>NC_087266.1:21439064-21795731 GCF_015220805.1 Pogoniulus pusillus
GATCCTTTTCCTTGCCTCCACATGATATATCCCCTCATGCTACATGCAGATCCTACTTGGATGGAAACAATAAAACAAGAAAAATCCCACCATGAAATCTTGTTATCAGATATCTTTCCAATATTATCCTGAATTTTGTGAAACATTTTAACAGATAATGTGGTAATGACACTGCAGGCACAGATCTCTGAAGACCAAAACCACATCTCTTGTTAAGTACCAAACAGACTAAACATTTCCTTGGAAATCAGAATATGTGAGTCAAATTCTGTCTTTGTATGCAACACTACAACTGAAGAAGCCATGGAAAAGCAAAGAACCTGGAAGATTTGAAGATGCTCTCAATGGCACTGTTTGAAACTATGTGTACACTCTAAGGCACTGTCCCATTGCCCTTTCCCCATGTGTGCTCATATTGAAGTCCCTGTGGCTTTAAACTGTGATTTAATGCAGCTGTATTAGGGCAAGAAGAAGATTTCCTTAGTTCAGTATTGTGTCTCTGGCCAAAGGCCAAGGCCAGTATAAAAGAACCACAACAAGCACATGGAGGTAATTCATCAGAGCATGTTCCTGCCTTCAAAGGCTGCATGAGTCAGAAGTTCTGTCCTCGTATGTAATAGCCCTTCATGGATTTCTCTTGAATTTTGGTAAACCTGAAATGTCCAGAACATCCTGTGACACAACTCCTCCATAGACTAAATGCATATTGAGTGACGAGTCACCTCCTCTTCTTTATTCTAAACCTATGTAAGCAAGAGAGTCCTATCCATTCTCTTTATGGCACTTATTAGGTCATAGATTTCTGTTGTAGTATCCCTTCATTTGTCTGTACATTTAAGGTGCAAGTGAAAGCATGAATCTGCTTATACAATGGCATCAAAATATTTCATTCCTTACTTCACAAAATATTTTATTCCTTACTGCAGAGGGAGTTTGACTTGCTGACCTTTAGAGGTCCCTTCCAACCCAAGCCATTCTATGACTTCTTAACAAGTCTTAACATTTTATTTGCAGCTTTTTTGTTGTTGTTGTTTTGTTAGTTGGATTGTTTGTGTGTGTTTCTTTTTAATTGGTACTGAGCATCGAGTTAACATTTTAACTGTGTACCACATTCCCAAGAACTTGGGCAAGAGACAGTTTTACAATGACTGTGTGGTAAACCACAGCAGGGTCTAGGGTTTCTCTGGATCACTCAAATACAAATGTACACTTCCACTCAGCAGTGACATGTACATGACTATAGCACATGTGGGATCTTAGATGAAGTGGAGAAGAATCTGAACAGGCATGCTTGTCTCACTTTGTCCTTGAAAATCGTATCACTTATATCTACTGTATATGGCAGCTTGTACATACTTTATTTTATTTTAAGAAGAAATAGCATGAGACATTTTAAAAAGTTAGTTCATGTACCTTTTCCAAGTTGCACAGATAATTCAGGTTCCTGGTTTTATAAGAAAGCTTTTTTCCTCTTGACAAACATGTCACTATGTTGCAAATTCAAATAAATTATCTAAACCAGATTTTTGAGGCAAGAGCATTTTTTTATTACAAGATATCATAACTCTGCACAGTCTGCTCTTCTGTTTTTTGGAGGGGTTTTTTTTCCTTAGAAGAAGGAAACTACTTTCAAAAGCTGCCAGGGAAATATTCTTCTTTGAAATGGGTCCATGCAGCTCTATCATACATAGCAATGGATTTACTCATAGTGGATTGAGTGAACTCTGTGGTAGCTCATTATCAAACACTTCAGATTGAGAAACAGTCCAAGATTTTAAATGGATCTTCAAATTCTTCCAACAAAACCACCTGAACTCACCAGATGACTACTTACCAAATTATATTACACTGGAGGAGATAGGATACAACTGATTGAACACCAAAGTGGTTTTAAACACAATAAAGTTAACATGTCACTTCAATAAATATTTGTCTCACTACAATATTTCAAATCAGAGGACACAGTCTTCTGGTTTTTGTGGATCACAAGCTCTCTTTGATGTCCCACAGCTATTCTCACGGGGCAGCTCAGAAATCATTCCATTTTAATCCATTCTGATTAATGCCACAAAATGAGTTTTCCTGACACGGGCAATTTTGTTCTGCTGAGGAATGATTAAGGAAGATGGGCTTTCATCCCAGCACAGCAAATCACTGACAGCCAGCTGCAACAAAGAGTTAACCATCTTCTTCAGCAAATGAGATGAAACTGTAACTTGTTTTCTTTTAATTAACTCATCACTAGATTGCCCCAGGTCCTCCTGGCACCCCTCAGCTCCAAGACAATAGCAGCGCTTCCAGCTAGGTTAGGATTTTGGAGCACTCAGGTTTCCTGGGAGTAGCCATCCCCTGCATGAGTTAGGTCACAATTTTCTCACGCTGTCTGAGGATGATTTTAGAGAGACTGCTTGTGGGCACAAGGCAAGTTGAATATATCTGAAGCTATTTAGGTAGACTCAGCATGCTGGTGAGTCAGGATGACCAGCAAAGATAACATATCAGCAAACCACACCAACTCCACTATTCATAATTAATTCCTTCCTCTGGGTTTACTTTCCACTGATTACTCTCTTGGTTTTCTTAGTTTAGACCTTCTGCCTTAGAGCTCTCAATTCTATTTAGTTTACGTGTCTGTGTGGGCTTGGTTGTTTTCTACACAGTCAAGTTGTGGGACATATCACAAGGTTTATGAATAAGCCTTTGATACACAAAGTCTGTCTCATTAGTGTCTTCATACACAATCATATAGGAACACTGCAACAGCACCAGGAGTTGGATCCAGAGAGGAGACTGTGGTTAGGACTTCAGCACCGAGTGCAGGCAAGGTCACAGTATGCATTCAGAGCCTTCTATACACACACGAGAGAGGAACTTAAGGCAGACAGTGCAAATGCTTCCTGGCAGGGACAGACACCAGACCACATCAAATAAAGAAAGCAGAAGAGATTTGCAGGAAGGATGTGAAGATAGGAACTAGAATACAACGTGTATGCTCCTAGGAAAAAATCCCTCAAAAGTGAGGGAAAATGCTTGTATTGATTTAAACTTACAGAACATAGCATCTTCTGTAAAGAGGTAAAGTGTGCCTGTAGCATGTGTAGCCAAGTTTCCCTTCAGTGCCGTGAAGGGATTGAACAGGGAGTCTGTTTGCACTACTACAAATTAATAAATGAAGTTTTCTACAAAATTTGTCATTAGTTTATAGTGGCAGAAGCTTATCTCCCTCTCTCTCTCTGAAGTGATACTGATAAAGATTAAAAAAAAATCCACAGATGTCCAAATGAAAGGATAACATAGATTTTGTTCAGATAATAACATGTACAGTTAATTATGCATATGGAAAAAATGTTCAGCTACAGGTATAAGGCAGGTGTCTGAAACTGCTTCTAGAGATGCATTTCTCTTCATATTGACCAGAGGGAGAACCTAGGCCATCAGCTTATACTATGTGTCTAATTCATTTCAGAGCTCTACACCTAAGTGAGATCCCTCCCTCTGAGCATAATACAAAGTCCAGCTAAGTCAATGCTAATTTTCTCTGGGCCCTAGAACATTCAAAAGAAACCATCATAACAGCTAAACCCTTATACTCCCCTGTAAAAGATGGACTTCCAGAGAATCAATCTGCAATTATCACTGGTTTCTGAACAATTTACAGTTGATAACTAGTGCAAAACACATATTCTGCAGTAACCCATGCCTTATATTCAGGTGACAAAGACTGCTTCATTTTAATTAGTACCTTTCTCATCATTTGCTAGTATGATTCTAGTGTAAGTACCATACCCTAAATAGAAACCAGCATGGTGTGAAAAGGGATGAAAACTGTAAGGTTGATATCAGCGGCAACACCAAGACTACATGATTTCAAAATGTTGTAGCAGTTCTTATGCTCAAGTTGCTCACATAAAATAGGAACAACTAATGTTGTCATAATTATACTTCCTTTGAGATGCCAAACCAAAAATACTCATCTCTACTTGTTTAAACAACAGTTAAAGATCAGACAAGGGCATCAGTCTCTTCTAAAGGCAGTGAAAATCCAGACAGGAGCCTGGTGCTCAGGCACATTTGGTAACCCTCTATGTTTGTTAGGACCATGTCCTGGAGCCTTGGTATATTTGCCTCACTCCAGATGGAGTCCTGTCAGCCAAATCACAGAATAACAGAGTGTTAAGAGTTGGGAGGGACCTCAAAACATCATCTAGTCCAACCCCGCTGGCAAAGCAGGATCACCGAGAGTAAGTCACACAGAAATACGTTTTTAATGTCTCCACCAGAGAAGGAGCCTCCACAATCTCTCTAGGAAATGTGTTCAACTGTTTTTTCATAGTATCATCAGGGTTGGAAGAGACCTCACAGATCATCGAGTCCAACCCTTTACCACAGAGCTCAAGGCTAGACCATGGCACCAAGTGCCACGTCCAACCTTGCCTTAAAGTGCCCCAGGGACGGCGACTCCACCACCTCCCCGGGCAGCCCATTCCAGTGTCCAATGACTCTCTCAGTGAAGAACTTTCTCCTCACCTCGAGCCTAAACCTCCCCTGGCGTAGCTTGAGGCTGTGTCCTCTTGTTCTGGCGCTGGCCACCTGAGAGAAGAGAGCAACCTCCTCCTGGCCACAACCACCTCTCAGGTAGTTGTAGACAACAATAAGGTCACCCCTGAGCCTCCTCTTCTCCAGGCTAAACAATCCCAGCTCCCTCAGCCTCTCCTCGTAGGGCTGTGCTCAAGGCCTCTCACCAGCCTTGTCGCCCTTCTCTGGACACGCTCAAGCATCTCAACGTCCCTCCTAAACTGGGGGGCCCAGAACTGAACACAGTACTCAAGGTGTGGTCTAACCAGTGCAGAGTACAGGGGCAGAATGACCTCCCTGCTCCTGCTGACCACACCATTCCTGATGCAGGCCAGGATGCCACCTGTCACCCTCACAGTGAAAAAAGTTTTTTCCTTATGTTCACATGGAACCTCCTATGTTCCAGCTTGCACCCATTGCCCCTTTCGTCTATCACTGGACATCACTGAGCCAAGCCTGGTCTCATCCTCCAAACACTCACTCTACATATTTATAAACATTAATGAAGCCACCTGTGATGGCTTGGGAGTTACCCCTCCCCCCCCGCACACACAATGAATTCACTCAGACTAGACTGAACAGCCTGGAAGTTAAGGAGTTAAGCTTTATATTCACCAATTAGCACAACTTACAAGCATATATATACACAATATACATGGATATTTACAGTCATATACAAGTTAAAGGTAATACAGAAACACAAAATCCCTCCCAAAACAGTCAGACTGCCCAGGAGGTTCTTGACCCAGACTTCCTTCCCCCTATTCCCCCCCTTTCTCTCTCCCCTCAGAAACAGCTGGATCAATCACTGTATATCTTATGTGCTAAATCTACAAAGATCTGAGATGAGGTGTCAAAAAGATGACACAGAGGTTAGAGGGAAAAGGTTAGATCAGATTAAAGACTTAAGGCAGATGCAACCACTCAGAGAAGGAGAACAACTGAGAACTAAGAAGTGCCTGAGAAGTGAATGTCTTGCTTCTCTCAGCAGAAGAGAGGCTTTACAGAGCTATAGGTCACTGCTATTTTTTTTCTCATCACAGCCACAGATTTAATTTCTCTCAGTAAAATATTCCAATTAGCCTCAAACCAGCACACCACCCCTCAGTCTCCTTTTCTCCAAGCTAAAGAAAACCAGCTCCCACAGCCTTTCCTCATATGGGAGATGTTCCACTCCCTTAATCAGCTCTGTGTCTCTGCACTGGACTCTTTCAAGAAGTTCCCTGTCCTTCTTGAACAGAGGAGCCTGTCAAGTCTGCACCACAAAAAATGTCTATTTAGTAGAGAGCAAACCCCAAATTTCATCTACATGGCAGCATGCACATACAGAACATTTTCAAATCATCTACTGAAAGTCTTCTGAGATGTGCTCAGCCTTACAATGAGAGTGGTAGTCATGCTAGTTGAGAAAGAGGAGGCTCAGGGGTGACCTCATTGATGTCTACAACTACCTGAAGGGAGGATGTAGCCAGGTGGGGGTTGGTCTCTTCTCCCAGACAACCAGCAACAGAACAAGGGGACACAGTCTCAAGTTGTGCTGGGGGAAGTACAGGCTGGATGTTAGGAGGAAGTTCTTCACAGAGAGAGTGATTGGCATTGGAATGGGCTGCCCAGGGAGGTGGTGGAGTCACCATCCCTGGAGGTGTTCAAGAAAAGCCTGGATGAGGGACTTAGTGCCATGGTCTAGTTGACTGGCTAGGGCTGGGTGCTAGGTTGGACTGGATGATCTTGGAAGTCTCTTCCAACCTGGTTCATTCTATGATTCTGTGATTTAACATTTGTGCTTCTGTAACACAGACGGCTATAAAAAATAAGCCAATTTATCAGACTGAAATTGAACTTTAATTAGATAATCATTCCCAGTTTTAATTTATAAGAATTCTAACATTTACTGGTACATGAGTTGCTTGAATCAAACTGCAAGATTCGTTCCAGCACTTTGAAGTCTGACAGTCTGAAGAACTGTTGTGGTTTTTAAAGAGAGCTGACAGAAATGAAGCTCTCAAATCAAATTGGAGAAAAAAAAAACAGAGTTATATTTGGAGAGAGATACAGAGAAGACATTACACAGCAATTACCACATCCCTGGCAAACCCCCTTGAATTTTCCCCCAACCCAAAAACTAAATATCTATAATCCCCAGTGCTCCAGTCCTTCCCCCCCCCCCAGCCCCACAATGCCTCCACCATCCAAGAGGCCTAAACACAAGCCTCTAGAGGCCCCAAAACAGCCCTGCTGCTTACATGTTTTTCCCAATAAAGTGGCTCCCACCAGACACAGGGCAGGAGGAGGAAAGGAGAACGAGATGGTCTTCTCGTGAGTTTATAAAGAGACAGCAGAATTACAGGATTGAATAGCAACCTTCTAGTCCCCAGAGGAGTTTTTTGTAAAACCCTCTAGTTCTCAACCTGGGACAAAGACTTTTATTTCAGATTGCTTTTTGCCCACTGCAGTTTTTGGGATGAAGGATGAATTAGCTACTACCTTTTAACTACTTGTTGAACAGCCTAGCCAGGAATACAAAATGAGAAGACACTGATGTAAGATATGGAATCTACCATCAGAGAATGATAGGAAAAAAATAAGCTGGAAGGATCTATGAAGATCTCTTTTCCAACTTCTTACTCAAATGTCAAGTAGTAATTCAGTTTCCTCAAGGCCTTGTCCAGTCAAATTATGAAAAGCTCAAAAGAGGAAAATTCCAGAGTCTCTCTTTGCAACCTACTACAGTCCACATATTTCAATGATCACTTCTCTGTATATTCAGGCAAAATTTACCTTGCTACAACTTTCTGCCATGTCCTTTCACTGTGTACCTGTGACAGAAGCCTGTCTCTGCCTTCTCAATACATGCTCTCTAAGCAATAGGAGGCAGCAACCAGAACCCCCTAAGCATTCTCACCTCCATGGGTGAGAAAGTGGGAAACGCTGTTTCTTGCAGCAATCTGTTCTGTGCAATATGTACCAGCTCCCTGACCACCTGAGACGTCCTTCTGTAAAGCCTCTACAGCTTCTTGACATTTCCTTTGTACTGGAGATCCTAAAATCAGACACCTGAGACGTCCTTCTGTAAAGCCTCTACAGCTTCTTGACATTTCCTTTGTACTGGAGATCCTAAAATCAGACACCACGCTCCATGTAGTATCCTCATGAGCACTAACTAGAGGGAAATGCTCACATCCTTCAGAATGCTGGCCACAGTTCTATTATAAAGCTTCAGAAAGTGTTTCATCACTGTCTCTGGAATGGCCCACTGCTGACTCAGTAGTGTTAACTTTATTAACATTAAGATAGCAAATATGCCATTTTTCATTTCAGTTTTCCAGAATTGCATAGCAAAAGCACCACCTGCCTTCCATCTTCATAGCTACTATCATAGAATCAACCAGGTTGGAAGAGACCTCCAAGATCATCCAGTCCAACCTATCACCCAGCCCTATCCAATCAACTAGACCATGGCACCAAGTGCCTCATCCAGTCTTTTGCTGAAGACCCCCAGGGACGGTGCCTCCACCAACTCCCTGGGCAGCCCATTCCAATGGCAAATCACTCTCTCTGTGAAGAACTTCTTCCTAATATCCAGCCTATACCTACCCTGGCACAACTTGAGACTGTGTCCCCTTGTTCTAATGACCACTATGCTTTTGTATCACCAGTGGGTAGCTTTCTGGTCTCTTCTGGAAGGGAATGTAAGCAAGACAAGCTTCATCAGTTACCACTAGAGTGTTCAGAGATTAAAATTTCTTTTATCCTCTGGCATTTCAATCCACTTTATTCCAAGCATTTCCCTGTCCATTTAAATACTATCAGTGTTTCTAGCACGTAGCCATGAGCAGAGTACTTTCCCTCTTTTCAACTCCAAGATCAGCTTCTGAAGATGAAAGGTTATCTTCAGCAGAATTATGAGCATTTCTTAATAGCGTTTTTTATATGGTTCCCTGCACAGACAGAAGTTATAGAACAACTTCATTCTGAAAGTATATTATTACTGCTGAGAATATCAGACTTGAAGGATAACTCACTGCTGCAGATCTAGGCAGACCAAAAATACATAGGTTCCAATAAGCATCTTGTTCAGACAAAGCATGAAGTTATAGAGAAGACTATAAAATTACTGATCACATATTGCTGTGCAGGCAGTTCTGCAAAGCTCACAAAGGGCTTGCTGCAGCTGAAACCTGTGGCCTCAGGATTAAGCCATCTAATATCCCAAGCATAGCTTGAAGCAGCCAGGCTGTATGACTTCAGTTTAGTTTCCTCCACAAAATTATTGTTAAAGTTTAAATAAATACATGAGTGAATGAGTTAAAAAAAAAGGGGGGGAAGGAAGAAAAGGCAAGATGAAAACACAGGAATGTGATTGTTGACTAATAGTTGGCAACAGTTACTATTATTAACTCAAGCATTTGAGAGAACAAAAAATAACAAACCACTATAAAGCCCTAAGGAAAGAAAGCAGAGCGCTGTCAGATGGCAACCCAGCAACAGCAAGGACCAGTCAGTTCCAAGGAGCAATACAAGAGAATTCTTCCACACCTGAATGATGACTGTCTGGCCAATAAATAACTTACACTTTAAAGCAGTGTATGCCCTGTGCATATAGTAAAAAGAGCTAAACAAACACAACCACAGGGAGGAGGGGTTGTATGGCTACCCTGGATTGCTTGAGACTTCAGAAGCTCAAGAAGAAATTGTTCTCATTCATCAAAAAATAAAAAACCATGACCAAACCTGGGTGTTTACTATTCATCTGGGCTGTTAGCAAGAGAGGCATAAGTAGGTAATGCCAGGACCTTCTCAGCCAATTCCAAGGGATTTTGTTTATGGCTTGGTAGGTGGTTGGGAGTTTGGTGTTCTTTCTCACTACATTTTCCAATAGCTCATCCGTGTGCTGGGAAGATTTTGTGAAACCTGCTAGGTGACCAAGGAAGTATGGTAGATACTTCCAGACATGAACTTGCAAGGAGTTTGAAGAGCAGTAACTCATCACAGGCACATGTAATGCAACTCTGCAGTCAGAATGTCTAAATCAGCCTCCCTGCTCATCCAGTGTTGAGAGAACTTCCAGTGATATAGTTGCCACTGGCTCACACTTGAGTGCTAATGCCAAGAGCTGAGACAACTTAAGTCTGTTTATAATACAGAGTTCACAGCTAAGCAACTACAAAATGTTTTTATAGTTCAATTCAGCATGTAATCTCTAAGACATCCTGCTCTTTCTGAACTTTACTCACAGAAACATGATGGCAGGGGCAGGCATGACCAGCCAAGTACTTCCTCAGAAAGTCTAGTTTTGGTGGTTTGTGTTCCCATTTCATATGTTCTTCACCATTAGAGAAATCAAATGGGTAGAAGAGGATTTTCCTTCAATCATGTGAATATTAATAAATTATCATCACAGTTCCAGAAGCTCACTTTCACCAATGAGGCTGGACATTTTTTATAATGGCTTCATGCAGAACCAGTCTTCCTACTGCAATTACTCAGCTGTTGTGGAGGTTAACCTCAAAAGCTTATACATTTTTTGTGGAAATGGGTCTTACTTACAGTCCTTGAATCAGTTTAGCTTTATAATGTGCTATGGGGCACTATCTAGATGAAAGCTAAGAATGAAGGCATGTATTAGATTATTATTGTCCTAATGAAATGCAGTATTTGGGGGAGTGAAACAGGGCATACTTTCAGTAGCAGTAGACAGTTTTTAGTAACGTATTTAACAACTTCCCTGAAAAGAAAAGCAGGCATGCAACCTGGCATTTTTCTAGGTCAAAGCTAATAATCCTATTATTCCAAGTGCTGCAACTTCTTTAAACAGAAAACACCATTCATTTGATTTTCATGTAGTTCCCTGGCCATAAAATTGTTTTTCAATGTACAGAGAAATGAGTTTGCTGCTTCATATGTAATTGTTTTAGATGTTAACAGCAGAAGAATTCCCTTACAATTGTGTTAGCTAGATCACACTCAGTGCCTCCAGCAGAGTTTTCATCATTTTAATAATTCCTGTCATAAGTTGCAGCATTTTCCTGTCAGACAGCTGATGTGTTCATACTTTCAAAATAAGAGACAGAAAGATGAGAGCTGATACATACTGAAGCTACACCCAGTTTCCAGAGGTATAGAAAGCTCCAGTTCCAATGTTCTCTCTTCCTATACTACCTGGACTTTAAGGACAAGTTCCTGTGGCACAGTTCATGCCTCATAAACAGATAAAAATAAACTGTTTAAACAGCAAGGCTAAATGAAACATCACTGGGCTTTTTGATGTCCAAAACAGCAGCATGTGAATGCCTAGCTAACTACTCTTGAGAATAAAGTCAGTCAGAAGGAGCTCTCCCTTTGCAGAGTTTAGATGATCTGCATTTCCCTTTCAACAGCTGCTGGCAAAACAAGGAGTCTTGTGGGTGACAAACTAAATGTCAATATCTTCCACTTGCTTGGGGCTAAGCTGGAATGACTTTCACCAGGCTCCTCAGCTGCCCCAGTTCCACCCTGGAGTAGTGCCAGCAGGCAGCATGTTGTTCTTAGTCACTCAACAACAGGCCAGTTCCCAGATGATTGGTCCAGTACCTTGCCCCATTCAGTGTCCTTTCCTCTACCCAATTGCTGCATATGTTGCTGAGTGAAAATATGAGAAAAACAGACAAATCAGTAGAAAACAAACAGTGCCCACAGGGAACCAGTTCCCATCTTTGTTAGCAAAGCCTCTAACTGATTGGTGAAGCAGCTGTATGAGAACTAGAAGTTTCAGTTCTTCCAGGTGTGAGTAAATCAGATTTTTATTTGGCTTCACAATGTTAAGAAGCCTTGGAGTTTCCCTTTGAGATCAGCATTCAAAGTAAGATAGAAGCTCAGAATGAACATCAGCTGTAATTGGTGACTTTTTCTGAGCTGCCGTAACAGTTGTTACTACTCAACACGTATCCTAATTGAGCAATCTTTCTCCAGGGACAAGTGAGAAATTTTATCAAGTCTTACTTGTTTTCAGACCATGTTCTCATTTAATTTTACTAATACAATCTTCATTGGAGAGTCTTGGGTAAATTCAGGTTTTTAATTCCATCAGCCTGTATTTCAGTCATAACCAAAATATCACAAGAAAGCCAAGGGCAAAGAAAAAATCTAATCCTAGGAAATTGAATTTTCAACTATATTGTATTAATTGATTATACATTTTTTTAAAATGCCTTTTTCTTTATAGAGTGTTTTGCTCCTCAATATTTATGTATTTTATTTCTCAGTATTTGCAATTCACTTTTTTGATTCATATCTTTAGAAGAGAGAGGTATATGCTGTTTCTGCTCAATAAGAGTGAAATATCAGTCGAGTTGAGTGAAATATCAATCAAGTTGAGTGAAATATAAAATGCAATTTTTGTTTATTTTTAGTATCTAAAGGACATTCAGGTGCAGATATTTTGAAAAGGTACATATCCACTATGCAAAAGACCAAAAGCATAAGCAGGTATTTCATTCAGTAAATCAAATAGACAAAACCATTCTGCACGTAGCCTACAAACATTCTCATTTGTGCCTAACATTTGAAATTGCTGACAGTATTCTCATTTCAAGGTTTAATTGAGCATCCAAAATCACATTTGGGGAATTTGGGATTTTTAATGGTTCATGTAGATAGTCAGTAAAGACAATATTTATATAAGCCAAATTTGTCACCTTTATCCAGATTCTTAATATACTACAGATCCCTTGCACAACTCAGCATAGCAAGGACTTGCAAGCTTAAAGAGAAAGAGGTTCACTTCAAAATGAAATACAATTTATCTCTATTTAGGACTACATCAGGCAAAAGGCAAGGGAAACAAATAGAAGATAACACTGTAAGGACTAAGTTCATTCAAACTCTTAGAGCAGTCCCTTCAGACACTTTCCAAAGCATCCTGCATTTGTACAGTTCTTAACTAGGTTCCATATTCTACTGTTGCTTAATCAATCCTACAGTATGTCTCAAAACTCAGTATACCTGATTTATATTTGACCAGGACTTATAGAATAAAGTTAATTCTGCTGCTAAGCAGCCAATGGAAAACATTAACACATCTATGATATTCTCTTAAAAATAAAGTGGCTTTTCAAGGAAACAATTCACACAAGTGTGGTCTCTGGTACTAATTTTTTTCCTCAAGCCCTCGCCTGAATGTCTGCTCAAATTAAACCAAAAATTGTCATAATCCCTGCCTCCAAGGCTGATACAGGGTGAGACATGTTATTAAAAACATTTACATCCCTAATATTTTTCTGATGTTCTTACTGCTACAACATCATAAGCAGCAATACCCTGTGATTACCATTAAAGCTGGTGTGAACATAGGCAACAAAAGATGAGAAACACCAGTTGTTCTTTCCCTTCGGTGCTGAATCCAAGTGAGAACATTAGTTTGACAATACCTGAACATTAACCAAAATCTCCAGCTGGCGTAAGAGATTCTGAAGAGAACACCCTCAAAATTTCATATTTGCAGGCTGCAAATTGTTCCCTTGTGCTTAACTGCATTACCCTCATATTCTCTCAAAGGGTTTACTAGTTTTTCGTATCATCAACAACAACGTTATGCATCTGGTTAGAAATTATCATGCTTTGGGATTACAAAGAATGCTGTCTACAACTACCTGAGGGGAGGTTGTAGCCAGGAGGAGGTTGCTCTCTTCTCTCAGGTGGCCAGCGCCAGAACGAGAGGACACAGCCTCAAGCTGTGCCAGGGGAAATTTAGGCTGGAGGTGAGGAGAAAGTTCTTCCCTGAGAGAGTCATTGGACACTGGAATGGGCTGCCCAGGGAGGTGGTGGAGTCGCCGTCCCTGGAGCTGTTCAAGGCAGGATTGGACGTGGCACTTGGTGCCATGGTCTAGCCTTGAGCTCTGTGGTAAAGGGTTGGACTCGATGATCTGTGAGGTCTCTTCCAACCTTGGTGATACTGTGAGATATTCCATGAGAAAATTTCCTCCAGAAACATATTGCTAATAATTTATGATTAATGCCTTTATTTAGTTTGTTTAGTTATTAGTGTCTTTATTTGGTATTGGCCATTTCAATTAAATAAGCAAATTTAACTTTGCTAATTGCATTGGTTTTGCTTTAGATAAGGAAAGCTGTTTTAGTTCTGCTCTTTGTGATACCTCTAGTATTACTACTGATTTGCAATAAATAGCATGACTTTCAATTCCATAATCCTAGCAACCTTCACCTTAAATGCATACCAATATTGATCCTCTTTCATGGTTGTTTTGCCCATTGCTTTCCACCACGATCTCTACCCCTGTCACTCAATGCACTTTTCTGTGCATTTTCCTAATAGGATAAATTCAATAAAGTCATCTGACAATTCAATGGCAATTAAAAATAACAGGTTTTCAGAGCAGGAAAGTGTCACTGCAAATGGAAAGACCACCCAGTGTCACTTGCCTGCTTCAAGTGCTCAGATCCTCTAAATCTAAGCCTTAAAATATATTGGTAGGGCAATAAAAAGCCAGGGACGTTTACAGTCTGTAGCAGCACAGGTATGTAAATAGGAACTAAACACTGCACTGGCTCAGAAAGCAGCCATCATAGGGTTCTTATTAAAGACCTTCATTTTGATCCTGTAGATTTTTTTACAGCATTAAGTTGTATCTTTCATGTTATTACTTAACAAAATGTTTAAAAAAAAAAAAAAAAAAAAGGTAGTTGTGACAAACCTATGGCTGTGCTCTAAAGTGAATGCTACCAATAACTCACATTGTTCCAGAGAACTTTTCCTGTGGGTGTTCTGGGAGCTGATATGCAAAGACTCCGGCAAAGAATCTGATCAGGGAAAGCTGGTGTTTAGCCACACTGTTTGCAGCTGTCTCTATGCCAGCGTCAAAGTACTGCTTTAACAAGGGGAAAAAAGGACAACAGGTCTGAGTGGCAGGGTGTACTCTTCCTAGCCTCTGCAGGCAGAAAGCCTGCAATGAAAAGAGCCATTATGGGACACTTTCAAGCCAGCATTTATAATGCAACTCCACTAACTGAGTCATGTCCTCTTTTCAAACACAGAGGAACATTTTAAAAGCAACTTCACCCAAAATGTCAAAAATTTGTAGTCTGTTTACCACTCTGCATATTGGTTTCTAATGATGCCAGAGGGCATAGACACGTTTCCTAACTACCGAAGTTGGCATGTTTTATAAGCCACTTACACAAAGTGCAACTCTTGCTGAGAATGTCAGGGTGAAAGGCCACAGTCCCATCCGACCATGTGCTGTGCTGGAAAAATGCATCACATTTTTTCTTTGCAATATTAAATACTGCTCTAGTACTGCTGCTGTGTGGTCAGGGTCTACGTTTAACCCTTATCTGAGGTTAAATTACACTATCACTGAGTGATCCCTTCCCAGAAGAGAAGGGGAACCAGGAAAAAGAGAAAAGACTCACAGATTGTGTGCTAGTTTGAAGCTTGCTAGAATGTTGTGGTGAGAAGAACTAGATTACAGGCTGTGAAAGGAAAACAGTGGTGGTGTCTACTCCCCTCATAGGCTTGCTGAGATGTACAAAAACAAAAATCAAAACATAGATAATATCTCTTCTGCTGCTGGCAAGCTCCAGGTTGCATCTAACTCTCTCTAACCTCACCCTCCATTTCTGATTAATCCACTTTGCTTTGTAACCCCCTGGCCAAATCTCCATTCTGTCTTGGGACTGGGGTAAGGTTGAGAGGGGTAGGGGGAAGGTGAAGGGGTGGTTGGAAGCCCCTTCTGGGGACTCAGGATTCTTGGAGGGCTGCTGTGTTTCTGTATTACCTTTTACCTTGTCTATTTCTGTATATAACTGTATACACTGTAAATATCTGCTTGTATATTCTGCTAAGCTGTAAATAATAAGCTTCATTCCATTTACAGAGATGGATGAGTCTAGTCTGGGTGATTTCCAAAGTGTGTGGGGGTGGGTAACACCCAAACCATCACAGGTTGAAGTAAAAATTGATTTAATGAGATAGCCAAATTAATACTAGTATCAATACATGATATGCAAAGTTATATTCACTCCAGCTAAAGTGCAACAGTCACAATATTCAGGAATACAGTCTTCAAGAGCAGAAGAAGAAACAGGATCAGGGTGATGAGGAATACAAGGAGGAGGCTCAAACCAAAGGCTCCCCTCTGCTTGGCAAATTTCTTCTAGACTGAATGTGATGTTCATGATCTGGGATGCACCTGTGATTCAGCTCATCTGTCCTGGTTGACTGTGAACTTCTAGTGGCCTGCAGCCCATGGCTGGCCTGGGATTCTGTCCCAGCAAAACAAGGACAGTCAGATACTGTAGGTCTTCACAAACTTGTCCTGCACTTCCTGGCGAAAGTTTGGTCACTCATACTGAATGGTTCGACACAGCAGCACTTTGCTCACTGGCCTATCGGCTCAGGTACTTGGGCAAGCTCTTTAGCCAGAGACTCTTCAACAAGTCTCACTTGGAGAAGAGAGGTCCTGTTTGTTGTTTTATTTGTTCAATGAACAAATAGGGAAAATAGCTCTTTCCCTCACTCTCTTCCAAAACCGGGGACCCATAAAGAAGCAATAGACCAACAGATAATATCCAAAGCAGAGTCCCAACATACCAAAGGAAGTTGCTGCAGATAATGAAAAAGAAAGTCCAGCAAAAGTTGAGAAACTTTGCACTAGTGCTGTTCTCAAAGCAGGTCACAAGTTTCACACCTCAGGGGAGGCAGCTCATGCATATAACAAGATGCACACATTTTTAATCAGAACACGATCCATGGGAATATTATGAGAAACAGAAACCTCTGTACTTCATATCAAGAGGAGACCTGTCAAAAAAAGACAGTTCTTGTGACCCATATCTTGAACTTTCTCTGGAAAACTGGAAAAATGTGGATAAGAAACTTAGAAAACTAATAGCTGGTGACATTCTTTGTTACTAATGAACAAGCCAGTTGGTATTTCTGCTCGCACTTTCTCCATGTTATTGTGCGAAACAAGCTACTGGACAACCCAAGGGTGTGTCATAGATCTACTGCTACTGAGATAATGCCAGCACTTCAGCACACAGATGCATTAGAACCCAAGAGCAAGAACTGAAGACCCTAAAATACATGGCAAGATAAGTTCCCTTAAGCAGAAAGAGTCTCTCATAAATTATAAGTTTCTAGATCATATATAACCAATTTGGCTGCAAAAGTTCTCAAAGACAGCTTGTATGTGATGCCATCTCATCCTGGTCCTGGGCAAAAATGGCCTATGCTCAGATCAGAGAGGGTTCAGCAACCCACTCTCATGAAGGTTAGAAAAACATAACCACAGATAACAAAATAAGATAACATTTAAACGATATTTTCAAAACCTAATTTAATTGAAGCTCTCAATGAACACCTGGAAATGGGAAGGAGAGGCAATTTCACAAGGTCCTTTGAGGACAGGAAACCACCTATCACAATAAGCATATTGCATCTGTTCACCATCACACTGGATTAGAGTGGAAGAGGAACAAATAATGCAGAGTGTGTAGTTACTCTGGTTTTGAATTTGCAAGGTCACTTCTACAGGAACTGCTAATATTGCCACCTGAAAAATGCACAGGGCCTCTACTGTTGGCATTAGTAGAAGCATGTGTTTCCACAGTTTAGTCCGAGGTTTGATAAAGCTTCTGTTGTCTTAACAGGTTGTCAAAAAGAAAAGCACGAACTGTAGAGAGATCATATAAAACAAATACAGCCCCGTAACAGCAGGAAACAATTTCACAAAGAGAAACAGAATCATAGAATTCATTGGGTTGGAAGGGAACTGAATTCATTGGGTTGGAAGGGAACTTTAAATGTCATCTAGGCCAACCCCCTTGCAGTAAAGCAGGGGCATCCCCAACTAGATCAGGTTGTTCAGGTCTGACCTTGAGTGTCTCTGCCATCCTCCTCGGCAATCTGTTCTGATGTTCCACCTCTTCCTAATGTCCAATCTAAATTTACAGTTGTTTAAAACCATTGCCTCTTGTCCTAATCCTATATGCCTTTATAAATAGTCCCTCCTTAGCTTTCTTGTAGGTCCCCTTCAGGTACTGGAAGGCCACTGTAAGGTCTCCTTGGAGCTTTCTCCAGGCTGAACAGCCCAGTTCTCTCAATCTGTCTTCACAACATTTTCCTAAGACCTGTCTCTGATCCCTTTATTTAACATATACTAGGAAACCATACATTCATAATGGCCTTTAGAAGTACTAGTACACTTTTAAAGCACTCTGAAAATACTTAGCTTCTCAGTAAACTAACCAAATAACATTTCTACTAATTTTGAGGGTTCTGGTAGATGAGAGGCTGGCCATGAGCCAGCAATGTGCTCTTGCAGCTCAGAAGGCAAATTGCATCCTGGGCTGTACCAAAAGAAGCAACACCAGCAAATGATGATATGCTAAAGGGATCAGAAACAGGTTTTCAGAACTCCAGAAAATACCAAAATCCTGACATTTAGGAAGACATGTATCAATTGATTCTATGATTAGTGGTTATGCTGGGGTACAGCACTAGACTGGCAGAGTATTTGTGGCATTGATCCTTGTTCATCTTCAAGGTTTTGTGTTGATTCTTAGGATGAAGCTGTTTGTGCTGGTAAATAATTTTAGGAGAAGTGAAAAGACTCAACAAAGGTATTCAGCTTTTGAAGAAGCCCTTTCATTAGCTTATTTCTGAAGACAGAAGAGAACAATACTGCTGGTGTTCAAAGGTATCATGCTACTTTCTTCCTTCCAATCTTTCTATTTCAGCTCAATCTAACTTTAGAAAATACTGCACCAGAGAGAAAAAACAATCTGTGACAAAATGATCCAGAACCAGGATTATTCAGATTAATTGGATGTGTGTTTTGTTTTCTTTCAGAAGAAGCAGGGGAAATGCTGCTATTGTTGTGCTGTTTTCTAATTAATGTCTGAGAAGCATAATGCTGGGAACAAGATGCTTCAGAAACCTATGACTCACTGAAAAAGCTAAACATGAGAAAAACTTAATGAAGAGTTTGTTTATATTGTTAATGTCAGAAAAAAATATTTCAGAGGTTCTGAAACAAGCCTGAGTGTCGCTTCTAGCAGTGTAACGCACACAGATCTAACTGAGGAGCCGAAGGCAGGAGGAAAACAAAAGGGACCTTTACTGGAGGTACCATAGTAGGGGCAGTGAAGCGCTTCAGCCACCGCGACCTCTAGCGATGCACCGGAGGATTGCAGCTTCAGGCTTTGCCAGAGAGCAGGTAGCAGCAGCCTGAGTCTGTAGGTTTGCACATATGTTTAGCATTTTGCGCGTAAATGACTACTTCATCTGCACTAGATCAAGAAGGCTTAAGAACAGAGTGAATATTTGACTGCAGCGTTTGATGCAGCCTGGTACAAAGCGAAAGGTCATTCACAAACCCTCCATCAAAGGAGTTCTAAACTCCCACACGTTGACCAGGGTCATTCTGATCTGTGCATTTGATTTGTGCCTATCCCCACTCTGGAGAAGATGACAGCTTAATGGGGTTGAGAGAGCACATTTCAATTAATAATTTGTCTGAAAGATGTAATTTCTAACTTGATGTGAAACAGATATTTTTACAGGGTGGTGAGAGAGAAACATTTATATACTATGTCTGTTTAATTTCCAGTTTCTTCTCCATTTTCTGGCTTTATTAAAATACAAATTCAGAAACACTGAAACCTTTCAGAAATAAATTATGCATTTATTCTTAACACTGGAATCAGAATTCAAAATGGTTTCTGAGAGGAATATTCCAGAGAGGTTATAGTCATTAAATCCTACAGTCATAGCAAAAAAATCTTGAGATGTATTGCTTTTAGTAGTTATAGTCTTTCTGTGCCAGTAAAGGCAACACTGTCACCATGTTTACAAATATGCTGCACAGCTACTCTGCAGCAATTGCCAACCCAACGAGTCCAAATCACTCACACTGCAGTGATGACTTAGCTGTCTAGTTTACAAATACAGCCTGCTTTATTAAAGGGACATGAAATCAGAGCTGGCTGCCAGGCCTCTATTTCTGTAACAGAAGCTGAGCTGGTCCCACTTTGGTGGGAAGCTCACATATCACAAATCCATAGAACTGTACCACTCCAGAAACAGGCCCTAAGTCTTAAAGTAAATCTGTGTTTCAAAATTTCATAAAACATAACATTAGAGTTCAAAATGAAGAAATATCCAGTAAGCTCTCAAAGTACACTTACAAAGATGATGAACACATCTGGTAGCAAAATGGTTTCACAGTATCACCAAGGTTGGAAGAGACCTCATAGATCATCGAGTCCAACCCTTTACCACAGAGCTCAAGGCTAGACCATGGCACCAAGTGCCACGTCCAATCTTGCCTTGAACAGCCCCAGGGACGGCGACTCCACCACCTCCCTGGGCAGCCCATTCCAGTGTCCAATGACTCTCTCAGTGAAGAACTTTCTCCTCACCTCGAGCCTAAACTTCCCCTGGCATAGCTTGAGGCTGTGTCCTCTTGTTCTGGTGCTGGCCACCTGAGAGAAGAGAGCAACCTCCTCCTGGCCACAACCACCCTTCAGGTAGTTGTAGACAGCAATAAGGTCACCCCTGAGACTCCTCCTCTCCAGGCTAAACAATCCCAGCTCCCTCAGCCTCTCCTCATAGGGCTTGTGCTCAAGGCCTCTCACCAGCCTCGTCGCCCTTAAGTAAGCCATCCCTTAAGTTTTGCTAATGTTATGCACACTTCTCTACATAGTATGTTCTTCAATTTGATTATTTAAGTGTCAGCTAATTCTAAAGATGATACAGTAAAAGGAACTCAACACTTCTGTCTTACATAAAATTCTGGACCTATTAAAGTCATGAAGAGTTGCTTCTGATTTTAATAGTTCAAGGACTTCAATGATAAAATCTGCTGATTGCATTGTATTTTCCAGTACTCTGAAAATAAACTGCAGAAAAAGTACTTTATCATGATTTTGCAGACAAATCTTAACAACATAGACCTTATGATAAAGCTCAGTAAAGGAAAAAACAAAACAAAACACAAAACCCCCAAACTGACAAATAATGAAGGGAATATCCTACAAACAAACACCACTATGGGGTAATTCCTTTTAAAAAAAATCTTCATCACTAATCCCACATAAAACTACTCACAAAACAATCTCCCAATCATAACCATAGGAAAGATTTTTCTTCTCCCTAAACTACATGAAATTGATGGTGGCTTGGATAGGAAGGGTGAAATATGATCATACAGTCTGGCTTTCACAAGGCCTCTCTGTGATCTAGTGGAGCTCTGCTAATGGGAACAGAGGCACCAGCCCTGCAAAGACCCTGAACTTCCAGTTCCAAGAGAAATAAATCTTGGTCACCAGGAACTAAATATACCTAGCAGCTCTTGGACAAGCAGGTCAGAATGTTGTTCAGATCAAGCCTCGTTTTAGCTTGAGCAATTCCTTTCTCAGCATGTAAAAAAAAATACAGAAGAATTGTGATGGTTTGGGTGTTTCCTGTCCCCCCCCCCTGCCCCCCCCCTTTGGAAAAATCACCCAGACTAGACTCAGCCAGCTCTGGAAATATAAATGAAGCTTACATTTACAGCTAGCACAATATACAAGCAGATATTTACAGTATATACAGTTATAGACAGAAATATACAAGGTAAAAAAGTAATACAGAAACACAACTCCCCTCCCAGAAACCTGAGTCCCCAGGAGGGGCTCTCAACCACCCCTGCACCTTCCCCCTACCCCTCTCAACCTTACCCCAGTCCCAAGGAAGAATGGAGGTTTGGCCAAGGGGTTAGGAAGCAAAGTGGATTAGTCAAAAATGGAGTGTGAGGTTAGAGAGATGCAGCTCAGCCAGCAGCCCAAGCAAGAGTGGTGCTGAGTGTCTTAGCTATGTTTTGACTTATGTTTTTATACATCTCAGCAAGGCTGTGAGGGAAGTAGACATCACCATTGTTTTCTTTCCACAGCCTGTAATCTAGTTCTTCTCACCAAAACATTCTAGCCTGCTCCAAACTAGCACAAGAATTTACAGAATATAAGTAGGAAATAAACTTCTAAAGGCTTTGCTTACTAATTAATTTCTGCTTAAACTAAGATAGAAATATTGATTTATAAATCTTTTGGGGTAGAAATTCTTCACATCCACATAGATAACATCTAGCAGAATGTGGCTCAGCCATGAACATATTTTGTGGGTGTAAACTACACTATAGTGGTAACTAAATACTAACACAGATTTCCATACAGAGATATTTCAGAAATCAACATATGCTATCAAGGTCAGCATTTTCCATCAAGTTATTGGCTTCTACTATTGGTTTTCCTGTCTTTTATCAGAACTCATTCTGCAACTCTTGAGCAAGAGGGGGTGTGTCCTTCACTCTGCATATAGAAGTGTAGATGTCCTCCCTAATTTAGTAGGTATATTTCTTTGCAATATTGTGATATTCAATGTTTATCTTCCTTAGGCTGCAAAGCAAGTAACACTGGAAGTAGACCAGGTGAGTTTTCATTTGCTTTCTTCTCCCATATTCAGCAATTAACTGTTGTATGTTTAAAACATAAAATGTGTTCTACACTGAGTTTCAGGGTAGGAGATTACGCAGATCCCTGTATCAAAGCAGCATCATCCTTGCCTAATTTTCATGTTACCATTAACATAAGTCTCTCATATAGAGCGTTTCATCAAGGAACAAAGCTAGACTTTCGGTGCTGTGAACAGGTCTTAACCAATTACTGGAGAAACAACAGCACAAGGGAATGGTTCATTAACTTCAAGAGGTTGCACTGACACAGCTACATTAAAAATTACAAAGGTCTTCAATGCAGAGGTTACTGCAGGTTTCTACATCTTCCTTCCTCAATAACTATCCTTGTAAATTCTACTTCTTTTTAAGATCTAAATTCACAGCATTTTAAATCTCCCATGACACTCAGGGTCAGAAGCACAAATGGTCCAACCCCCACACCCTAAAGCTGAAGAAGGTCATCCTTTTATCTGGAAGAAAAGATTGTCCAAGGGATACATTTCTAATCCTTTATGAAGCCTTGTAAATCTGTGTGCTTAAATAAGCTTCAGTGCAAAAGGTTTTAAATTGCATTGCAGATCCTATGCAACTTATCAAGCTGGATCTGTGCTGCTTGTCTGACCATGATATCAGTAAATTAAGAAATACTTTGGTCATTATAAATTTCAGAGGATGTATCTGCACATCCATCCTGATTCTTTAGACTAGACATTATCTCAGGGCTTCTGAAATTAATCTTCTCCCTTTATGCTTGACTAAAAGAATACAGCAACTCTTTGTTATCTGCCTGCATCTGTGTTCTTGTTTGGGAAACAGATCCAGCTTGACTTGATATTGAATTAGATCTCAGAAAGAGTTATACAAAGCCTGGAAAGCTTCTGCCTGGATTTATAAGGCTTTAGATCAGACCCCAGAATGCTGTCCACCTTCACCAGCTGAGTCATTCAACGCTGTACCCATCAGGGGCCATAGAAGCTAACAACTGTCAGAGGGTAGCTTTCCCAGGTTAACTGGCCAGTTCAGAATCAAATTTATGAACTATGGATGTGATGAGCTCAGCTCATTTATTTGAACCTGCTCTTTGAAAATGGAAAAGTTGCCAACGTACTGTGAGAGCTACCAACCATATGGGCAACCAACCAATACTGGACATCAGTTAATGTTTGGGAACTTGGAAAATTCACTTCATTCTTGCTCCAGCTTCAGGCTATCCCTGACTGTTTGTGGGTTTGTTTTTGTTTTGATTTTTTTTTAACAATACTTCATCTCACTAATCTGACTGTTTAGTTAAGTATCCATCTTTCTGGATGCATGAGTAGATTGACCTCTGCTTTTGGAAATCTCCATTAAAGGTGATCTCACATGCTGTGCAGTGCATATCTGACCAACAGACAGCTTCAAGTCTTTGTTGTAATAACTTTGCTTGCTTGGTGGAAACCTAATGGGGAGCTTGTTCTGACCTCCAATATTTTATCTCAGCTGATAACACTGGCATTAATTTATGCTGTCAGTTTTTTTGTTTGTTTGGTTGGGGTTTTTTTGTAAGAATGAGTTTTCTTGTGTCTGGGCAGACTTTAAAGTTAATTTCTTCATCAGAATTTGAGATAACTTTCTGTTTAGAGTGTTGAAATGTACCAGAACAGAGGTACTGGCAAATCCTAATATAAACATCAGAAAAGGTCAGGATTTCACAGCAGATTTCCATAATTCATTATTGATTCACTACACTTGAACTGGCTGTAGTAAATTATCCTGCTGACAAAGCTTCAAAGAACAGTGAATGGAACAAATTGAGCTACTCACAACACAGAGACAGCAATGAGATCTCTAATTGGAGAAAATTAATTCCTCCTAGAGATCAGCCTGCAATCTCAGATTCCAAGTTTTACAGCTGAAAGGGGCAATTACAATATTCCAAATGTTTCAAGTTATTACACAGTACTTTGTCAAAACTCTTCTAAATTATCCAGTAAGATACACACAGTATTGTCTGCTTAAAGCAAGAGTTGTTTTGCAATGTATTCAGTACATTTGAGAGGATGAGGCAGTGGCAGCTTTCAAAAGCAGATGAATACTTTTCCACACCCTGGCTAAAGCCAGGCTTTGTCCTATTGCTTTAATAGAGTAACTTTGTTGTTTCTTTCCTTCAACGTGCTATAAATTATTCCCTTTTCCTGGTGAGGTTTGGGTGTAGAACTGGGCAGAATCTCAAATTCTGGAGATCATTTACTAAACCTATATCTTTTCAGACTGGCTAAACATTGGCACAAACAAGAACATTAGTCACTGTCATGACTAATGTTCATTAGTAACATTTTTGAGCTCTGAAATGCAATGGCTCAGATTATCCAGCAGTTTAGACAACCAGGCCTTCAGTTACTATACAAATGAACTGTGCATTGCTCACAGATAGAAATGTCAAATCTGGTATTTGACAATATCTGTCCTAGGATCTGGGAATGTTTCCCACCTCTTGCATCAAGGTTCATTCTCTGAGTACTGAATCTACTCAGCAATGTATACCACCACTCCTCCAGACTCTGAACCATCACACAACTTGCACTACAAAAATAGGAGTAGGTGGGATCTCCTGTACAGTCCAGCAGGCTTCCCTGTAAAGACAACTGAGGTACTAGGGCTTTTGGGATACCTGTAGAGCAAGTCAGACCCGTAGTTTGGAAACAGCAATTATTTTAGAGAGGGCTAAGCACACACATAGAGGCCTTCCTAGGTTTTCTCAAGAAGTGAAATCACTGTGTGCTTTCTAACCTAGAAATTTGGTCCTTAAAGAGACTCCTCAGTCATTAAAATCTGAAATCAGCAAGCACTTCAGAGCTGTTAGCCTGAAAAAATAGAGATAAATTTGCAAAGACATTCTATATTTTATCAAAGTATCAGGAAATATTCCAAGGGCTCAGTGACTGGAGAGAATGATATATACATTTCAGGAGGGTTAATGTTCTCTGTAACTCAGGGACAAATCCTAGTCCAGAATCCTTTGAGGTACTGGGCACTGGACTCACTGAGTGCTCTAGTTTCTTCAGAATACAGGGAATCATTGTGTTGAGGAGTCAGTAGTTAATGGTTATAATAGTGTACAATAATAGTGTGTAACTGAAATAGCTAATCTGAGTTTGTGGTAAGTAAACAATTCCTGCAAACGGCTGAGCCTGACATTGCTAATTTGCTGATAAAGGCCCAAAAGGCAGCTTTTTAAAGTGAAGAAATACCTGGTTTAATGTTGAATTAAAGAAAGTACTAAACATCATACATTTTAATACTCTTAAGAAGAATAATAGAATCATTTTGGTTGGAAGAGACTTTTCAGATCATTAAGTGCAATTGTTAACCCAACACTACCCAGTCACCATGTCCCTTGGCACCACATCCATACCTGTTTTAAACACCTGCAAGGATGGTGACTCCACCACTTCCCTGGGAAGCCTGCTCCAGTGCCTCGCAACCATTACAGCGAAGAATTTTTTCCTGATATCTGATCTAAACCATTCCTGGCACAGCTTGAGGCCATTGTAACATTGCTTGTTACTTGGGAGAACAGATCGACACCCACTTCACTACAACCTCCTTTCAGGTCGCTGAAGAGAGCAAGGGGGTCTCCCCTCAGCCTTCTGTTCTCCAAGTTAGACAAAGCAACCTGCAGATTACAGACACCTTACCAGTCTCCCAAAGCACAACTTCAGGGCTCTGTAATTGCAGGAGCTCTGTGCTGTCAGCAGGGTAAGAAGTGGCAGCCATAGTGTTAAATGCCAATGCAACACCTTTGCTTTCAGAAGAAATCAGAATTTGACACCCAAATGAAAGAGAGCATTTTCATAAGTGACTGTTTATGTAACTTTTGGTCTATGTAAATCTCCTGATAATGCATTAGGACCTTAAAGAGATTTAAATGGCAAAAGCCTCTCAGCTTATCATTGAGCTTACTTGGAGTTATAGTGTTCATCCAGAGCTTGTTTATATTATTGCCTGGACTGTGGTAAGACACTTCAAGAAGAGATAACAAGTCTGTCATACCACGTGCTCTGCACTTTGGGCTATGCACAGCTCACTGTTTCATTCATTTTATCTAGTGACACATGAACTATAAATGGCAAACTTTTTTCTTACTCCACTTCCCTCCTTTAAACACCTACATATATCACAGTATCACCAAGGTTGGAAGAGACCTCATAGATCATCAAGTCCAACCCTTTACCACAGAGCTCAAGGCTAGACCATGGCACCAAGTGCCACGTCCAATCCTGCCTTGAACAGCTCCAGGGACGGTGACTCCACCACCTCCCCGGGCAGCCCATTCCAGTGTCCAATGACTCTCTCAGTGAAGAACTTTCTCCTCACCTCCAGCCTAAATTTCCCCTGGCGCAGCCTGAGGCTGTGTCCTCTTGTTCTGGTGCTGGCCACCTGAGAGAAGAGAGCAACCTCCTCCTGGCCACAACCACCCTTCAGGTAGTTGTAGACTATATATATATATATATATATATATATATTAATTCCCAGCACTATTTTACTGAAATATGAAATATGGCACATGAGCAGGGCCAGCATCCCCTCTCCCTCTTATAGGGCCCAGGCAGCAGTAGTTGAAAATGTACAGCCCAACTTAGCTTTGTCCAGCCTGGAAATGAGCTGGCTGATAATGACAGAGGAGAACCATCAAGACTGGAAAATAAGGAAAACAAGAGAGAACAAGTTTATATTGGAGAACCCTTTCCAAAAATCCCTCCTAAAGTGTATATAAGTTCAGCACTACGCTCAGCCTCTTACCACTGCCTGCGTGTGAGGGGTAGAACCTGCAAAGCTGGCACAAGCCAAGTCTGGGGATGGCCAGCAGAAGCCAGCATGTTGCTGAATAATGCTCAGAGGCTTATGAAGCTCTGTAAGGAGTCAAATAATGGAACTGCCAGTGTATTTGGATAAGTATGTTGTGCTTCTGCTCAAGTTAGGCTCCTTATTCAGCGCAGATGTTGAAAATCAGAAACTAATGAGGTGCAGTGACCAGGTCAACTCAGCATAACATCCTTACAGAGCTACTTGCTGATCACTGTAGAATGTAAATCTCTCTTCACAAACATTAAAAAAATACCCAATGCTGCCATCAATATGGCCCTCTGAAATCCTCCCTTGGGAGGTGCTGTATGTTACAATGCTAATTTGATTACATTTAAATGAGAGACATATATGGCTATCTAGCCACAGAAGACAGAGAGAAGGATGCTAAAGGCACAAAAGGAAAGAAATGGCAAGACCTTTACAGAGACTTAAATGCCTGTCACCTCTGTCCCTTAAGCCAAAGTGCCTACCACTCCTACACCACTTCTCTGGCTACAGAGGGCCCCACGGCCAGTAGGATGGACACATTTCCATCCCTGTATGAAGGTAGTGAGATTCAAGAAACTCCATCTAGTATTCTGTATTTCCGAATCCTTGGGTTCAGTAACTGCGTTCTGATCTACAGCCACATGGATAAACCAGATAGTTTCCTTGGGAAACAAGAATATTTTGCACTATGGAGGCTCAGTAACTCCCAGAAGCTCACTATGGCAAAGGATCCTTTTTCTACTGTTGTATATAAAGATTTTTAAACTATACCTCTCTGTCTGGCTCTCAGGAAATGTTGCCAGGGAACATTTTTTCGTGAAACGGCTGTTAGCAATGCAGCAAAGATACTGCTAAATATTCCCTGCTGCTGAGAACAGTTTCACAAAGACTCACCAGGATTTACAAGCCTGATTAGAAGTTGCTGGCCTTAGAAGAAGCTTGAATAAAGTACATCTCAGAAAATATTTATTTAGAATTGAATTATGTGCCTAATATGTTTTCTCAACTGTCCTCCCCCCAGAAATTGGAGGTCCCTGTCTTTGCTGCAGAGGTTGCTGAAATTCTTCTAAAGCAGCAAGAAAATTGTAGTGATTTTGCTGCATGGCATATTAAGATAAATTGATGTATAGTAAGATAAGTTTACACATATTTCTTTAACATTCCAGATTGTAATGTGATTCACAAGATCTTGTATCAAAAGTAAAAATAAGACTGTCATCAGTCAATTATTTCAATGCCAGGTAATGTCATACAGTCCTTGCTTCTGCAACAAAATTACACTGACTTCAAAAAGGAGATGGAGAGCTGGACACGCTTTGATGCGCAAGCTCTATAAACATCACAGCAGAGTGCTTTCTTTAGAGGAACTCTGGGTCTCACTCATCCCTGCACCATCTTGCTCTCATTTATCCTATCTTCAGTCACAATTGAGCTAAAGCAGAAAGGACTTTGGGCCAGAGACCATGTCTTTTTATACTTTCAAAAGCACCTAAGCTGCTTTTCATTGAACCAAAAAAAAAAAGATATTATATAGGAGAAATGAATTATCACTGCCATGGGAGGAGATTTCTACAGCCTGTGTTAAGTTTGCAGCCTCTCCTTTTATTAGATTAATAGCAAGAATAGTTTCAAATATTGTTAAATACAGCATAAAGTGTCTAAATGAACTATAGCAACCCTGTATTACTAGGAATACCAAGCACTAAACATACACCCTGGAACAGAAAGTGAATCCCATGGACAAAATACAGCTGCTCTACTGTTTCATAATGTATTGTCATTGAAAATCTGTGTTTCTTTTTGGTCAAAATCTAAAACTTCACTTCTAGAAGACAAATCCTAAAGCTCACATACACCTCTTTGATGTTGTGTCATCATATTTTCCAGCCTTGGAACTGCTCAATTCTTTGTCTTCAACAAGGACCTTGCAACTTATTCACTTTCTAGGCATTCTTTCCCGTGACAGTGTTCAGTTCCCATATTTGCTCTTTTCTTCCTATTTCTTACCCATGTTCTTATGCATTTTACAAGACTATCACCTCTGACCTCCTTTCCAATACATTATGAAGCCAGTAAAAGATGACTAAAAGGAGGTCTAGTAAGTGGACCCAGTTTGAGTATTCAAAATAGTGCACACCCATCTGTACATCCCTGCAGCCTCACTGTTTGCATCTCTCTTAACAGATCTCCTGAACTTACCTGCTTGTATTTTAAACTATCTGAAGGAAAAGAAAGTGCTCATCACTTGTGAAATCAAATGTGATTAAGCACACGTTTGACTTCAGTTTGCATTAAATGTCAGCTTCCTGTGTGGCTGCATTTATGCATTAGGCTGTTGTTCCATAATGGTGCATCTAAGCACCACCAACAGTATAAAACAGATCTAGTCAGATACGAATAAATGACTGCAGTTCAGACAAACTAAGACACACTATACAGGACAGAGTTGAAGCTGTGATGATTTCAACATTTATGCTGGTTGCAGAAGCGCAGATGTTCCATGACCTAGCATAAAAACGTGTAATTAAAATATGTTTGGGCATAAAGCAAATCCATCAGTGTTTTTGAACAAAATACCAATCAGCAGTGAGTTTGTGTCTATGGCATTTCTGAGGAAATATGAGGATTCCTGAAGGCAGATTTACCAAACTGCCAAATCATGATGTCCAAGTCACTGATATATGCCCTTTTCCAATTCTGGCTCTGTCAGATTAAGTTTTTAGGTTGACTTAATACCCAAGCCCTTCCTAGTGCATCTCCATGCCAAAGCATATGGACCAAAAATTCCCAAGCACAATTTTGGGTTGCTTTTGGATCTGGTTGATCATCACCCATGCCAAGAGCACAGCTCAGCTGTAGGAGACAAGTGTTGTTGCACAAAGAGGACTTTAATTCCCTGCCCATGTAGCTCAGCACAACATACCTGAACACCAATACTACTCACAGATGCCAATGGAGCTGAAAGGACCCAAGCCAGCTATATCTGTCAAAGGCACAGAAGGGATTTAGGTATTGCTAGCAATTGCATGAAAATAGAAAGATTTAAACAGGCTGCCCTGTGAAAGCAGTAGCAAAAACGTGGCAACTGAGTTCCATCCTTTCTACTCCTAAACTTCAGCTGATAAAGACATTTTGGCCGAGAATGTAGTAAATGCTAGGAAAGGAGAACATTCACACATTTTTCTAGCCACAAAAAGCCTTCTTCCCCTGCCCCCACCCCCAATCAGTTCCAAACAACAGAACCAACTCTCAGGAGTCTGGCCACCAACCACGTGTTGGTGGAGAAATTAGCACAAAGCAAACGTTTCCCAGAAACTGCTTACAGAATTGAACAACACTTGCATGAAGGAATCAAATAATTTCAACTCTCCAGTGAAGTACTTAAAATTAGAGGTGGTACACTTGAAAACAGCAATGGCAACATTTATTCAGTGATCTGCCACAAATAGTTTGCCCAGCTCTAACCAGTACTACTGTATGACAGCATTAAGAGAGTTCCTTCTGGGAATTTCATCACAGTTTAACAGCTTTCACTTTATCCTCTCTCTTTCTCCTGTCTCTCAGTTTAGCTGCTATCAGGAAAAAGAATCTTAGAAATGTTGTCACAACAAGCCGTTTGAATGCACAGCATACAGAGTAAGAGAAAGTGGTATTCAACAGCCCATATCAAATATAAAAGAACTAGAGGCGGCACAGCTCAGAAGGAAACCAAATTACTAGAAACAGCCTCTAGTGAAAATATCCACCCTGAACTTTTCATGTCTTCAGTGCAAAGACAAAGGGTCAACACATGCCGGCAGAGCTGACCCAGAGCAGTTTCGATTTTATCATGCAGCTCTGAATGTTGTTGATTTGCTACATTGCAAATAATGGTCCCTTTCTGTCACCACAATAACAATGCCACCAAAATGCTTCTCATGCCATTCAGTGCAAGTCACTTCAATGGTTTTATTCCAGCTTCTACTTAATTCTTCTGTCCTGATTGCAGCAGTATTTCCACGGTTTCCGTGCTTCTTCTCCCTGTTCCGAGTTGCACAATTGCTTTGTTTACAGTTTATTTCTTCTGGCTGGAAACAAAAGACTACGATGAAGCACTCCAGCCCTGTCTCATTCGAAGAACTGCCATGAGGCTCACAGAGGAGATGTTTGCTACCATCTGCTGGTGAACTGCAGTTGGGGAAGCAAGCAAGTATCAGACTTCATTTTCTGCATTACCCGATCCCAAAGCAAGAATCTGATCATCCGTTTGAGTCACGTTCATTTAAGGGTTTAGTAGGAGGCTAAGAAAATACTGATATTTTTGGTGTGTGGTAAGTCATCAGAAAAGAATTAAAACAAGTAGAAAGAAATGGAGAAAGGGATTTCAGCCTTCTGAATCATAGAATGAACCAGGTTGGAAGAGACCTCCAAGATCATCCAGTCCAACCTATCCCCCAGCCCTATCCAGTCAACTAGACCATGGCATTAAGTGCCTCATCCAGTCTTTTCTTGAAGACCCCCAGGGACGGTGCAACTCTTAGGCAAGACCTCTGAGAAGATATGTGAGATCTACAGAACTCTCAGCTATACACTGACAGGAAGAAAACCTTATCTTAACTCAAGGAAATACATCTCTGCCCTTCACAAGCAGAAGCACAGCATTCAACTCACTGCAGAAAGAAAATTAACGCTAAGCTCTCAATTTTTCTGGATTCCTTATCACAGGTATTACACCCTTCACAGGATTCAAGCATTGTTCCCATATCCTTAGGGAGAAGTTTACATGATTATTAACAGCCACTCAGACGACAGGTCCCTGCCCCAACGGCTGTAACTGCCGTGAAGAACAAGTCATTGTGCAGCGTTCGAAAGTTGGCAACAACGTGCCTGGGTCGGGCTCCAGCTGCTTGCAAAGCTGCCCTCAGCTCGTTTATCTGCCGATGTCAGGGAGATAAAGCACGGCATCAATTTGCAAGGAAGCCCTGCGTTAGGTTGATTCCCTCCAAGTGATTATCCTTGAGCAGAAAGCCACAAACCGGTAACTTTTTGCTGCTTTCCCCCATGTAATTGAGATAGAATTTTACAAAAGCAAGCCACCAGTGATAAGAGAATACCAGCAGGATTTGAGTGTAGCTAGTCCTCAACGAGCAAGCACAGTCTGTAACTGCATCTGCTGGTACCCTGCAAATCTGAATTGCAGTCATCTAAACAGCAGGCCATCTATTCACAGGTTAGAAAATGTGTGGTAGGAGTTTGTTGGTGTATTAATAACTGCCTGATCCCGTTGTCTATTCTTAAGTCTAGGTATAGGACACAGAGAGGTGCAACATGAGATTCCTCAAACATCAGCAGCAATGGATTGCAAATTCAACAAGTCACATGTGTGACACCTGAAAAGGCCTCTGAAGAGGAACTGATACTGACTGCAGTTTGATTTGTATTAGCCATGTAAATGTCGGAGTATTCAGCTCTCTGCTGACCAGCTCCACACCTATCAACAGATCAAGAAGTACCAGCAGTTTGTTCTCTTAAGGAGCAGGGAAATCAATGGAAGTAAACAGACACAGAGAAGTGAGAAAGAGCAGCCCAGTCCCCTCCTCCAGGTTTTATTATAGAGATGCTTATGGCTTGGCTTATACTATATATACTTCAATAAATCTGCTTCTGCTTTGTTTTTCAAGCGTTGGTGCCTGTGTGAAAAGCCACATTCAACTCTGAGTCCTCTGCATGTTAACAGCCTTTTTGTCTGTCACTTCCCTCTCACTGTCCTGTATTCATACCCTCCCGCATTTCTAATTAAGCTGGTTTCTGCAAAACAATGTTTGGATAAAAGCAATGGGGTTTATGCCTTACAGACTGAGATGTCTGAGGCAGGAGTCACAGCTTTCTTACAATAAAATATAAACATTTTACATATAATTAGAATAGGCTTTGGTCAGGATATTTTTTGCTAATGCTTCTAATGAGAAATCTATTTCTAACAGATGTGAAAACTGCATATCATAGAGCTGAAAGACAACAATGTGGGACAGAAAAGCAGAAAATCTCAGAGTTATCTGCAGCCTGGGATGTTTAACGATTGACAGAAAAAGACTTTGCCATCTGAAAGTAGATATCTCTCTCCTGCCTCCTCCAGCAGTGATGTGACCTCTTTCAACTTTCAAGGATTTAAATTAACTTGCAATACTAGTGGTGTTGTGACTGATATGAGGACATAAGCAAGATAAGATGATAGGGAAACAGTATCTCTCATTAGCCTCCTACTGTCAAAATGGAAGGCTTGTGTGCTTGAGACCCTGTTGGATTTTCCCAACTGTAAGAGGTGGTCAATAGAAGAATCCCTCCATAAAGCTTTCCTTAAATTAAATTAGCATTACTTACATAAGCTTTATTGCAGCACCATGCCTCCTGCTGGGCTGGCTTCTCATTTTGTTTTTCCTTATAACTGTGCCCACTTTTTTCACCTATTTTTTACCTAGTTCTTCAAGAAATATACAACATTTCAGGAAGTTCTACTGTACCACATTTCTTTTAACTTTTAATCATTTTCCCATGTTTGTACATTGCACATAACAAATAACTTAAGTTATGCAAATAACAGAAGAGCTGCAGAACTGGAAAATTGTGCCAGGATGCACTTTTCATTATTTGCCAGTTTGTTCCAAAGGGATTTACTACAATACACTTATGTCTAACAGCCCTTAGCAACACAAAAAATGAGTACTGAAATGCAGCATCCAGCTGGGTTATAGTCACATCCATGTTTGCTGTACCAAGAGCACATGAGTCAGGATTAGGTGGGAACGCTGCAGTGTGGTAAGATCCAGTATCCTTTTCCATTTCAATCCCTTCTTCTAAGTGCTTTTCAGCCTAAAGGCAGAGAGTTCTAAGTCCTTACAGCTCTGACACAAAGGCATAAAAATCTAAGCATACTGTTAGCAAGCACAGGTAAGGCCACTCTGTGTTGTGTTAAAATGATGTTTTTATTACCACTTAGCGAATACATGTTTTGGAAGAAAAGCTTTCCAAATAAATAGGGAAACTGAAGCAATATCACTATAAGCTCTCCACAAAGACAGGCTATCCACTAAAACGAGCTTTGTGTGAATTTTACTGCAAGCATACTTTGCCCCAGTACAGGTTTTTATTTACAGTCTGATACTATAAATAACATAAATGTGGGCTATATCTACACTATACCAGGCCCTATAAAGATTTTCTAATAACAGTTTCTGAGCAAGTGTCTACCCCAAAAGTCAAGTGAAAAAAACAGGTTTGAGAATGAGAAAATAATACAGCAAATAAATATGACAACTTCTTATGCAACATAATGAATCATGAATAAAGAGCAATCACTCTGTTCTGCCATGGTATCTAGTTATTCATAATTGTCTCACATCTGAAATTCATAACAAAAGGCAGAGGTGAGGTTCCTACAGCAACTGCTCTATAGGATATGGACTCTAAAAATGCAGGTTTTAAAGCAACATTTGAGAAGCTGTCTTCTCAAACTACACTACACTGAAAGCACACACTCACTAGAAGGAAAACACAATGAACCTGATCTCATCTCATATTCATAATGGAAGTCCCTTCAAGATGAGATAAGAACACTTGTCTCAAGGAAATGAAAATCTGAACTGAATTGCTGCATGGAAGAAGGAGATGATGTGCAAAGCATCTCTGGCTTCTGCCAAGTTTTATCACAGCCCTGTCTAAGGTAAATTATGCAACTAATATTATTTTGCTACAAGTCTCTTACCATAGGCATGCAAGTTTTTCTAACTTATTGTACCTTGGTACAGTTCACAAATCTTTGCAATACCTAAACTTTCTAAGAAGCTTGAAATCATTCCCCAAACAGTGTCTCTTCCTTGCAGAAATAAGGAGCTTGTGCCTCTCTGGATTTGATGTCAAAATATATACAGTAGTATTTCCAGACCAGGATGATGAAAGTTGATATGAATTTGACTATTTCAAAAGTTGGATGACAACAGCTTTAAAAGGCAACCAACAAACTGTTCTCCAGAACCAGATCAATTTAGTCTAGATCCAATCAGTCATGCATATGTTACTTTGAAGCAGGGTTCTCTTAAAACATTATTACTTCCCTTAAAATTTTGTAAACATAGCCTATGTTTAAGAAAACAGTTTAGATATTCATCTTCCTGTGCCATCAACCTTTATACACGATGCATATCTGAGCTTACCTTCCACGTGACGGAGGGGCAGGCTGCCAAGGTGAAGGTAACTTTCTCTGTCACTACATTGAAGGTGACACGGAACATGGTTTGTATTCCAGTGGCCTCAGACTCGGGAGAGAAATCTTCAGTGATGGTCACACTGTTCACTTGTGTACATACTGCCGGGCTTCTGTCACACTGCGCTATACTTTCAGAAAACCCATAACGTTATGATTGAAGCTGAAGCCTGAAACAGCTGTAAGGGTCCAGCTTTTCCCAGCAGCCTGGCTCCTGTGTGTCAGAACTAATCAGATTAGCTGGTTTTACTTGTCTGAGTTGGGACTAACAGGTTAGCAGAACAGTTTGGGTGGGGGAAGGGAGCAGTAAATAAATCAAATTAGGGCATTTACTAAGCAGCTGAGATTTCCTTCCTGCTCGCCTTTGTCTCTCTACAAGACTCACACAGAGCCAGGACAATGCACCACAAAAACGCAGCTTTGTTTTAGAACAGCTCTTTGTATAGGAGAATGTCTCTAACTTTCCCTTGATTTGATTCGTTTTCCGTTGCCAGTGATCACCAAGAGGAGAGCTGTCCTATAGTGGCCTTCATGTTGTGCAGATAAACAGGTCCACAGAGAAAAGGCATCTATTGTGTTGTTTTTTTCTCCCACACTACCCAACAAGGCAGCACATTGGCTGTGCCAAGAGATCAGTCACACAATCTGTTCTGCACAGTACTAGATAACAATTTTCACAGATGGCCTGATCCGGAGACTAGGGCAAAAGGGTCACAAGGACAGAACAGGATAGGAAAGGTACTACTTCATGATCCTCAGTCCGTTTCAGAGTATTTTTTCAATCTCTATTACTGGCTGAGAAAAATTTAGCCTCCTGGGAAGCAAAACTCAAAAGAAGAAAGTAAAATAGGGATATCAAGTAGCACAATAGCCAACTTTAACAGTGGCTGTCTGGATACATGGAGATGCTGTATGTCAGACATCTCCCTCATGAACGCAGCACTGACTGATGCCATCATGTAATAGCACCAGCATGCACAGTACATACTGAACTAGAGACAAGGTAAACTCTTTCATATTTATACTTATTTTTCAAAAAACAGGTTTCTAGTTCATTTGTCATCTAACTTTCTGCCCTGTCAATGTGGAAAGGTAGGTGGGATAAACTGCCCTTGGAAACTCCCTCTCTCACAACTGGTTAAGGAGAGGGAGCTTGTGTATTGACATCTCAGAAAGCTGACGTAATTAATACCTCCCTATAAAACTTCTACTGAGTGTTGAAACCAAGTTCAAAGTTGCATTGGCCTTCTTTTACTTCCTTGTAGGTCTGTGACTAGACAGATCCTTGCTACCAAATAAAAACACCACCACCATTTTCTGAGTATCTTTTATGCTACTAGTCAGTAACTGCACCATGAGTAACACATTTGCAATGTTGGAAAGAGGCCAGACAGAAAGCCATTTTTTTCTTGCTGGTGAATACCTACTCATGCAAAAGTTGCACTGACATTGGACAGATGAGACATTGAACTAAGGGACATAGCATATTGGCAGTCTGATCCTGCAAGAAATCGCTTATCCTAATAATCTGATTCTTGTGGCCCAGAAGCTGCTGTGCACCATATAAAAGCTAAAGGAATGCCCCAAACCATATGACAAGATATGTCTGGAATCCCATACATTAGTACCTGCACTGATAGAACTGAACCCCACGGTGTTTAAAGGGCACAAGTCGCATTACAAAACCATTATTTGAAATCCTAACAAAGCAACTCCACAGCTCAACTCCCAGTACCAGGATCCCTCCCAAGAAGGTCAATAAATCAAACAGCCAGTGCCCAATTACCTTCAACCTGAATAAGATGAAAAAAAAAGGGAGTGTTTTGTAGGAAGCCCATCTGAACACAGGTTTAGATGCACATCTTTAAAGGACAGAATGATGTGTAATGTGACATCAGGACTGAATGGAAAGACAGAAATCAGCTTTTTGCCAAGACAAAAAAGGTAAGATTTGGTTTCCTGTAAATAATATATTGATAACTACATGGTTTTGAAGAGACTCTTGCACACAAAGGTGTTTCTTTCCTGTTCACAACCAGCTTCTGACAGTCTGCTTTCACTGACTTGTCTTTTTAGATTCTTTTGAGACTATTTAAGCAGTAGTCCACAGAGTCAAAAAAAAATAGAAGAAATATCTTCATGCTATAGCTTTATAAAGACTATATTCTTTTCTTTCTTAAAAGTTTACTGAGAATCTGAAATAGAAAGGTTCATTTGTGAGAAGAGATATTTCCAAGATGGTTTCACTGTAAATTGTCTTCCAAGCACCAAAGCAGCTGCCATTCTTATGAGATGCAATTGCCACAGAAAGTCAGGCTGAGATTGAGACATGTTCCCTGGTTCTCTCTGCCACACTAATAAAGAGCCTTGGGGATAAAAAGCCATACCATAAATACAAGTGAGTTCTAGGCTGGTACAGTCATAGTGCCCGCTGTGCTGCTGAGCACAGTTTACAACAGCTATTGTTTAGAAGTTGCCATGGATTGAGTTGAACCTACTGTCCTTCATACCATGCTGCAGTCAAGCTCACTTCAAAAACTGCAAGTGCAAACTGGAGCAAAGTATTGTGGGGCTTAATGGTTTTTCTGGTTAACTGTGAGTGCTGGAACCAGGCCTGTTGTAGTGACCCTTTTAGGGACAGGGATAAGAAGCAATATGTTATAAGCAGACTGTATGAAAGAAAAGGTCTCCAGCATGAGAGTGGTGAGAGGCTGGAATGGTTGCCCAGGAAGGTGGTTGAGGCCCCATCCCTGGAGGTGTTTAAGGCCAGGCTGGATGAGGCTGTGGCCAGCCTGATCTAGGGTAGGGTGTCCCTGCCCATGGCAGGGGGGTTGGAACTGGATGATCCTTGAGGTCCCTTCCAGCCCTGACTGATTCTATGATTTATGAAAGTTTATTGCTACATGAGAGGCTTCCTGTTCCAGTTGCTGCTTCTTCCTTCCAGCTTCCTGGGTGTTGGATCTTTTCTGCAGGTGTAGCAGTGGAACAGATGGGAGTCAGGTAGCTGCTGGCTTTGGTCTTCTGTTTTATGCTAGGGGTTTTTTCCATGTGTTTCACTGTACTTCTTGTGCAAACAGTCTAAACTAAGCTAATTACGTATTGTACTATTAGATTTATTAGATTATTAGCTAAGGTAATCATGCACTCTGCTTATGATATCTCATGTTATATTAAACTCTTGTCTCTCTATCTCAACCCTGAGTTTAGCATGATACTTTTCCCCCTCACGTTTGTGTTGGGGGAGCAGGGATGTTAGAATCATAGAATCAACCAGGTTGGAAGAGACCTCGAAGATCATCCAGTCCAACCTATCCCCCAGCCCTATCCAGTCAACTAGACCATGGCACTAAGTGCCATGCACTAAACCACTATGATGTTTAGGCAAAGGACAATCCATAACTTCAGAAAACTACCACAATCAGGATTCAAGGTCATTATAGATCCATAGCTGCTTGCAACGGATTCCTACTTCCCTAGAAACAGAGATTAGGGCATACTAAACTGTTTGGGGGAGAAAAAAATCTCTGTGAGATACTGCTACAAAGAAAAAATATTTTAATTTATATGTTATGAACTCTCACTGCATAAGTAATTAGTAATTTAACCATAATAACATTAAAGATTAATTTTATTATGAATATGCTAAATCTGGAAATTTTTTGGCATATAACTCATTGCCTATAGCACCTATTCTTTGTGATAGTTTTCCAAGTGTCTTACCTTGGATCTCAATCATACAAATTAATTCTAAGACAAGGGCCACCTTTAATTACCATCTTTTCACAGCAAAGCATCTAGCACAAGATCATCATCTCTGAAGAAGTCATTGCAAGAAAAAGGAGCAAGCCCAGTGTATGAAACCTCCAAACAAGATATTCATCTAACACTGTATATCTTCTTTTCCTCTCCATAATATAGCTGTTTTATTCTGCTCCTTTCTCTCCTCCTGTGTTATGATTTATACCTATTTTTTTATGTCTTGTAACCATTTGCACTGTAAGCTCTGGAGGGCAACATTTCATTTATCCTAAACACAGCTTTGAATTTATGCCTGAGTACTAGCAAAGTCTCTTGAGTACAAGTGCATTATAAAGAAACTCAGCATTAAGAAAAGATAGTTCTAAGTTCACTCAGTCTGATCTACTGCCTGAAAGTATTTAGAAAAGCAATTCCTCAGACACCTTTTCTCCTCTTATCAATCCAAAAATATGTGTAAAACAGACGTTTAAAACAACTATTCCTTTACTGTGCTGAAAACATTGATTTAGCAAACTGTACAGGATATGACAACTGGGAGCTCAGTGACAAATTCTGTTTGATGGTACACTCAAATAGCCACTATTGATCATTACTTCCCTTTGTTTGCCTACAACTCACATGTCTGTATGCATCTTGGTTTTCCATGACACCCTTCTCTTCCTTCACAAAGAAATCAGTACATCCAGAAGCACATCCCAACACAGCAATAGTTGAAGGCATAGTTCTTGAGATATACCCAGAGAGCCAGAGCTCTTACCTGTTACAGCATACAACAAAGGTTAACTGAGACACCGGTATTTTGTGTTAGTACTTGTTCCTCCCACAGACAGATGTGAGTTTTGTTCTGTGAAAAGCATGTAGGATTGCATCTTGATAATGTCTTACAGCCAAGCAGTGTGACCTTCTTCCAGAGTCAACGCTATAATAGTAAAGTAAGCTATGAATAGCAGTGGACAGACTTAATTAAGGTCTTGCCCCAAACACCGATTTAAAGATGCACATATCCACACAGAGCATGCCACCCACAAACTATCATACACTTTTAAGCTGCTGTCAAATGAAAGAAAGTATAAATGGAATACAGGCAGAAGCAACATAATCTGCTTTCTATTGGTGTAACTTTTTTGATCAGGTATAAAGGACAAATCTCACAGAGGAAAGGTTATTTATAAGTCCCAGTACCTCATTTTCTACGAATCTGAGACACCTATATTGGGCTAAAAACAAATAACTGCACATTTTCACATAATCTCAGAAAACACATTACAAGTGACTGGTGCATTTTGATTGCCAGTCAACTTGGGTTAGTACAATTTTAGGTCTCTTTTATCCTTATGGACATTTTCATTAGGTCTCTGAAGTGTTTTGCAGGTCTAGTAGCCTAACATCTCCCAGATGACCTAATGGAATATGGCAGATTCCTCACTCTGTACTTTGCAAATAAATGGTTAAACCTGCCTCAATGAATTTGGATTGGTTGGCATTTGTTTGTACATGTTTAAGAAATTATGCTTAAAATCTCTTCTTGAAGCATCTTAAGCCCTATGAAGTCAGCTTTGATTACTACTATACAGTGGACCAGAAAAATATGCAGACTCTAAATGAGAATTTGCTCTGTGCCTCAAAGCTGGACTTTGCAAGGAAGGCAGTGTGTCTGCTCCATTATCCTATTGCTTGCCCTGCTGCATCGGGAATTCCAGCTTTGAAGGAAAGGCTTTTTGAATTCAATAGCTCCTTCTGGTGGTCTGAAAGAAAATGCTTGGGTACAGTCACCTCAAATTAAACCGGGATTAACGCACAAAACATCCAGTAATCGTACTTACAAACAACAGATAGAAGTTATGCCATGAATAAAACAAACAGCAAACTCATGAGTGAGGAAAAACACCATGCTAACTATATTCCACATTATTTTCATAAGGGAGACAAGGTTTCCAGGAAATTCTCCTTTCCTCCCATTCCACCACAATATTACTATGAAATCTATTCCATATGGTGACTAAGAACACATGAAGAAAAGTGATGGAAAGAAAAGTGTCAGGAGTCACAAATTTAGGGCTACAGACCCACCAAATTTAAGACGACCTGAATTTAAAGAAAACGATCACCTTCTAAGAGAGGGATTTGATCCAAACCTTGCTGAAGCATCCACTGTGGATAGGAATGTGCCTTTGGTCTGCCTCAAGGGCACAGACTTCAAGAAGGAATACATTACAAAATCTCTGATCAACAGACTTTGAGATGCTCAAAAGCTTTTATTTTTCTTTTTATATTCAGATTGTCCAGTGTTACTGGACTGAATACTGAATATTATCCTCTTTTAGGGACTACCCCTTAAGGGGTAACAATCACACTGCATTTGCAAGAAACGGTTTTTGTCCTAACCATTCCCAGTAACATCCCCATCTACCCCAAACAAAAACACTCTTTCCAGTTACAAGATGCAGTCCCTAGCTTTGTTTCTAAACAGTGCATTGTCTTTAATTAACAAAATTCACTGTTAGGCTTGAGGAATATAATTTCTATCCGATGGTCCTTTAAGACTTATCTGGTAAGACATTCATGGCTGTTGCTAGAGGTCTTTCACATCCCACCTCCAGCAGGATATGGGTGATAACTCCACTCAGCTGGACCCCTGTTATCTTAAATTCTGCTTAAGTGAAGCACCAAATAGATCTTAAAGATAAATCAAAAAGAGAACTACTATTTAAAAATACAATTGAGTCACGGCCTGCCCACCTTTTCACCAAATTTTATACTTGACAACCCCCAAGATTTTAGGAAAATAATGAATGAGACAAGCATTTACATGAACTTCAAAAGGTGTAACACATACCTTTCTAACTACAACTTCATTTAATTTTTTTGCAATCCCGACTTTGTTGAAAGCAAATACAGTATATATTAAAGTGATAGCAATCTGGTTTTGACCAAAATATATATGTGCTTAAAACAAACAAAAAAACCACCCAACCAAACAAAAGCAAGTTCTATGAGGAGTGGCTGAGAGAACTGGAATTGTTTAGTCTGGGGAAGAGAAAGCTGGGGAATGGCCTCATTACTCACTGGCTTGTAGATCTCCCTAGAATTAAGTAATAGAACAAGAGGAAATAGCCTCAAATTGGAGAGGTTCAGACTGGATATTAGGAAACATTTATTTATGAAAAGAGTGGTCAAGCATTGGAATAGGCTGCTCAGACAGCAGCTGCTAAACAACAAGTGTAAATTTGGCATTTTAGGGCACTCAGTTTTGTCTGTGCACTCTGTAAATCCATTTATATATTGCTATAGTCGTTTCTATAATTGACTTATGAGAGTGTAAAAGAAATTTCTCAGTCTTGCTTCCTTTTCTGGATTGATACCTAGTAAGTCCATTGGACACTAAATCATGGTTGTCTATGCCACCTCCACATGACATTCATAACTCCCTAGATATCTGTTACACCTTAATTCTGTTTTCTCATTTCTCACCTGAAGAGAAAAATGAGCTGAAGTAGTTTTCCTCATAGAAATATTTTTTTAGCTCACTACACACCTAGTGAACAAGAGGTCCAGCTCTAAACTGCTCTTGAGTAGGCCACTTCTTTGGTGAGGCAAGAGACCATTTGCTTCTCCTAACTATCCCAAACTATCTTATGAGCAGTAACCAAGCTTGAGATCAATGGTTCATTGTGCACAGTGGGATGTCCCACTCCTTTTGATTTGTCTTTAAGAGACTTGTAATTGGTGTGACTGACACAATCATTGCATGAGCTAGCAGGTAATAAAACCAGACTACAGGTACCTCTCTATCATGAAAATTGAATATACATTATTCTTTGATCAGTTATTTAACTGCTTTGTTCCTTAAAGAGCCCCTGGTAAGGCAGGAATATATCAAAGAACTTTTGGCAATAAAGTATGCTGAACTAACCAAATAGTTCTTTTCCACACACTCATTGCATCCAGTACCCTGCTGTATTTCTGAAGTTTGATTTTCCAGTATAAAAATCCATCACAGACCTTTTCTCATATACTGTACTTATTTGTTCATCTACCAATGGCATACCAGTGAGAAGCTGAAAAAAAGTAAAAATTTTGCTTAAGGAAAACATGTAAAACCAGTCATCTAGGCAAAAACCAAGTGTCTGTATGGGAATTCAAATGAAGCATGCAATAACTGGAAGGCTGCTACAGTGAGATCAATAACAGGCATCACAGACTAGAGTTTCGTTCTTCTCCTTATTGCTGACCTGGTAGATGAGCTAAAAGAAGCCATTCTGCAACTCTGCTTCCCTCTCACTCCTTTCTAAAACTTCTTTAAAGGTAAGCCTTTTTTCTTGTGCAGTACTTTACTGCTGAGGCACAGGAAAGGTTAGCCCAAGGCCATGAATTTCAGCAGAAGGTTTCCTGTTTATGTACGTCCAAAAGAGAATCCGTGCACTAATGCCATTAGCTAATGTCACTGAAAGCAGAGAGATGCACTCAGGAAAACAGAACTGTAGAGTTGTGCTTTTTGACAGAATAGCTTGCCTGAGTCTAAAAAGGAAGCCTACAGCAGCATAGGAGGTGAACCCAGACACTTTCCACAGTTCAGTTCCTTCCCTGCAAGGCTTTATTACTTCCCTCCACAATATGTGCAAGAGGAAATCTGTGTGTCAAAACATCTTTAATCTGAAACCAGACACCCGGCACAATGGTCTTAAAAAGTGTCATGGTTTAACTCCGCCATCAAGAAGCACCAACAGGAGAATCAAAAGAAGAGGTAAAGATCACAGGTTGAAATAAGAACAGATTAATAATTAAAATGAAATATCATAGAATTAACCAGGTTGGAAGAGACCTCCAAGATCATTCAGTCCAACCTAGCACCCAGCCCTAGCCAGTCAACCAGAACCATGACACTGCCTCATCCAGGCTTTTCTTGAACACCTCCAGGAACGGTGACTCCACCACCTCCCTGGGGAGCCCATTCCAATGCCAATCACTCTCTCTGCCAAGAACTTCCTCATAACATCCAGCCTATACCTCCCCCGGCACAACTTGAGACTGTGTCCCCTTGTTCTGTTGCTGGTTGTCTGGGAAAAGAGACCAACCCCCACCTGGCTACAGCCTCCCTTCAGGTAGTTGTAGACAGCAATGAGGTCCCTCCTGAGCCTCCTCTTCTCCAGGCTAAACAACCCCAGCTCCCTCAGCCTCTCCTCATAGGGTTTGTGTTCCAGGCCCCTCACCAACTTTGTCATCCTTCTCTGGATTTGAGCAAACAATTTCTAGTACATCTTGGGATAGATTTTTATTTTGCTTGCTCTTGTATCCTCTTTTCCACTATTACTGGTAGGAAGAAGACCTCTGAAAACACAAATTCCTTAAATAAAAAAAAAACAAATAATGTTTACATAGTTTGTTAAACTCTGATGGCATTTAAAATGCATATAATGGCCAAAATTTCTTGTGATTTGGACTGGTTGACTTGACAGAGTAGCAAGAAGGTTTAAATACATGACAAAAATGTCTTTCTAATGTTTACTTCAGCTGATGAGTTACATTTTAATCACTCTGCAGAGTTCTGTAGAATCAGTCACAAGCATCCAAAGCCAATAGCCAAACAATGAATCAGAAAAATAATTATTCATATTTATTGAAATACTTGTGGAGGGAAAAAATCTCAATAAACCTTTAAAAAATTTGGATCATTGGATAAACCACAATCTACATTTCCAGAAATAATTAAAAGTTAAAACTAACTTCAAGAACTTATTTTCTACTAGACACAGGATTATGATCTGTGCTTTTCCTGGCTTGAAGAGAGATTTAAGCTCATTCTCTATGAGTCAAAGAGTCAATGCCTTGCTCTAAAAATAATTTTTGTCTTCCTTCTGCATGCACAAGTTAAGCTAAATTAAGCCATTCCAAATGCATCACTTCTTAGCCCCTAAATTGAAAAACAAAACCATAGCCTAACACGCTACCTCTCCAGTTTCGCAGCCCTTCGCATGATACTCCAGCCTCTCACATGACCCACTGTCTGGTTTAGATGAAGAATAAGATGTTCACATAGAAGATAACATTAAGGAATAGTGTGAGTGATGCTGTCACAGGAAAGCATTTTTTAAAACTATGTGGAAAAGAGTTTCTACTTCTTTGGTTGCAATTTATACTTGCATCCACAAGTGGCTATTTCAGTATGTCTTCTCAGAGAGCTTCTGCAGCTACAGTTACCCACAGCTAATGTGTACCACCAGTTACACGTGCTACTGTTCTAGTCAGCCATAAAATACTCCTTCAACCCAACAAATGATGACATTCCCTCTGTAGTTACTGTTTTCGTTAGAACTCGTCTAGCTTATAGGATTAATGCATGCATCCATTCTGGAAATTCACTTGGCAAATTCAGTTTATCTCCTCGACCAAGTTTCTGTCATGATCAGACTGAATCTGTCCTTTACTCTCACTGTACCACTTCCCAATCAATGATTAGATGTCTGTCCTCGTCTTTAGGACTCTTTTTATCTTGGTCCCAGCTCAAGGATGAAGACTGAGGTTTACAACTCTGTTACAGTAATGCAAAGTAGGCGCAGGAAGCTTGTATAAAAGCTGTGCAACTGAATGGCTCGAGATTGTTAAGAGATAAGCAGATAAGTAATGGATTCATGATCAAGGTGTCTGCAGACCATCAAAGAACTATCAGAGATTTACACAAGAAACCTTTAGTGTGGCTTATCTCATCAATTAAAGTGTAAATACAATGAGGGTAGCAGACTAGGAAACATCTGAATGTGAATTCAGAGAGTGCTGACAGTGATTATAGTGTGAGTGCACGGTTAGCACATGGTTAAAATAAAATGATAGCTAAAATGGGCAACACATACACGTGACCAGGTAAACGAAGAACTGCTTAAATATTTACACATCAACAACTCCACATACAGGGAAAAAAAAATCTCACGGTTGTCTAGACATCCCTGTGAGCAAGATGATCAACAAAGGAGAATTATGTTCTTTACTTACAGGCTAAATAAAAGAACCTGGATCATTGCACTAGTTCCTGAACTACGGCCTATTTTCAGTCAGGGATGGAAGGAATAAACAAGGTCTTTGGTCCTCTAACACAAAGAAATTTCATACAAAAAGAGACTCATAGCTAACACTACTCTCAGGTCTTAGTCTGAGAATGGAGGGATAAATTTCCACAGAAAATATAAGAGCATCGTATACCCCAAAGAGACAATTAATTTCTTTAGCCTTGGCCTGTTCCACACAAACCAGTAATATTGTATTACAAAACTCTATAACAAGCCCTCCGCTGACAGTACTGTCCCTGGTGAGACACACTGTAACTGCTAGTTCCATTGCTTAACCCACTACTAATGCAAAGAGTTCAGAAGATAAACCAACTCATATTCCACAGAAAATCCTCCTTGATAACACAGTCTCCCAAACTACAAAAACTGGGAATGAAAAACGAATCATTATAGTTTCAATTTTATTTCTCTCACCAGATAATGTCAGGAACTGTGGTAATTATCTCAAGAGATGCTGCTGCTTTTGGTTAGAGGTGTGCAGTGTCCTCTCTATTAGCAACAGAGAGGAAACTTGTATGTGCAATAGCTTTTATTACTGTGTATAAGATTCTGGCTATTGTGGAATAGATCACTGCCCAGATGTCCACATAACTGGAGCAACATGCAAGCCATGTTCAATTTTATTTCTAATTTCCTACTCGTTCCTCATTCCCATGCACAACATTTCTTCAGACCTGCTTTACCTTTCATGTGCTATTTTATTTTGCTAATAGAAACGGGGACATCTCTCAAGGCTTAATTTATACCCCTAGCTAATTTGCCTTAAATGTCATCCTTCTTGTTATTCTGTTTCTTCCAACTTCTTGTTTTGCTTTCCTGCACACATTCTTTATGCTGATGCTGAAAATACCTTCTCTTTGACTGTTCTTATGAGACGGAAGAGCTCCTGTCTGCCAGCTCAATTCACCTTTTATCCTCATCAGAAGGCATTTACGTTCTTGTGCCTCTTGCCATCTCTGCAGTGGTTGCATAACTACTCTCACTAGATGCCAGCAGACAGCATTTGACTAACAGGTGATGTCCCAAATACAGCTGCACCACGTATACATACATGTGCTCTTCTCATCCCTGCTGTGCAGCACAGCTCTCAGTAACTGTCTCACAAAGCAGAAACACAAATACATTAACAACATCTAAGATCCTCTGATACTCTTTGCTACTGTGTACAATTGCTCTCACTCTGGATGGTAGATGTTTCTTCTAGACAACTCTACAGTATTGTGTAATTACAGACACACATCAGCAGCTCGCTCAGCTCTCACTCCAGGGAACATAGTATCACACGTACCACTGCTATGATGAAGGCAAATTACATTCTGGTACTCAGAGGTCTAAGGAAGAGAAAAATCATATGGGTCACTGTTTAACCCAGTTAGTTTTGGAGTGGCTTACCCTTACACAACAGAAGTTACTGAGGTGGTGAACTAAAGAATTCCTCATACAGAACCTAACTCTGTGAAAACATTGCATGCAGATTTGCTTCTGGCAAATGTGAAACTATTTAGTACCTCTGCAAGATAAGAGAGATATCCCCTTCTTCCTTCTATCAGTAGACGTTTTGCATCATTGTTTCCTAGAGCTTGTTTATATCATCATTCCAAACACAGGATGTCTGTTGTGCTACCAAACACTACCAACTGTTGTGCACTTCTTTACAGGAGACAGGCTTAAGAAATAAATATAATGGAAAGGTTTATTATAGTCCTACGGAGCCAGAGAGCAGAATCTCCAAATCTGCTTCTCATCTCGAGCCTTTCTGTGCATGACAGACTGATTTATCTTGTTTCTAATCATGCAATTCCTAAAAAACTAGAATAAGGATGCTGAGAACATTTTGGCAGTTTGTGGTCTGCTCTGAATCCGGCCTGGAATTTCTCCTGCTGTTGCCCACTACTGTAGCTTACCCAGAAATTTCCACACCTTCATTTCTTTGTATAGTCAAAGTAGCTGCACAAGTCCTCACCCTGCCATCAGCTCCTAAGAATAATCCGTTTGTCTTTATGTCAATAAAGAGTTCCTGAAACCTCTTTGTCATGATAACAAAGCAATACCGTTGAGACCACAAGTCAGCCTTGAAAACTTGTAAGCAAGGCTGTGAGTTTGCCTTGTGAAGTTGCCTGAGAAAATGCAGAACTGCTTCTCAACAAGAGTCAGCCCTGGAGCTCCTGCTGCTTCTACCTCCAGGACAGACAAATAACCCTTCAGACAGTTCTGTCACTTTAAAGACATGACAGCCAGGATGTCATTAGCCGTGTTGTAGCACAGGAATACAATGGCAGCAATGAGCTCTGCCCAGCCACTTCTGCGCCAGTTGCAAGTGTTGACTAGAGCACCATGTCTCTCAACTCATTTGCTTTTCTTTCTGATCATGGTTTTATTTACAAGGAGTTCTAAAAATTACCTTTTCCAATATGACATCTGAATATACTTAAACTACCTAGATGAACTTTAAGTGAATAGTAACTGCTTGTTCTGTAACCCTCACACACATCTAGGTATTTTATAAACCTAGACTTTAAAAATCAAACACTGAGTACAGATTTTTGAGGTGTTTTGAGTTTGGTTAATGAATTTGGCAAGCCTAAAACCACTCGGTTTGCCCCATAGCTTTCTGGTAATTTAGATCACTGTATAACATTATAATTTTGCAGTGTAAGAAACATGATTTCCTATCTGATATACACTGAATTAATTTTTAAAGTTGTTGAATTATGCTAACACGATCACAATAATTAAAATAGCTTCAGGGGCAAGAGGGTAGAGTTGGGAGATAGTTTTGCCATTCCTACGAGAGAAGAGATTCATCTTTCCCCTTGAGCTACTCTAAGCTAGCAATACAAATCCTCAGAGCTCACATTAATGCAAGCCTGACTGCCAACCTACCATTGAGAGCAACCCTCTCAGATTTCTGCAATTAGCATGAGCTCTAAAATTTCTAATGCTGTAGGCTTGGCCTCTAATTTACATTTTGAAAAGGCTCTTCAGAAGGAAAATGCCAAGACTGAGAAAATTCACTGCTCTTGAGACACATTCTGCCTATTTGCAAGTGCAGTAAAATTGTGTTTCTATCAATAGAAGTATCACATGGGAGAAAAAAAATGACTGTTCTTACCAAGTCAGGAGCACTGACGACTTTCATGGAGAAATTCTGGAAAGAGACAAAAGGAATGACTCAATGCAAATAGAAAGACAGCATATAACTAATGCAGGAAGTCCCAGACAGCACTTGCTAATCCCTGAAAATCTCTTCATAGCCTTAAAAGCAGCTTTTTATATGAAAAATGCATAGTCAAGATGTCCAGATACAACTTAATCGTAGAAAAGAAAGATACATTAAACATAGTATCCCATCTGCTGACAGTAACTGATATTTCTCTTTGTCAATATTTGCAAGAAATCAGATGATTTATGATGTACCCAGGAAGACTATTTCTCATTTTAAGAACATTTTCCTGAAGAATGGGAGATCTGAAAAACAATGGCATACGATGCTTAACTAGGTCTCATATCAGAATGCTCAAATCAGCACGCAATGAGTAAAACAGCATCAGTGAGATCAGTTTCTGACAGTTTCATTGTGGATTAGACAAATGTAACAAACTTGAAGTTCCACCAATTGCACCCTGGTTTTCCTGGACTTGCAATACAGTTTGTGTTAGATCAGGTTCTTAACAAATAAAGATATTAGATTATCTTTGTTGTGCAAGCTTAGCCAAGTAATTAATTCAACTGTTTTTTACTATCTTTACACTGGGTGACTTGGTGCAGGGTTTTGGCTCTCATGTGAAGTCAGAAAAGAAAGAAAAATAAAGGCTTCAGTGGATTTTTTTTTTTTGGGGGGGGGGGAAAATACATTACCTGCTCTGTTTAACTTACACTATGCTATTTCACCAACTCAGAGAGGTATCAAGAATTAAACAATGTCTAAATGAATATCATTTACTGTTGTGTAGCTGTTCATCACACTGATAAATTAAAGCGCTGGCATTTGTTATTTGAATATATGAATGCATTAACTTGACTGCATTTTCCCCACACAGAAAATCTTCTCAAACATTTACATTTATCTTTTTCTTCTTCTACCTCTCCTATGGAGGAAGCTTACATTTTAACTCTGATTAAAATTACTTTGAAAATCTGCATAACTTCTTCCTGCGTTTATTACGCATTGCACTGCATTAGCATGCACATAACCGCAAAGTTAAAGGACATGATCTGCTCTTTCTCCTCATCACTCCTGGCCACATCTGGGCTACTGCATGCAGGTTTAAACTCCTCAATAAATGAGAGATATTGAAACACTGGGGAGTTTGCTTGCATCCATGGGCTAAACAAGGTTAAAGCACAGGCTGGAGGTCATGCTGTGGTCACCCTGTGATCATGCTGTACAGTTACACACTTTGTAGTATGATTTTGGTCTAAGCCAGCTTCCAGTTTCATATGCCACATTAGGGTAGAGACAAATAATGCCCAATTACTATTGTAAATCACAGTATCACAGTATCATCAGGGTTGGAAGAGACCTCACAGATCATCAAAGTCCAACCCTTTACCACAGAGCTCAAGGCTAGACCATGGCACCAAGTGCCACGTCCAATCCTGCCTGACACAGCTCCAGGGACGGCAACTCCACCACCTCCCCGGGCAGCCCATTCCAGTGTCCAATGACTCTCTTAGTGAAGAACTTTCTCCTCACCTAGAGCCTAAATTTCCCCTGGTGTAGCTTGAGGCTGTGTCCTCTCGTTCTGGTGCTGGCCACCTGGGAGAAGAGAGCAACCTCCTCCTGGCCACTACAACCCCTCAGGTAGTTGTAGACAGCAATAAGGTCCCCCCTGAGCCTCCTCTTCTCCAGGCTAAACAATCCCAGCTCCCTCAGCCTCTCCTCGTAGGGCTGTGCTCAAGGCCTCTCACCAGCCTCGTCGCCCTTCTCTGGACACGCTCAAGCATCTCGATGTCCCTCCTAAAGTGGGGGGCCCAGAACTGAACACAGTACTCAAGGTGTGGTCTAACCAGTGCAGAGTCCAGGGGCAGAATGACCTCCCTGCTCCTGCTGACCACACCATTCCTGATGCAGGCCATGAAGTCATTCAGTTTTGGAAAGGAGGATAGAGAGCTTAACCGCAGGAATGCAAGTTGAATCGCACTATTTGCCCTGCAGTCAGCAAGTCTTGCCCCCATTTCATCCACTAGTACAGATATTTTCATTAGACCAATACAGGCCAAGTTACAAAATGCATCTCTCAGCTTTACTGTCATGCACAAACTAACTAAAATAATCCATTAATGAACCACAGTAGGATTTTCACCTCCCAGTTTTAAATCAGCACTAAAATTAACATTTGGTTTTATTTCCCACAAAGTATAATTTAAGAAAATAGCCTAAGAACATAGAATACACTCTGGAACTCTTGTGGAGAAAGCATGAAATTCATCTAGATGCAGTTTCTGCAGTTCAGGAAAAGGGTTGGTTAATACAGTGTAGGATTTCAGTTAGCCTATCACTTTGGTGATAATAGTTGTTATGTTAACAACAAAATTCTTTATCATTGAGGACTTGACAAAGCTCACACAAGGTTTATAATTATAAATACAGATGATCTCAAATGGAAATTACTATTTCACTGTAACTACTGAATTTTCTTCAGATTAAACCAATCACTTAGATTATCAATTGACAAAGCTACTTAATCTGGTAAACGAACAACAGCAGAGCTGTTCTTCAACCCCTGCCTATAGGTCCCTGCATGTGATCCAGCAGCCCATCTTATCTATACCAGTCACAGGGGGATCTTGACACTAACAGATGTCAATAAACAATGGAACTAGCAAAGCCAAGAGAGGACAGGAAGAGAACGAGAAAGCAATGATTTGGTTTTATAAAGCCACTTGTGAGTTTCAATAATTAAGGCTAATTCACTACAGGTCAGACATACTCTATCCCTTGTGCAACCTCTAAGCTGCCATATCAGGTCCACACACAAGACTTGGAACAGAAATAGGTTTTCAGTAATTTCAGATGCCATGCACCACATTTTTAAACCACCAGTTACACATTGCATTTGTAGTGCAACGTTGTTGCAACTTGTGGTGTTCCAAGGATATGAACAAAAAAAAATGTTTCTAAAGGTAACTTTGATAGATAGAGATGGAAAAAAATGAAAAGCTCGCAAGCACATAAGCTCTCTTTCATTTCTAAACAGCTGTATTACACCAAAAGCATGAATCACTAGTCCGATTTTAATTCAATTTGAATGAATCTGATACCAAGGGAGCATAACAGAATGTTAACAGAAGCAGAAGTGATAATGTTTTAGGCATTGTAGGACAAGAAATTAGTAATCAGTGCTGGGCCCAGTCTTCTTCAATATCTTTATTGATGATCTGGATGAGGGGATTGAGTCCAGTATCAGTAAATTTGCAGATGACACCAAGCTAGGAGCAGGTGTTGATCTGTTGGAAGGTAGGAGAGCCCTGCAGAGAGACCTGGACAGGCTGGATGGGTGGGCAGAGGCCAACGGGATGAGATTTAACAAGGCCAAGTGCAGGGTTCTGCACTTTGGCCACAACAACCCCAAGCAGCACTACAGGCTGGGGACTGCGTGGCTGGAGAGCAGCCAGGAAGAAAGGGAGCTGGGGGTACTGATAGTAGCTGAAGATGAGCCAGCAGCATGCCCAGGTGGCCAAGAGAGCCACCTGGCCTGCCTCAGGAACAGTGTGGCCAGTAGGACAAGGGAGGTTATTCTTCCCCTGTACTCAGCACTGGTCAAGCCACACCTTGAGTACTGTGTCCAGTTCTGGGCCCCTCAATTTAAGAGAGATGGAACGCATCCAGAGAAGGATGACAAAGTTGGTGAGGGGCCTGGAACACAAACCCTGTGAGGAGAGGCTGAGGGAGCTGGGGTTGTTTAGTCTGGAGAAGAGGAGGCTCGGGGCAGACCTCATTGCTGTCTACAAGTAACTGATGGGAGGTTGTAGCCAGGTGGGGGTTGGGCTCTTCTCCCAGACAACCAGCAATAGAACAAGGGGACACAGTCTCAAGTTGTGCCAGGGGAGGTCTAGGCTGGATGTTAGGAGGAAGTTCTTCACGGAGAGAGTGATTGGCATTGGAATGGGCTGCCCAGGGAAGTGGTGGAGTCACTGTCCCAGGAGGTGTTCAAGAAACGACTGAATGAGGCACTTAGTGCCATGGTCTAGTTGACTGAATAGGGCTGGGTGCTAGGTTGGCCTGGATGATCTTGGAAGGTCTCTTCCAACCTGGTTGATTCTATGATTCTAATTACTGTGTACAGAACAGTGACATCTTCATAGAGGATATATTGTGGGGGAAACACTTCCAAACAGCTTTTCTACTGAGTCTGTGATTTTCAGTATCCACTAAGAGTGTCTTTTTTTACTTCCCAGGTTGATTTCTAAAGGCATTTTTCATTCCTGACTTCAGAAGCAACATGTGAGACATCAAGCTCTGGCTTTCTGAAATATATTTTCTTACTTTTCACTGGAGATTTTTTTTTTTTTCCCCACAATTACCCATATGAATTATTTTTGCTGCTTACTTCTTGTTTCATTTCATTCCTGGCACTCTGGGTAAAGTATACCATCACATTCTGGGACATAAAGTCAATAAATACATCCAAACCCAGGAAGGAAGGGGATGGGAAGCCCTGTTGAAGAGTATGATCTTGTCTAAGTTTTAAGAGCAGACAGAAATAAAATTATTTTACTCTTAAGGGAAGTAAAATAAGAATTGGATTGGAGAGGAATGCAGAAAATTTGAATTTAAAGATGCACAGGAAAACACAGGGTACCTGAATACTCACACCAAATATAGGTACAGGATACATGAGAACTTCTCCAAAACTTTCCCCCCAGCCAAACTAAAGCACAAAAACCCAATGCTCATCTTCTATACATCCCCCTGCACCCCCCCCCCCCCCCCCCCATTAGGACTAAACAGGCCTTGATTGCACAGCAGGAGATTCAGTGTGGCCTTGAAGGCCACAGGTAGGTTACTTCTCCATTGGTTTATGAGGTAAGGACTCCCTCCAGAGAGCAGAAAGAGGGGAGAGAGAAGAGAAAGATTTGGCTTTGCTGCCCATTTGTAAAGTGATAGCAGAATTATAGGATTGAATAACAATATTACAATTTCTGGGGTCCACATCCTGGACATCTCTGTCCTCCTGGAGAGCTCTATGGCTTTCTTAAGGGAAGCTGGGGCAACGATCTGCACAGAGTTTTGGCTAGCAGTAAGGCGGATGCCAAGGTAGGTACTATCAGTAAAATGTGGGAGGAGATTCTGGTCTACGATATGTCTGTACATTGTACTATCTAACAATCTCAGATTCAGCTCTCTTATTGGAGTAAGGAGGAGGTAATTTTAGTTCATACACACTATAAATAGTCAGCTACCAATGAGCTGGAAGAATTAGGATCTCTGTACCAATGCTAATCTACTCCCTCAGTAGTGCAGAAGCTGACCTGCCTGACAGGCACCAGACCAAGCAAGCATGTGTTTGTCTTATTGGCCTTTAGAGGTGTTGAACTTAATACTCCTGAAAGCTTTCCTGATATGAAAAGTACTTAAGTCACAGAAAAGGGGATAGAAAACTGCTAATAAGTTTAAAGGATGCTATTAAAAATGCACTCTTCATACAGAACGGTTGATTTAAAATGCTGACAAGAAAAGGCCTGTGAATTGCAATTCAGCCTTTATCAATTGACATTTAGTAGTTGAACTCAATGATCTTAAAGGCCTTTCCCAACCTAAATGATCCTGTGATTTGTCTGTGGTGTACAAGGCACATGTGCTGCAGAAAGACCACCACCATCCCTCTTTATATGTGCTTTTTTATAAAATCAAAATTCCTGGAGGCAAGAAATTCTGACCATCCAGTATGAAGACAGAGAAATCACTATAGGCTTCTTTAAGGACATCAGGTGCAGCCCATCTAGGTAATATGACACAGGCATTGCATGTTCCCATTGCTGCAATACATTGCTCTTTGAAAGCAGTATCCATTCTGCCACATGTTGAAGTGGACAGACAAGGGGCATGGGTCCAGCACAAATGTCATGTGAGCTGTGGTCACATCCATTCAAACTGCTTATATTACCTAAACTGACCTTGATGTGCTCTGCTTGCAAGAAAATATTTATGTAACAAGACAAGCAAGTAGTCCACAGCAGATAAACGTGTTGAATAAGAACACCAGGACTTTCCTGGTGCAGTAAGTCACCACTTGCCTTGCACTGCTAGGCATATTTCCCAAGCTAACACAGAGCTATATTCATCTTCTAAAGGACAAGCTGTTTCCCAGATGCCATGACATCCCCAGCCTGTTTCTGGAGGACAAATGTGCTACCTTCTTCCCCCTAGCCACCCAGTGTAGAGACCTGCTACATTCCCTCCTGAGGCCATCATAAGGATATCACACCTTCCAGCTTCACCAAAGCTAGGCCCCTGTCTCCACAGGCCTTGCTCCATCGCCCCTGCCTGTGCACTGGTGAGCTGTTGGCTCTGGAAAGGAGCCTGACACCCTGGTGCTTATCCCTGTGCCCACTGAGAGTTTGGCATTGAGCAGAAACCACTGTAGCAAAGTACTTAGTTGTAAGGCTTTTAAATGTGAAAAGCTCTGAACAGGTATCTTCTAATCTAAATTAATTTCAGAAAACTAATTTTAAATCCTGTTACAACTGAAGTCTATTACTGCATGCCAGTTTTCTATTTCAACTTAACCAAGATGCTAGGAACACGATTAGACAACTCTAGTGCTGCAGCATATCTTTGCAGTATGCAATACAGCAGGTATAGGTATTAAAGATACAAACCCTCTACTCAGGGCAGCACCAGCAGATTGTACAAAAATTAAATGAAGAAAAATCTCATCAATGCAATTAGAGCTGTATGCATGAGCCAGCATCACTCAGTGGGGCTCACAGCACTGAAAATCCTTCTGGCCAGCACTGGACCAAACGAAAGGCATTTCAGACCAGTTAAGTGTTGACTGCTCTAGAGATCATTAGTACCCATGTGCATCTATCTGTAGAGAATGTGTTTTCTTCCACAAGAGAATAATTGTTTCTAACAGCATACATCACTGTTTAAAACCATTGAGGAAAGGAAACTGAGATTTCAGTGTGGTAAAAATGACCTTTTTTGCCGATGATTTTCTTTACGTCTTTACAAAAGATTTTTCAAAGACACTTGTGACTGAGTTTACTTGAAATTCGGCTCCTGTATCAACCAAACTGATGAACTAATTATTTTAGCTTCTTGATATTCACATTTCAATTCTACAACAGCATGAACATTTCCCCTAATAGAATCATAGAATCAACCAGGTTGGAAGAGACATCCAAGATCATCCAGTCCAACCTAGCACCCAGCCCTAGCCAGTCAACTAGACCATGGCACTAAGTGCCTCATCCAGGCTTTTCTTGAAGACCCCCAGGGACGGTGCCTCCACCACCTCCCTGGGCAGCCCATTCCAATGGGCAATCACTCTCTCTGGCAAGAACTTCCTCCTAACATCCAGCCTATACCTACCCTGGCACAACTTGAGACTGTGTCCCCTTGTTCTATTGCTGGTTGCCTGGGAGAAGAGGCCACCCCCCACCTGGCTACAATGCCCCTTCAGGTACTTGTAGACAGTAATAAGATCACCCCTGAGCCTCCTCTTCTCCAGGCTAAACAGGCCCAGCTCCCTCAGCCTCTCCTCATAGGATTTGTGCTCCAGGCCCCTCACCAGCTTTGTTGCCCTTCTCTGGACATGTTCCAGCACCTCAACATTTTTCTTGAATTGAAGGGCCCAGAACTGGACACAGTACTCAAGGTGTGGCCTGACCAGTGCTGAGTACAGGGGAAGAATAACCTCCCTTGTCCTACTGGCCACACTGTTCCTGATGCAGGCCAGGATGCCATTGGCTCTCTTGGCCACCTGGGCACACTGCTGGCTCATCTTCAGCTTACTATCTGTCAGTACCCCCAGGTCCCTTTCCTCCTACCTGCTCTCCAGCCACTCAGTCCCCAGCCTGTAGCGCTGCTTGGGGTTGTTGTGGCCAAAGTGCAGAACTTTGCACTTGGCCTTGTTAAATCTCATCCCACTGGCCTCTGCCCACCCATCCAGCCTGTCCAGGTCCCTCTGCAGGACTCTCCTACCTTCCAACAGATCAACACCTGCTCCTAGCTTGGTGTCATCTGCAAAAAAATACAGCAGAACAAAATCTGAAAATTGGTTATGGTCAGCAGCCTGCTCAAAAGGTTTAAGTTTTTATGTCTGGAGAGACATCTGAGTGCAAAGGAGTTTTGACCAAGCAAACTACAGTAATAATTTGATCTTCAAATATTTATGGAAAAATATTCTTCCATTCATCTCTCAGACTCTGATGTTAGGTGTTTAAAGATGACCATGTGGTGGAGGGCCACAAAGGCCCCAATGGCCATGTTTACAAATCTATTCTTGCCTGGACATGTTGTCCCCCCGAAAGGTGTTGTCCTGCCCTATGTGTAAGCTCACACACCTAGGGTGGGGATCTGCCTGAGCCCTCTTCATATTTGGGGGTACCAGACCCGTGTGTTTCACTTTATTTGGCATGTTTTGGCCTGATGCCAGACTCTTATTGGACAGCACTGTGGCCAAGGACCATCAATCTCGGGCACACATCTCATAAAAGGGGCAATCCAGTTTCCTGGCACCCTCCTTCACCCGCCGCTCCTAGCCTCTTTGCCGCTGCATGATTCCGACCCACGGCGCTTCGCACCAGCCCAGGGGAAATCAACCAAGGTGCTCCTGGCCAGCTGCCACTCCAGCCTGTCATTCCCAGCTTGACCGTGCCCGTGGAGACTTGAGACAGCATGTCCCAATAATCCCTGAAGTATTCAGACCCACGAGGGTCAACAATGTGGCCGTTGCTACATATATTTGGGATCACCGAGACTGTGACTCCAGCCAGTGAGTAACTGAGCGATCTCGATTTAAGCAGCATAGACTTCCAGTAATTTTACCAGTGGCACTTTTAGGCCACAAGGCTCTCTGTCCAAAACTTTTCCAAACCTCTGCTAAATTCCTGATTTCTGCTGTAAATAGACATTCTGTAAAACAATTTCACAACCACATACAAAGAACTGGTGTAGGTTAGCTGTATATAAGTTTGGGGAAGGGGGGGGAATTCCTTGTGTATATAATATTAACTTATTTAAACCCTTTTAAATTCGGCCTCATATTTAATCCTCCCAAAACCTGTGAAAAATGGTACCCGTGTCAATAAAAGAATGGCAAAGCAGAATATAAGAATATGAGAAAATGGAAATATATCACTATGCGAATGGCAGAGCAGGGTGTGTCAGAGCTAACTAAGCTGGAGATGTTGGAACCTACGAGCGATAACAGAAAGCGCTGTGAAGAGATAGCCCCCTGTGAATAGGGGACATGAACAAAACAAGGCTGTGTAATAGGTAATTGTAATTGTTTAATGAAGAAACATTTTAATAGAGTGTTAAGTATGCCTAGCCGCAAACAGCAGTGTAGGTACAGCTGTTGCAAATCAGGAAATATACCTAACTGCAGAGGTCATGCTATATATGGTAATGTGCAAAGAATAAGCTAGCTAATTACTAAAAATTCCAAGGACTAAGCTTTAGGTACATCCTTAATTTTGAGATAAGAGAGAACATGCCACATATGGGACTCGGGACATTAAACAGTCAAACGAAACCCATATTTGGAGACGGGTTAACCAGAGGACACCTGAGGAGGACTGCTTACTTCATCCTCAACGACCACCAGAAGGGAAAGAAGACCCTAACCCAAAAGAAGGAACATGCGCAGAAAGGATGGATTTATGGGCAGAACAATGCAGACAATGTGGTATAAATATAGGCTGATTGAGAAACCCGACACGACAGTTGGTGGAGCGGTGACTCCCCTGTCGTCCAGGGCTGCAACTTTGCTCATATTCTACTTGCCTAATAGTATGAATAAATTTGTAATCTGGAAACTTTGATTTTGAGTCATTCTCAATTTATAACAGGTGTGCCAGAGCTCACTGAGCAAGGCTAGGGATGAATGATAACAGAAAACACCATGAGCATGGTAGATAAGAAGACTGTAAAGCAGGCGACTGTGAAGACGCAAATAACTGAGTCACAAAGACACCTGAGGAAGACTCGTTACTTCAGCCTCACGACCACCAGAGAGAACCCCAGGAGGATTAGCACGCATGCACAACAGTTCCAGGAAAAACTGAACCGTTTCAGGAAATGATAAAATATGTATTACACTGCTTGGTGAATGTAAGAGGTAATTGTAATTGTTTAATCAAGAAACATTTTAATAGAGTGTTAAGTATGCCTATCCACAAACAGCAGTGTAGATACAGTGGTTGTAAATCAGGAAATATGCCTAACTGCAGAGGTCATGCTATATATGGTAATGTGCAAAGAATAAGCTAGCTAATTGCTAAAAATTTCAAGGACTAAGCTTTAGGTACATCCTTAATTTTGAGATGAGAGAGAACATGCCACATACGGGACTCGGGACATTAATCAGTCATATTTCAAGGGCTAAGCTTTAGGTACATCCTTAATTTTGAGAAAACATGCCACATATGGGATTCGGGACGTTAACCAGCCAAAGGAAACCCATATTTGGAGATGGATTAACCAGAGGACACCTGGGGAGGACTGCTTACTTCATCCTCAACGACCACCAGAGGGGAAGGAAGACCCTAACCCAAAAGAAGGAACATGCACAGAAAGGATGGATTTATGTAATTTGCAGGGCGGAACAACGCAGACAACATAGTATAAATATAGGCTAATTAAGAGACTTGACACGACAGTTGGCAGGAGCGGTGACTCCCCTGTCGTCCAGCACTGCAACTTTGCTCATATTCTACTTGCCTAATATTATGAATAAATTTGTAATCTGAAAACTTTGATTTTGAGTCATTCTCAATTTATAACAGTGAATACATATGTGAGTGGGAAATAAAAATCCTGCAGCTGCATGTGTACAGTGTGCAGCTGTGGAGATAAACTCCCCTGCGCCCAGCGCTGCTCCTTGCTTGCCAAAATAAATCTCCTTAAACTTATCTCTAAGTTTTTGGTGGCTCAATTTTAACAAAACCCAAACAAAACCCCTTCACAACAGACATGAAGCCTTATTTATTGCTGAAACAAAAGGAGGAATATTCAATATATAATTAGTGCACTTGGAAGTCACTGCCCATGATAAACTAAAAGAATTCAAAGAAAATTATCCCAAAAGTCTCCAATATGATTTCTTTTGTCCACCTGATCATTTCTGAATCATGCTTTTTCATACGCACTAGCACAGAGAGAATATTGAGCTAAAATACTATCTGACTTTCACTGAACCTGGAATCAGGAGAACAAAAAAAGCTACCTGCATTGAAATTCAAAAAAAGACATCGATATCAATGTCCAAAACATTATGATATGTAATTTTTACACAGAAAAACCTCCATGACACTGGGAGAGGAAGTAGAGACCAAATTTTTCATGATGTTATCCAAGTTTTACTACAAAAATAATTTATCACCCAAAATGAAAAGTGGAAGGAAGCAATGATCATTCTCTGGATTTGCAGAACTCAGTAGCACATCTCCCATTAATTCAAGCATTCATAATTTCACTATGAAGGAAGGGAATGTAGAGTTGGAGGAGGAGCTTTCTCCTTTTGAATTTTCATTAGATCATTAGTTAAGCCTCAATAATTTTCAACATAGGTCATAATTGCTTGAAAGTGCTTACTCACGTGATAAGTGTCTTTTGCAGACAATGTTGCACCATAGGGAGTAGTTAACAAAATTATATAGCACAGTTTGGCTTGAATTAAAGGTTCTGAGAGTTCAGGTTAAGACAGATTCGATTTCAAATTTATCTAAATCAGACGCCTAAAAAAGTCTCTTCTTGTCTTAGTTTTCTGTAAAGTAAAATAACTTGCAAAATAACCTGCACTCATTAGCACTGCTCTGAGACATTTCAATACAAGTAGCAATGGCCAAAGGAGTTCTCATGAATGCCCTTTAGCCTACAAAAGTTCTCTCCACTTGACTACACCTGCAGGACTAACTGAAACAATAATTTTTACTACAGACATGAGAAAGGAAGCTGCCTGCTAGATCTGATATTGTCATAATTCCTATCCTAGGAGGCTTCTTTCCAGGCCCCCAGTGTTTGTGAGACGTCAGTCACTGAGCTAGAGATCTTCCACAGAGGATGTCTGCTTCTGGCTGAATTTTTGGACGTTTTAATCAAAAGACTTCAGGTTTTTATTAAACTAAGATTACAGGAAGTTACAATCTTTTCAACAACTCTTGTTAAGGATCTCTTTGGGACACAGACTTGAAATTTGGGTTTAGTTAATTTTCTGAACCCAAATGTAGGCTTTTTTTATTGTACTAAATCAAGGATGCTCTCTCCCATGCTGTTACAACTTGCTTTATTGGTGAACTGCAAAAAGCTGGATTTGAGCACAAAGTGATAAGAAAGGCAAGGAAAATTACAGGAACAGGATAAAAGCAAGTGAGTGGGGGTGGCACAGGTAGTCAAACAGCCAAAGAAAAACATCTATATACCCAGAACAGAAAGAAGCAAGCAAGAGAGACAGGAGAGAAGTTCAAGGTGAAAGCATCTATAACTACCATAAAACTTTGAATTACAGGACTTAGAGATGATTCTCTATTTGCCTATCAGTGGAAAAGCTGAAGCATCTCGTGTTCTAAAAAGCTATTCAACTACCAGTATAATTTACTCCATAAACTCTAGCAGTGGAGGTCTGTGCCGAAAACATTGGTAGCACCAAAGTTTAAACCACCATAGTGATTCAATCAGAATATCAGTAGCTCTCCAAAGGATAAATTAAAAAAAAAAAAAAAAAAAAAAAAAAAAAAAAAAACCACACCAACAACAACCCCAAACAAACAACAACAACAAAAAAAAATCCCTGCATTCCCTCTGCATGCCTGAGTTCCTATTTGAAAGGCCAGGCTTATAGCAATTAAATTTTTTTCTAAGCTGGAAATGAGGGATTCAGTTTTGACCCTGCAACCTTGCTTTGGCACAACAGGTTCATGAGATGTACTGTTGATGTAGGGTAAGACAGCACCAAGCCAAACATCTGGATTAAGTCCTCTCTGCTTAGATCTTTCACTTCAATTTTCCCACAGTAACATTAATGACTTCTTGATTATCTCTCCCTAAAGTGAAGGCTTCTATCAGTGTAGTTTTCCACAGATAAGGGGACTTTCTGTAAGGCCTTTTTTGTCTTCCTACTGTGGATTTAAGGTAATTATTTCAAATTTTGAACGTTGCTCAAATCCTCAAAGTCATCTCCTATCAGATTTTCTCCATTGCTTACTGTCCTTTGAGGTACCTAATTTTCCTATTTGTCTACATTTTCATTGGCAAAGTCTCAATGTCACTGACATCTGCTGCTGGATATACACCATATGCTTCTCCTTCTCTCCAAGCACAACAGTTACCTGAGCTGTGAAGCTCTCCAATGCAGGATAATTTAACAAGTCTTTTGCAACACGAAAATGTCATTTTAAACTGCTTTCCTTATGGGTTCATAATAATTATCCTAACAGGCCTATTTCTATCAGTAAATTAAGTCCAGTGAAAAGACTCAATACATGCATGACTTGCAAGATCTTAACTAACTTTCAGATAATTAAACCCTTTCAGACTATTAACTCAGTTTTTTGATTTGTAAGGACAGTTCACCAAAATATGCCAGAAGATAACAAAAACATTATGAATATTCATTCCTAAACCACTATAGCTCCCAGGAAGCATCCCACATTCTTAGTCTTCCATAAGGACTCATATTATCAAGCTTAATGAAAATAACCCTTTTAAACAATAACAGCCTTTTATGAAAGAAGAAACAGTATTGTTATTCATAACAGTTTCTAGTTTCTATACTGAAGCTGTTATCTTAAAAGTGTACCTTTTTCTAAATTTATTAAATCTAATTCAGTTCTTATGTCACCTCCCACACTGCTGGTAAAGTGACTACAGCAGACAGCATACTCAAGATCTCTGTTCTTTGAACTAGCAGGAAATATTTCATTAAATGTTTTAAGATATTATTTCAAGCAAGAACCATTGCATAATAAATCTTTGTCATTTGATGGATTGGGTACATTTATGTCACCAACAACATTTCAATTACTTTACAGCAACTTGTTTTAAAGTCTTCTAACTGAAGTTAATTAAGTTTACCCCAATATATAAACCATCTCTATAAGGTAGTGGGCACATGAAAAAATGTTCCGTTCTATTTACTGTTCACAGCACAAGCTGATGAAACTCAGTCCAGTAAGAGAGTCACCTCCTTTCCCGCAGCCTCTGTATCTACTCAAAACACAGTTTTGTCATCTCTGACTTTGGCACATAGAAAGAATGGAGAAAATAATAGACTAGTCAACACAGGTTTCAGTTATCTCTGCTGCTCCAGTTAATTTTCATAATTTCCAGATACATTGTTAGGTGAACTACAGCACTAATACAAATAAACACTACAATATTTGAAGTTCTCACGCAGTTCTTCAACAAACAGTGCTGTTTGGTAATAATAGGAAAGCTGTGTTAACATATGAAGGGTATTTCTTTTCAGGAGAAGCTTCATCTTGGTTAATATCAAGTATCTGTGAAACTTGAAGTACAAGGATCTCCTTTAAGAAAAAACATAGTTGAAATATGAGAACTTTCTAGTCACACATCTTATTTTAATCTTCCTAACCTCTCTAAACACTTAAAGAGAAACCAAGAAGAACTCCCCAAATAAACTCTAGGTTATTGTAAGCATCACATGTCAAATTGCTGAGGAGTAAGTCAGCAACTACTGAGTAGCAACATACTACCAAACTGTAGTTCAGCAGCTACAGAGATGTGGTTACTCGAGACTTAATCAGTAATCACTATGTGGCTATCCTGTTGTCTGCCTCTGAGAAGTGTTCCTTTGCAGCAGATAGCAAGGTAGTGTAGGAAGCACCAAATTCTGAAGGGCAGTTCCAAAACTGCCAACATGAGAAATAAAGCTTCCTAACTTTATCTGAACCAGGATTGGTTTGGTTTTTGGTTTTTAGTATTTTCACTGCTAGCATCCTCTGAGGATCTCTTTGAACGGCAGAACTTATCAGAAGCTCATATGCCAGGGTTTAACAGCTAAATGGAGTGAGAAAATCTTCAATTAGTTGAGAGTGATTTCAGCCAGACACGCTGTGAAATGTCAGTTTATGGAACGAAAATCTGCAAAAGCTAATTTATCAGTCATTATATGTTCTAATTATTAAACCCTAGCTGAGCATCAAATATTTAGTACCATTAACTGAAAAAACTCCTACACTAATGCAGTCAATTACTTAAATATTTTGATTGTTTTGGATAGTACAGGCAACCCACTTTCTGAAAAAGTGGGAGTGAATCACTGTACTGAATCAAACTGACAGGCCAAATCCCATCATCTAATCACTGTTTGCATTTGACGTATTAAATTGCTCTCATTCCCAGCGATCTTTTATGAGCTAGTTTTACAAAAGGTGTCAAGGTTACTCAAATGTTATGGAGCTGTGGGGGGAAAAGAGAGAGAAGAAAGTAGGGAATTTAAAATACATTTAGGTGAACAATTAACTACTATTTTTTTCCAAACTGCAAATAATCCTCCCCTATATGGTTCATTATTATCTCTATGACAGCAGTGTTCCGAGTTTTAGTCATGACACAGATTCCCTTTGTGCTAGATGCGGTAAACAGAACAGAAATCCCTGTTTCAAGAACTTATAGGCAAACACATGGCTATTTGCTAGACAATTGCTTTTTTCAGTTGTAACTACCTCATTTGTTCCAACCCTGATCATCTCTCTTCTTTAACAGAATCAAGTTATTGACATTACAGTTGCTGCCTACAAAGTATGGGCACATGAGAGACGTAATATGAGAGGGTTGCAAAGTTATTGTTGAATCCCTTATTTAGAAAGCATATAATTTTGTTTTGAGATACAAAGCAGTAACAGGCAAGTCAGGTATTCTCTGAAAAAACTTAATCAGACAAAGCTAGTTCAGTTTTGCTGTTCATGAGCATCTGTGTGTGTTAAGCCACCTGCCTTTATAGGGGAACAGAAGAGTTAAAAAATAAGGTCAGTCATCAATCAGCAGGAAGAAGTTAAATAAAATTCAGTTTAAGTAGAATGCCAAAATATAAGGTATTTGAGATACAAGTAAATTAAAACGATTGCCTACTGTCACTTCTGAAACAATATGGCTTATCATTTATGAGCACCGTATTTGTGCAAGAGCACCCTCACTCCCTGTCGGTAGTAGCTGTAAATTGTACTTGTTATTATTGCCTCATGAGCTTTCTAAAGCTTGTCCTCAGCAGAGCTGCAGACTTTCAACAATTTATCTGATCACATTACTTCACCTCAGCCAAAGAGTAATTAAACCTGCCCTGTTTACCATTGAAAAAGATTTTGCCTCTTAATTCCTTCTTTTTGTTCTATTAGATTCTGTAAGCAAATGTCACTATTTTTTTAAACATAAACTGAAAAAAAAAAAAATCTTCATTTCCAACACAGTCAGGAGGAGTCTTGCAATGACTTCACAGAAGCCAGAAATTCCTTGTGAGATTTAAATGCGACTTGGTTTTGGTTATTCCTTCATTCATTAAATCCTTTATGGTGGAAGGCAAATTATATTTCAATCAATCTTAAAGACAGAAATTATTTTAGAAGCTGTCCTCTCAGGACATTCTTATTTTACCAAGTAAATTCTCTCTTTTGGCAGTACAGAAAATATTACTCACCACTGCTCACCTTCCTCTGCTTTATTCTTCATCAAATCATGCTCTCAATTACAAGTAATTGTATTGGCACCCTTCTGAATAATCCTTCACCCCTTGTCCTTAAATTTTGCTACCCCTGTACATCAGCATGGAGAATAAGGTCACAGCAACATAGCAAATTCAACAGTAACAGTCTACACTGTTAGACTTCTAAGTCAGTTTCTGTAAGAAAATCCTTCTCTTTTATTGGCTTTGCAAAAGGAATTAGCATGCAATGGAACATCGTCATCTTTGCCAAGCAAATAGCTGTAGATAGATATTAAACACTTGTAAGTCTCTTTGATCCCATTTACTCTCCACCTGTCTCTCAAACTAAGCATCCCATCCAGGCAAAAGCACAGAAGCCAGAATGATACAGAATACAAATCTGCGTATTTTAAACACACATCTTCTTGCCCTGCTGTTCCCAGTTAACAGATGAAAAGCACAAAGGCAGTAAAGAGATGGTAAAACAAACAGCCAGTCAAACCAAACAGCATTCAGCTTCACAGATTTATGGCATTTACATGTTTTCTGTAAGTTGTCCTCCTTTTAGAGGCTCAGCCATATGGATGAAGCAGAGGCTGTATTGCTGTGTATATATCACTGTGCAGACATGTATACTGCTGCATGCCAGATGACTTGAAGAGCAGCAAAACACAATATTCAGCACAGTGTGGTGCTGATCTTTTCAATCAGCAGCAGGTTTTGAATCTCTAATCACAGATATATCCACAAACACATGTGACACATTTGCTTCTTGAGCAAAATGGAAAATGGAAGTCAGAAAACCAGGAATGGGAACTGTCCTTAAAATGGTTCACTACTTTATAGAAGTTTTACTGTAGTTCAGTGGTCTCCTCACAACTGTTCTTACTGAAACATGTTTCACATGATTTACAATCATTCCAAGTCATGAAAAACAACACTGCATGAAGTAGCAAAAGAGAATAGCTGTCCTTCTGCTATTTAAGGGCACTTCTGTAACCTAGGTCTTGCAAACAGAGCTAACCACATCACCGCTTTTTCTAGTTGATTCCATAGCTTTGTGAGAGTTGAAACATGCAAATCAAGAAGGCTCATTTAGAAGGCAGCAATAAATGATATAAACAAAAACCCAAGGATAGAAACAGAACATATTTCAGTTTAGAGTGAAAAGCTACAACAGGACCTCCACAGAAATAATTCCTTTAAATTTGTCATGGAAGCATACACAGGAGACACAAACTTAGCAAATTACACCAAATCGAGGAGACCAGTAGATAAACTGGAAACCAAAGGGACATAGATAGATTGGAAAAAACAGTGAACTAACTGTAACTTCATTAATTACACATGAACAAATGCAAAAATCTTGTCTCTGGGATGGAAGACCCTCTGCAGCTGGTAGAGAGTGAGGACCAATGGCCTAGGGAGTAGCAGCTGTGGGAAGAAACTCTTAAAAGGACAGCAAGCTAAATGTGAGCCAGCAGTGCACTGTAACACCAAAGGCAACAGCGGCCAGCATAACATTAACAGCAGCCCAGTAGGCTGAAGGGAGAGATTTGTCCATTTCTTCACTTAGCACTTTAGGCTACACCTGAATGACAGGGTAACAGTGACAGAATTAGAGACAGCCAACAGTATGCACAAAGTGCAAACTGTGACAGACTAACCTGGTGGTCGTTTCTGACAAAGTGATTGCATTGATGGATAAGGGAAGAGTAACAGATGTAATCTATCCGGGCTTCTGTAAGACCTTTGATACGATCTCATACAACATTCTTGCCACTAAATTAAAGAGGTTTGTGTTTAAAGGGTGGAATAAATGACAGATAAGGAATTGTCTGGATGTCCATATCCAAAGTGTTTCATTCAACTCAAAATCCAAGTGGAGAGCAGTGACAAGTGATATCTCTTGGGAGTCTATATTGGCAGAGATAGTGATACAGACAATTGAGGGATACTAATTATATAGTTCAGTATTATAGTGTGAAGTGGGATTGAACAAGTTTGCAGACAACATCACACTGAATAGTAAGATTGATTCACTAGAGGGAAAAGGTGTCATCCAGAGGGACCTTGACAGGCTTGGGAAATAGTTGCCAATATGAACCTCTTCAAAGTTAAGGCCAAGAAGGACATCGAACTATTGGAGAGAGTCCAGAAGAGGGCCATGAAAGTGATCAGAGGGCTAGAGCACCTCTGCTAAGAGAACAGGTTACAAGAGTTGGGGCTCTTCAGCATGAAGACCTTCTGGAAGCCTTCCAGTATCTGAAGAGGGCCTACAGGAGGGCTGGGAAGGAACTATATACAAGGTCTTGCAATGACAGGATGAGTAATGGGTTTAAACTGGCAGAGGGGAGATTTAAACTAGATGTTAGGAAGAAGTTCTTTACAGTGAGGGTAGTGAAACACAGGAACAGGCTGCTCAGGGAGGTTGTGGATGCTGCCTCCCTAGAGGTGCTCAAGGCTAGTTTAGATGAGGCCTTGAGTGACCTGTTCTAGTGGGAGGTGTCCCTGCCTATGGCAGAGGTTTGGAACTAGATTATCTTTGAGGTCCGTTCTAACCTAAACTGTTCTATGATTCTAAGGTATATTTTATCTTCAAACACTAGCAGCCCAAAGCACATGTTTAACTGAGCCTTAGGAACATATATGCCCTTTTGAAATTTGGTTACATTGCTAATTGAGAAGAGGGTGCTAAGTGAAAATTTCTGCACACAGAAGCAGGGACTGATTACTATCCTTTGATTTTTGGTATCTCCTCTGTAAACATGTACATTGTTTCCATAATTATTCCAAACTGCAGACTTCATACACATTGACAGATCAATTTTTGCACTAGAGATACAGAAAACACATTAAAAACCTAATTTGCATCCATTTTGCTAATCTATTATAAGGAAAATACATCCTAATCAAAACAGGTAAGAAATTCCATCTATTAAAATAACATGCCTGTTAGTGTACACAAACAAACAAACTTCAAAATCTTGCATGAAAAGATATGACTCATCTGACTTCAGAATTGAGTACTTCAATGTGCTACTTTGAAGCAGGGTAGAATGTTTTGGTGAGAAGAACTAGATCATAGGCTGTGAAAGGAAAACAATGGTGATGTCTACCCCCCTCAGAGTCTCGTGGAAGGAGAAATGGAAAAAAAAAATTAGATAACACTCTTGCCATTTTTGCTGCACTCTCGGGCTGGGCTCTGGCTGAGCTGCATCTCCCTAACCTCACCTTCCACTCACCTTTGCTTCTTAACCTCTTGGCTGAACCTCTATTCTTCTTTAGGACTGGGGTAAGGTTGAGAGGGGCAGGGGGAAGGTGCAGGGGTGGCTGAGAGTCCCTCCTGGGGACTCAGGTTTCTGGGAGGGGAGTTGTGTTTCTGTATTACCTTTTACCTTGTATATTTCTGTATATAACTGTATATACTGTAAATATCTGCTTGTATATTGTGGTAGCTGTAAATAAATAGCTTCATTTATATTCCCAGAGCTGACTGAGACTAGTTGGGTATTTCTAAAAGTGGGGGGGATGGGGAACACCCAAACCATCACATTCAAGAACACAAGTAGTCCTGATACATGTCTCAGATTTAGACAGCTTGAGAGAGATGTCACTCTGAGTACTTAACATGGCTTTGAATATTACTTCCATTCACACCCCTGCCACCAATGGAAACTGAGAACCCTCAGGACCTTCTGAAACATGACCAGCTCTCCTTAGGCTTGGGGTGGTACTTGTGATCACATGTGTATGTCTCTAAAATGAGTGTAATTCCGGATTAATTGCAAGGGATAGGAGTTGTTCATTTGGACTCACCCTTCTTATGATTAAGAAGAGAAGCAGAAAGATAAAGCTAGGAAGAAACTATTTAAAAACTTGTAAACATTAACCCCTACCTCAAGTCTTTAACAATGGAGTAGATGAAATCATGGATACATGCAAAACAATTACCTATTTGAATGGCAAAAGTGAAAATAAAGAGTATTTAAATATTTGAGCAGACATTGACCAAATATGGAAGCAATTGCTCCCAAGCAGTTGATATTCCTTCCCTGAGAGATATATGTTGTGATAAAACAGAACACCACCTTTTCAAGTCCTATGATAATTTGAGAGATGAGGAATGTTTAGAAACATAGATTTCTGTGTTCCTAATTTGTATGGAAAAGCTCACTAGACATTAAACTGCAGCACCTAGCTGCATTTTTTAAGGTTATAATAAAGTGCTAATTATTGCTGTTTCCTTTTTTGAGGAAAAATACAAAGAGTACTTTGATAATGCCTATGATTGTTACTTATAATTTCCACTATAATGTTCTAGTAACATTAAAACTCCATTTTTTATGTTGTCCAAATTAAAAAAAAATTGGATGTATGAGAACATGGAAGCATTATGTGCACCTATGCCTCCCTGCTTAGCCAGGTGTTAATTGCCTTTGTAATTATCTCACTGACTAGTCAAGTGTTTCAAACAGTCTCAAAATCAAATATTCAGCTCTTTGCACAGTGTGAAAGTGAAGACTTCTAGAAGAAAAAAAATTATAATCAAGATTCCAGTAGTTCTTACATACATGAAATATCCTCATTAGTCTGATAGAGCACAGTACAGTCTGTAAAGAATTTTTTTGTATTAAACATTTACATGCCTCGGGAAAAATAATCTCCAGCTCAGTTCTTACTTCACTAGCATAATAAAAGGATGGATTATCACCCTGCATGTCACCTCAGGGACGAAAGACCAACAGCCTTTCTGATGGACAGAAAAAAAAGATACTAAATATTTCCCATCTCTTTTTTCTCTATGCGTTTGCACAGCTTATATATTGAGGCAATTCAGCTGGCAATGTAAGCACGATAGGCAGCCACTCTAATTGTACCAGAAGCTAAAAAGCTTCTCCTCAAAGTTTTCTTTCCCCTTTGTCTGAGGGACCCTAAGGTTTGCTGCACTCTCAATAGGGAACAATGTCCTTTTATTTACTTAGAGGAAGATGATGCCTTAATTTCAGCTTTTGTTGCCCTTTGGCTGTTCTTCTACAATATACTAGAAGTTTCAAGATCTCACATATAAATAATGCCTGCCTAAAATTAATGTCAGAAGTAGACAATACACTTTTTTTAATCAGAAGGAATATGAGCTCCTATGAGTGTTTCAATCTTCATCCAAATGGATGATAAACTTTGTTAAAGCTTAATTAAATTTATTGAGCTCAATTTCAGTAACAAGTTAGAGCAAAAACTGTCCCAAAGTACTGAAAACCAAAATACAGAGAGAACCCTTGTTCCTCGAAGTCTGAAGCCAAAGACCTCTCCTAGAAACATCAATGGATTTTCAGAGAAACCCCCACACTGTCATGTACATCAGTCACCTGACCAAGACACTAATCAATGTTTTCACCTTAGTATCATGAGTCACAGGGACCAACATCTCACTGGTGCATATAAATCCGTAATCAAACCTATAGCAAAAATTGTGCATTTAGCACATCTGTTAGGAACACTTATTTCTCTCCCTGACTTCAGACACAAAATCACCAAAGAAATGTATCCTGCCTTTTTGTTACCTGCTTTGTAAAGCTCCTAATTCTAGTGTTATTTTGCATTTTCCTTTTATCCCTCAGATGACATTAGCTCCTTATCAGCAAAGAGATGAAGACAAAAGAAAGTGGAAAATAAAATCCCAGGCTAGTTGGTTTAATAACTAAGCACTCTGGAGTTTCAGTATTTTCAACGTTGTTTTGCCATAATTGGATAGTTCCCACCCTGTTTTCAAATCAGAAGCATTCTCACAAAAATACAAAGTTTTTAGGTTTTAAGCTACTTGAAACTTAGAAATACAGAATCAACCAGCTTGGAAGACACCTCCAAGATCATCCAGTCCAACCTATCACCCAGCCCTATCCAATCAATTAGATCATGGCACTAAGTGCCTCATCCAGTTTTCTCTTGAACACCTCCAGGGATGGCGACTCCAACTTGAAGCTTTCTATGAGTTTTTCATCAAGAATGATATAAAATGAATTGCATACATTTTCTGTTGGACCAGTGACAGTTCTTCATCCTCATTTTTTCTACCAAACAATCTTTTAAATAGCTAGGTTTCTAAGAAATACAGCAATAAAAAATACTATTGCTGCTTCCAGCATGTTTCATCCTACCACAGCAATATTTATTAATAGTTATTTTCCCAAACCTTGCAAAAAAAATCTTACAGGCATTTAAGTAAATATTTGCTATGCTGACAGTGTTACAGAAATGACCTTTTCATTGGTATAGTAAATTTTTCATATTTTACTGTAATAAAATTAAAATTTAATCAGAACTTCAGGATTTAAAATAACTCTGTCAAGAACTCCTCCTCCAGAAGTCTCATTAATAAACATCAGAGTACCATACCTCTGACAATTACAGGAGCTTGGGCTCCTAGCTTTCAAAATAAAAGAAGACAACTCTTAGTTGTTTTAAAATCTTTTGTTGTGGCAAGTAATAAGAATTATATTGATGCCTTGTAGATGAAGGTGTCTTTGATCACGTAAGTATTGTGAACTCCCATGGCAATATTTAAATATGCCTTTCCCTATCTCTGAAGCCAAAGTATAAACAGCTACAATAGGGGGAGAGTGATTTTTAGATTGACAGTTATTAGATGTAGGTTCTTAAACCTAGTTTCTTTTAAAAGAAGGACAGAAAAGAAAGATATCTATGATATCAGCTATAGGAAAACAAATGGAAGACATCCTGTAACTTATAAGATCCTAAATAAAAGGATTTGCTATTTTCTCCATCAGCACAGGAATGCTTTGCAGTATATTGATTTTGTAAAGAACTTAAGGCTCTACCTCAGTAAGAAGTAAAACTGCAGTATTTAATTAAAGTCAAAAGGAAGCATCTGCAGTGGGTCAGGAACATTTCCACCACCCCATTATTGAAACTTTCCAGACTAGCTCAGATGGCTTGGAAATAGGATGAAGCTACATTTACAGCAAAGCTAAATTTACAACCATGTACACACAATATGTTTAGAAATATTTACAGTTATATACAAATTAGAAATAACACAGAAATCCAAACTCCCTCCCAAAGAAAAGTGCCCAAAAGAGGCTCAAATCTACTCTCTCTTTCTCACTCTACTTTCCCAGACAGACACAAAAACAATGAGCAAATCCTACATTGTTACTTGTTAGTGGAGAGATATTAGAGCAGAACAAGGAGCAGTGAAAGGAAGCTGTGTCCCGGAACAGAGTGGGACAAATTGCTTATTTTTTGGCTTTTTATCCCTTTCAGAAAATCAGTTAATTATATACATTTCATCATTATTTTCTTTTTACAATTATCTAATTTTTCCTCATCAAAATATTCCAATTAGCCTCAAACCAAGACAGCCTCCAAAGTAATACCAGAAGGCAATACCTCTGGCTCATGACTTTCCTGGCTATCCTTCTCAAATGGAGTGGTATCCCTGTTTGCCTATACACCAATACATTGTGATTTACCTGACCCCCTTTCAGATGTCTAGAGATTAACAGCCTAAATCTAAGCTAGTCATATAGACTCACAGAATTGCAGAATCACAGAATATGTTGGAAAGGGCCCACAAAGATAATCAAGTCCAGACTCCTGCTCCTTACAGAATTGCCACAAACTAAAACATATGACTTAAGAGCATTGTCCAGATGTTCCTTAAACCGTAATTGGCTAAGTGCCGTGACCACTTCCCTGGGGAGCCTCTTACAGTGACTGACCCTCCCAGTGACTCCTCAGGGAGAAAAACAGGCACCAACAGAAGGTGAATTATCACATCTTCCATTTTTATTCATTTTGCTCAACTCTGAGAAAGAGCTTTAGTGTTCAAGAAGACTCTTAGGAGTAGACTTTTCATTTTGATTATCAAAGGAAGAAAAGAGACACATCTGTGAAGACAGGTCTGTGCTTAAAAAAAATTAAAGCATTTTTGCAAATCAGTCACATGAATATTTATGGTCATAACAGACAGTGTAGCCATTTTCCAATTACTATGTATGTAGAAAAGAACTTCATATCAAATTTCTGAATGAAAATGCACACCATGCAATTTCGTTACTTTCTCTCTATGGCTAATAGAACACCTGGCAGAAAATTGCTTGTTGAAGTTAATTAGCTTTCAATTATCACAAGTTAGATTTCCTGCTGTTCTGTTTCATTCTAGACTTCTTAATTTATTCATCTGCCATATTCAGATCCATTCCCTCCATGTACATTTATAAGGTGGCAGAAATCCTATTTCTGGGGAATTAATCCCTCATCTGTCAGATTCCCAATTACATCTTCATCAGCAACTGAGTGCTAGTAGATATGCAACTTACAGCAGTTGCATTTTCACACGGATGCAAGTAAGCTCTCCTCAGAGCTGTTCAGGGTTATATATTCCAATAAAACTCACAAAAAGAATCTGTATAATTTGGGCAATCCAAGGTATAAATTTTTAAATTTGCTTTTATGATGAAGGTCAGATAAACCTTTTTATACTCCAAGGCTGTAAAATTAAGTTCTCAAGTAAAAAGCTTAGAGCTCACTAGTCTGTACCATAAACATTAATAAAGAAAGTATTATGGATGGCCTGTCACATCTAAAGGATAGAAACAAAACTGCTTTTCTCATATGGCATGGAATGATGAACCAGATATTTGGGAAAAAAAATCGGAAGAGAACATTACATATCCCAGTCAAGTAGCCAATATAAAAACAATATTAATTTCCTCAAATATAGTAGTTATTTCATCTTAATGTGTGCATAATTTTGGTTTTCTGTATTGATCTTGAATGTTGAAAATGTGAATTAGAGAATCATAGAATCAACCAGGTTAGAAGAGACCTCCAGGTCAACCTAGCACCCAGCCCTAGCCAATCAACTAGACCATGTCACTAAATACCCCATCCAGTCTCTTCTTGAATCCCTTCAAGGGATACAACTCCACCACCTCCCTGGGCAGCCCATTCCAATGCCAATCACTCTCTCTGGCAAGAACTTCCTCCTAACATCCAGCCTATACCTCTCCTGGCACAACTTGAGACTGTGTCCCCTTGTTCTGTTGCTGGTTGTCTGGGAGAAGAGACTGACTGTCACCTGGCTACAGCCTCACTTCAGGTAGTTGTAGAGAGCAATGAGGTCACCCCTGAGCTTCCTCTTCTCCAGGCTAAACAACCCCAGCTCCCTCAGCCTCTCCTCATGGGGCTGTGTTCCAGGCCTTTCACCAGCTTCATCACCCTTCTCTGGACATGTTTCAGCACCTCAACATCTCTCTTAAATTGAGTGGCTCAGACCTGGACCCAGTACTCAAGATGTGGCCTAACCAGTGCTGAGTACAGGGGCAGAATGACTTACCTGGTCCTGCTGGCCAGACTATTCCCAGTGTAGGCCAGGATGCCATTTGCCTTCTTGACCACCTGGCACACTGCTGGCTCATGTTCAGTCAGCTGTTGTTCAGTACCCCGAAGTCTCTCTCTGCCTGGCTGCTCTCCAGCCACTCTGTCCCCAGCCTGTAGCACTGCTTGGGGTGGGTTGGCCAAAGTGCAGAACTCAGCACATGAGCTTGTTAAAATTCATGGCATTGGACTATCGGGTAGCACCTTGGTGCCTCTCCTGCCCCAAACAACAATTACAAACAGCCTACCATCGAGTTTCTGGGACATTAGCATCCTATTAAATTTGTGTTACCCTGAGAAAAACAGCCAGTAGTCACGGGAGATTGCTTCTCTGCAAAGAGAAAGAAAGCTACAAACTTAAATGGCCAAGTCTCCAAAATGTTGCAAAGACAGCTCCACAAAGGTAGGAGGGGAAAGGAAGTCACCTTCTTTTGGAAAAGGTATGTTAAGGAAGTGAAGTTAAAATTTAAGACAGAGCAGAAAACATGCTGATTTTTTAACCTTGTCTCCTTCTGTTGCACAAGAATTGCTCTTCATTCACCTCAGAGAGTACAGAAAGGTTTAGCTTTTGCCTATGGGATGAAGGTGGAAAGACAAGGTTTACTCCAGATGCCTTCATACCTCATGAATAGGAGTCCTGCAGGTCTTTGTAGCTAAGGAGAACAATATAGAGTTTCCTTTGGGAGTGTAAGATGTCTGCCAAAGCCATAATACAAAAACATACAACTTTGCCTAAATGTTTATATTAAGGCAGAGTTCCACAAGTGAGATGAAGCAGGTGGGACTAGGAGGGGCACTGTATGTGCTTCAGGCTAGTTGAGGGTTCTGCACTTTGGCCACAACAACCCCAAGCAGCGCTATAGGCTAGGGACTGAGTGGCTGGAGAGCAGCCAGGAGGAAAGGGACCTGGGGGTACTGATAGATAGTAAGCTGAAGATGAGCCAGCAGTGTGCCCAGGTGGCCAAGAGAGCCAATGGCATCCTGGCCTGCATCAGGAACAGTGTGGCCAGTAGGACAAGGGAGGTTATTCTTCCCCTGTACTCAGCACTGGTCAGGCCACACCTTGAGTACTGTGTCCAGTTCTGGGCCCCTCAATTCAAGAAAGATGTTGAGGTGCTGGAACATGTCCAGAGAAGGGCAACAAAGCTGGTGAGGGGCCTGGAGCACAAATCCTATGAGGAGAGGCTGAGGGAGCTGGGCCTGTTTAGCCTGGAGAAGAGGAGGCTCAGGGGTGATCTTATTACTGTCTACAACTACCTGAAGGGACATTGTAGCCAGGTGGAGGGTGGCCTCTTCTCCCAGGCAACCAGCAATAGAACAAGGGGACACAGTCTCAAGTTGTGCCAGGAGAGGTATAGGCTGGATGTTAGGAAGAAGTTCTTCCCAGAGAGAGTGATTTCCCATTGGAATGGGCTGCCCAGGGAGGTGGTGGAAGCACCATCCCTGGGGGTCTTCAAGAAAAGCCTGGCTGAGGCACTTAGTGCCATGGTCTAGTTGACTGGATAGGGCTGGGTGCTAGGTTGGACTGGATGATTTTGGAGGTCTCTTCCAACCTGGTTGATTCTATGATTCAAAGTATTAGTGGACTTCTGAACTACTGGAAGTGAGTCAGAACAAAATCTTCTAGTTCTGCTACAGACTGGGCCCAAAAACAGGTACCCTCAATTCCACAATGGATAATTAAATAATTCAGTTACATAGCAACAGTTAGTGATTAAGAAGGGTCCAGCATGAATATTGGTCACATAAGTCTATGAAAAGTCTCCTCATGTTTTATGTGTATATATGAGAAGTTTCTTTAGCCTCTGCTGGATTGCTTCAATGCAAAATTGTATTGTACCAGTATTGACACATTAAGGGGTAAAGATGCCATTCTCCCATTCTACTCAGCTCTATATCTGCAGTAGTGTACAGTTTTGGCCTCCACTGTACAAGAAAGATGCATACAGGCTGGAAAGGGTCCAGAGAAGAGCCACAAGAATGATCAAAGGACTGGAAGAATTGTCATGTGAAGCAAGGCTGAGAGAACTGGGTTTGTTCAGTCTTGAGAAGAGAAGAATTAGGGAAGACCTCGTAACCATGCACAAGTACCTAAAATGTGGCTATCATGAGTAGAGAGACTCCCTTTTTACAGAGTCACATGATAAAGACAAAGGGTAATAGGTATAAGATGCTACTGGGGAGATTAAGACTGGATGCCAGAAGTGATTTTTTTACTACTCAAACTATTAGACATTGAAATAAACTCCCAAGGGAAGTGGTGAGTTTCCCTACATCAGACAGTTTCGAGGCCCGGATTGACAGGACTATAAACCACCTCATTTAAACTATATTCTTACTCTAAAAGGTTGAACTAGATGATCCTTGAGATCCCTTCCAACCTGGTATTCCATGAATGTGTCTATGATATAGAGTAAAAGATGTGTGTAATAATGGGGAATTTATCTTCTCCAGAAGGAAAGACCAAAAATTATTACCATTTGGCACAGAAAGCCAAATAATTGCCTGTTAGCAGAGAGCAATCTGACAGTAAGATGCACAAATATAGACTGGGTGGAGAATGGCTGGAGAGCAGCCCTGAGAAAAAGGACTTCGGGGTCTGGGGTGATGAAAAGCTCAACATGAGCCAGCAGTATGTGCACACAGCCCAAACAGCCAACCGTGTCTGCATCAAGAGAAGCATGGCCAGTAGGGCAAGGGAGGGGATTCTCCCCTTTTACTCCGCTCCAGAGATTTAGACTAGATGTTAGGAAGAAATTCTTTGCAGTGAGGGTGGTGAGACACTGGAACAGGTTGCCCAGGGAGGTTGTGGATGATCCCTTCCTGGAGATGTTCAAAGTTAGATTGGATGAGGCCTTGAGTGACCTGTTCTAGTGGGACACATCCCTGCCTATGGCAGGGGGTTGGATCTAGATGATCCTTGAGGTCACTTCCAACCTAAACCTGTTATCAAACAAATACTACTATATTCCAAAGTAAAATGATTGGAGACATCTTATCTGAGAGCTCTGTCATTCATTTACGTGAATCCTATTTGCACTCAGGTTACAGAAATTAAAATTCATAACAAAAGCTGCATGAATAACCTGCTTGTTTAAGTTACTTTTGATTGTGTGCTCCAAGCTATCCATGTGAGTGGTATGTCTTATGTGACATTTTGAAACTAAAAATAAATTAAGCTGACAGCAACTGACCTTGTTGTAAGTCATATTTTGATCTCACTGGCTACGTCTCTCTTCTGACATCTGTGCAGATGGAGGAGAACAAAAATGTTAATGTCTTTTAAAGGAATGATGAAGGTCAAAATATGAGAGTACTACATGAAAAGTATATAAATTTCCTTGAAAAAGCATAAATATAATATTTTAATATTATATTTCTAATATAGATTATCACTGTAAAGTGGCACATAGTTAATTTATAGCTAATGTATTTAATATAAGGTATATTAATCAAATTCAAAACTAAGTATGTAGAAGACAATGAAATTACTATTGTCCTAATAGATAATACATTTCAACTTCCTTTAATAAGCATTCAGCTTCAGTGATAAAAAAAAAAAAAAGAGGAGCTGTAATATGGCTTGAATTCAGTTATGTTTCAGTTAGCAGGCTCTCTTCTGGACACCCAATGTCTAAGGACAATATTTGTGCCATATTAAGCATATGCTTCAGGAAAGAAATTTAAAGCACATAGTAGCAACAGGTGCTGAACCCTGAAGGCCTCTAAAATCTAAGGTTAGATAATAGAGTTCTCTGTATTCCTAAACACAGACTTTCAGACAAAACCTGCAATTTCCTTGAGATTAAAGGTACCAAAGATTCCCTGTGATTTGAGATAAGCAAGGATGCTCTCCACTAAGAGGTCCTACAAGTTACAGCTGCTCACCCCTCAACTACTCTGCCTGATGGTTACAGCAATTGATTGGCAAATGGGTTCCAGGTGCTCCCAGGCCAGAAGGGACTGAAATCACACCATCTCCTTCCCAGCAATGGTTTGTCTTACCCTTACCTTTCACAGAGTTCAAAGCAAAGATGCAGAGCCAGTACACATATGTACTGAGACGTGCATAGCCAAAATACTGTAGCTCAGCCCTTGTCTAAAAAGACTGCAACATGTCAACACTGTTGCATAACTGCACTAGGTAAGGAGATATTATCAAGAATCAAGAAAAAGAGAGAAGACTCACAGATGGAAACAAACATGGATTTAATAAGATAGTCAAATTAATACCTACATCAATACAAGATATATGTAAGGTAAACTCAGCCCAGCAACAGAGCAGCCAACATAATATCCATGAAAACAGCCCTTAAGAGCAGGAAAGGGACCAGGAACAATCAAAGCAGAAGGGTTCCCTTACCAAACTTCCTCTTTTATACTAAGTGTGATACTCATGGCATGGGATACACCTGCGAGCCAACTCAAGTCAGCTGTCTTGGCTGACTCTGAAGTGTTAATGGCCTGGAGCCCAGGCTAGGCTGAGATTCTGTCCCAGTAAAATCATGACAGTAAGGAAAATAAACTAGCTAATTTAATTATGATATTTAGCTATGAGTGAGATTGTTCTAAACGGAAGGTAAATGCAATCATTACAGTCTCTTTGTGCTTCTCTAGCATGACCACTGCAAAAAGTCAGAACTGTTTGGTTGTTTATTCTTACTTGGTACAGTTACATAAAAAACCTAGATTTTCACAAAGGCAATCGTCTGTCACCATCTCTGTCTTCCACAATATTTGCATATGTAAATTCACCTACCCTATGCTAAGTCCATTTACCCTGAACCTTTACATCAAGTATTGTATTTATTATCTGTATTTCACAGATCAAGATATAGAAGCTCCTGTTCCTGTTTCATGCAAACTATGGAAAAATTAAAATGCACTGGGAGCCCCAGTTCTGTCAAAGACCAATTCTTTCTTGAGTGGCTTATTTGATTTTGAATTCTCTTTAATGCCAAGCTTAGGTGATGGGAGAATCATAGAACTGGTTTAGGATTGAAAAAAAAAAAAAAAAAGAAAGAAAAAAAAAAGAAAGCTTTTATTAAATGGCAATTAGAATGATGCATCTGTGGTGCCAGCCCAAATAACCTACCAAACAGGCCAATAAGACAACATGTTCTTAGAAAATGGCAACAGAAAACCTTTGTTTCAGGAAATTCCTGCACTTCCTTTCAAGCTTATTTTTTTTAAAGTAACTGCTTCTGGCATCCATCCCACACTAATTAAGGATTTGTTACTCCTGAAAACTGTCATGCTTTAATTCACAGGGAACCTTTCACTTCCCAGCCTCTTTGCCAAATTTAATTCCTTCTCAGAAAACTATTTCAATCAGGAAAAAGAAAGATGCTTCTGGTTTTCTCCTTGAAAACGACATTCTGACCATCTTTGACATTGAAATTCTCTTCTCCAAGAATTAATATATAATCAATACTTTTTTTTTTTAATGTGTGCTTCATGAATTTTGTGAGTTCTATTTGTACAGCACCTTGCTTGCAAGTAATCTGCAAAAGATTCTACTCTTTGGTTTATTAACACCTAGTTTAAACCTTTTTTTAACAGATAGTAATTGAGCATTAATCCTTTCTTTAAAACCTTGCTATAAATTGCAAGCATGGTATAGATAATGCTGCTAAAGTCACTCCAGAAACTCAGAAAATTGTTAAATTGGCCATGTAAGTGGCTGGAAGTCCCTGTAGCTTCAAACCCAGAGGTTCTCTCCAGCTAGTGCCAGATAAGAAAGTTGTTTTCTATCCATTCCTTGTGATACTGCCTAAGAAAGCACAAAAAAAACACCTCAACTCAAATCACTCCCTGATTTTTGTAACTCCAGTTGACACTCTTGAGTGCTCTGTACTCTTGAGATCTAACTGTGAAGATTTTTCTTTAATCATTCATGGTGAAAATTAAGTTCATCTGAGATCAGAACCCCTCTTCTGCTGGTGTTGAACCACTTCCTTCATATTTCTTTGCAGCATGAGGGATGTTTTGGTGACATCTCTTCACATCCACTGAATTCCAGGCTGGACAGGCTACAGAGTTGGGCAGGGAGAAATTTAATGAAATTCAACAAGGACAAGTGTATATAGTCTTGCACCTGGGAAAGAGCAATCCCATGTATCGGTATAGGTTGGGGACTGACCTGTTGGAGAACAGTGAAGGGGAAAAGCACCTGGGGCTCCTAGTGGTTGACTATGAGCCAGTAATGTGCGCTGGTGGCCAAGAAGGCCAACACCATTCTGGGGTGTATAAGAAGGAATGTGGTTAGCAGGTCGAGAGATGTTCTCCTCCCTGTTTACTCTGCACTGGTGAGGCCACATCTGGAATATTATATCCAGTTCTCGGCCACTCAGTGGCTGTGGTGGAGGGGCAGCAGCCCCAAAACTGTGGCTTCACCATGCCTCTACATGCCCAGACATGTTTTTCTGCCAGGACCCACGAGGCAGCAAACAAATCGTGTAACACACACACACCCAGCCCGTGTGCCCCTGAGGTCCGGGCAGGTAATCCCCTATTGGGAGGTCCAGGCATATCTCTACTGCCTATTGGGGCAAGGTTTGGCTTACAGCCAGCCTGATTGGTCATTTTAGATGTCCTATGAGCCACGAATCTCGGCCCAGAGCTTATAAATAGGGGTGCATAGCAGCACCATGTGGTCAGACGTTCAGACGGTCCAGTCCGTTCAAACCGTTCAGAAGCTTAGAGCATTTAGACTCAGCTCTGATCCACAGCAGCATCCTGCTGCACGGACCCACTTGCATTGGCCTAGACACAGGATCAGGCCTGACTCACCTGCAAACATTACAGAGGCTCAGACCTCATGCATTGATCTCAAGGCGCAGTCAAGCTACCTGCGAATCCTTTGAGAAGCAGAGCACATTCATGCCTGCACTCCATACATATATGGGAAGCCAAGAACCCCCTGCCTAAGCCTAGAGCTATCTTGATTCATCTACGGAGCTTGTCTCCATGCAGCACGGCATAGACCCTGCTTGCCCGGCATAGATACTGCTTGCCAGCTATTCTGTAAGTCTGGAAAGATCCAGGCCCAGCAGACCCTCAAGACTGTCTGCAAACCTGCAAACACAGCCTGCTAGCTGTGAGACCGTGTCAGAAGCTGCACGGACAAATCCTTCTCCTGCACCTGGAATTCCTGCCGGCTGATCATCCCTGGGCACGGCATCCAGAAGAAGCCGCAGCTCCAAGGCAGAGACCACTTCACCCCAGGAGAGAAGGTTAGAGAAATACTGTTACCCCAGAGACTGGGAAAACCTTTATCATTCCCTGCAAGCCAGGACAGACTCCAGCTGCAAAGACCCCAAGTACTGGGCACACGCTGAGACAGATTCCCGAGGGAGGTGATTAATGATTATACTTAAGAACAGCACATCTAAGTAAGCTTTAATACCTTTGTAACATATATTTTCTCTATCTGAAGAGCACACACAGTTTCAGCCCTTGCTGGGCAGACTCTAGAGTTGTTAGGAGGCATTAAGCCTAAGAAATTTTCTCTCTGTCAATAATTGTTCATAATTTGATATTTCCACTTAATAATCAATCCCTGTAAATATATATCCCAAGCTATTTTCATAACTTTGCATAAGAACCTGATTTCATAGTGGTTGGGGGTGGTATAAATTTGTAAATATTAATTTTTAAAAAATAATTTTATGAAAAATCAAAACCACCTCAAATTAATTGCTCACCTCCCCCTAACAGAGGAGGAACAGAGAAAACCCCTCCACGACAGTGGCACAGAGCCACAAATGTGATTAAGGGAGTGGAACATCTTCCTTATGAGGACAGACTGTGGGAGCTGGGGCTCTATAGCTTGGAGAGGAGGAGACTGAGGGGTGGCCTCATGAGTGTTTATAAATACGCAAAGGGCAAGTGTTGGGAGGACAGAGCCAGGCTCTGCTCAGTGATAACAGGACAAGGAGCAATGGGTGGAAGTTACGGCATAGGAAGTTCCATGTAAACATGAGGATTTTTTTTTCACTATGAGGGTGATGGAACACTGAGACAGGCTGCCCAGGGCAGTTGTAGAGGCTCCCTCTCTGGAGATATTCAAGACCTGCCTGGATGCATTCCTGTATGATCTGGGTATAAGCGATCCTCCTCTGGCAGAGGGGTTGAACTTGATGACCTTTTGAGGTCTCTTCCAGCTCCAAACATTCTGTGATTCTGTGATTCAAAGAGTCAGTAATGCAGTGTGTGGTGGTAGAAGCTGAGGTGTATCTGCAGCTTCAATGTTGACAGCTGAATCTAATGCCATGTGTCTATGACTTTTTCTCTTTTTGCAATCTTCACACTGAAGACACATTAACTATTCTATTATTTGCCTTTAGTTATTAAAAATATTTTTATGTCAGTGGAGAAAATGCTGCTTTTTTCTATAGAAGTAGAATTAGACCCTGTAGCTCACCTAATAGGAAATATCAAAATAAGAAGACATGGTATGTAATTAGATACATTCCTCTGTACAAAAAACAAGCAGTCTTGGCACAACAATTTGTGGCACAAAGTATGCTGGAGCTATACTACTAGCAAGGAATTGAAATAGGTCTAATGTACCAGGAACAATACAGACCTGTATATAATGAAACCTGATTTTTTTTACTGATCTGCTGGGTCATCTGAGGCTAGATCATCTCATTTCAACTCTATCTGTTTTATCTTCTACACTTTACTTGCTGCGGTCTGTAGCCTCTTAGAAACAGGAACCAACTACAAACTGTCTTCCACGCTATGCCCTTGAGCACAAGAAAACACTAGTATGGCTTAAATTTCTCTGAGACCTCTAAGAACCATGACATAAATGTGTAAAAATGATGGAGGTCCATACTAGGAATGTAGAATAGCAGTTTATATGTTTTTAGCAACTCTTTAAACAGCAGGTGTATACTTCTTATGAAGTTAAAATGAGATGATTTTAGCATGGTTTTAGTAATGGGAAAAGGTTTATTGTGCTGGGAGATGGTCTTGATTAGCCAAATGCTCAGCTGATTCTCTTGACTTGACAGGCAGGTTTAGGCTGGATGTTAGGAAGAAATTCTTCACAAAAAGAGTGATTGGTCACTGGAATGGGTTGCCCGTGGAAGTGATGGAGTCATCGCTCCTGAAGTGTTTAAAAGGAGTCATTTAGTGCCATTGTTTAGATAATTAGAAGGTGTTGGGTGATAGGTTGGACTCGATGATCTCAAAGGTCCTTTCCAACCTGGTTAATTTTGTGATTCTGTGATATAGCTCCCTAGCATAAGAATAAATAATAATGGCAATTTTTGTTTTCAGTCACTGAAACTCATGCTAACTGTATAGAGTGAGCATCAGCTCTGCTGTATTTTGTGAAGAGATAACACAGAGTAACCTCAACCCAGAAACCAGAAATTAGAATAATTATAATCTGAAAAAGTTGTCCTTAAGAAAAAAAGTATTAAAGGGCTGGAAGAAAGTGATCGAGGCTGGTATTGATAGCAGTGCTTGAACAAGGAGAGATCTGGGTTTATATTCAGTCCTCAACATGTCAGTTAAAACCAAAGCAAGGTGGAATACACTGAAGTGCTTTAAAGAGTATTAGTGTCCACAAGGCGATGTCTTATGATAAGCGTTGTGGTGACCGCTTGGAGGTGACCTTCACCCTTGACAGAGAGGTGGCCTATATATCCTTTGCCTTTCTAGCAGATGTTTTGACTTCTCCCAGAGCACAAAGTTATCACTTGAATTTTGTGTTACACCAAACTTCTTAAAAATCCATATTTATGCTTTGCTCCTTCTACTGGATACCATTGCCTCAAAAAATCCTGATTTGGAAGTAGTTTTGCATAAGATTGGGTAGATGAAGATCAATTAGTTCCACTTGGTCAAGCCTGAGGAGGCTTAACAAAGGCCTTTTAAGCAAAAAGAAGCAGCCTGGTTTCACAGAGGACTACAGCAGCGTTTCCCTGGGTCCCTGGGTGTTTAGGGATCTGTTAACTATTAACACCTACCCTGGGACATCCAGCCTGAACTACAGTAACACCCTGTCAGCAAAAGCCCTCTCCTCTCCTCCCCCAAGACTCCTTTGGCGTCTCTTAATTAGCAGCCTGGAAAGGAGCTGAGCCGTTTGAAAGGCGAGGTCAGGGGAAGCTTTACCGAGAAAATCACGCGGCTGCTTTGGAGCTTTTCCTCAGCAGAACCAAGCTGGGCAGAGGCAGAGGGCAACTCTCGGTGGCCTGGAACTCTCGGCAGGCCTGGAGGCCTTCCCCTCGGTGCCACCCGCTCCGTAACCCCAGCAATCCGCTGGCAGGCCGCAGCAATGGGGCTGAGTTTCTGGCTAACAGCCTCTGTTTCCATGGCCGCGCTCTCCGTGGCCACCCACTGCACGGCTGGGCCCGGCCAGGCAGCTTTTTGCAAGGGCTTTGCAGGATTGGCAGGGGCAGCTGCCCCCTGTGCCGCTGCCTACCACCCCGCTTCTGTGGGATGGGCTCCTCCAAACCTGTGCCCCACAGCTTTTGCCACTGCATCAACAAGGTTACCCATTTCTAACCCCCTTCTGACTGTTTTCCACCCAGCAGATCTAATATTTGGCTTAGGAAAATAACACCTCGCCTTTCCCAGCACTCCCAATGCAGGCTGCAGGGCTGGTTTCTGGAGCAGTTAAGCCATCCCCACCTCCCCCCCTTCCCCAAAAGAAAAAACAAAGTGAAAAAATTAACCTCAAGCATGAAAACAAAACCAATAAAAGACACAGTTTTGTGACTGAAGGGAACTCTTTGGAGATGAGACTGTTGTTGTCCCTTCCGTCAGCTGAATTTCCAGCCCTTGTCTGCATGGCAAGAGGACAGGACACTGTCCCCACAGCTGTGCCCCTCGAAGCTGCAGCAGCCCTAGACCCCTACTGACAATCTTCAGGTAGGCATGGATACACAGAAAGGGAATTCCAAAATGGGCAGCTGCTGCATGCCCATAATCCAGGGAATCATAGAATAAACCAGGTTGGAAGATAACCTCCAAGATCATCCAGTCCAACCTAGCACCCAGCCCTAGCCAGTCAACGAGACCATGGCACTAAGTGCCTCAGCCAGGCTTGTCTTGAACACCTCCAGGGACGGTGACTCCACCACCTCCCTTGGCAGCCCATTCCAATGCCAATCACTCTCTCTGGCAAGAACTTCCTCCTAACATCCAGCCTATACTTCCCCCAGCACAACTTGAGCCTGTGTCCCCTTGTTCTATTGCTGGTTGCCTGGGAAAAGAGACCAACTCCCACCTGGCTACAACACTCCAAGGACTACTCAGAGGCTGGTTGAAAGTCTGATCTTTCACTTTCTTCTTACTTACAGGGATGATACCTAATGTATCGAAAGGTGGGGCAGGCTTCATCCCTATTAACCCCTTAGGGATGGGAAATAAGAGATTACCTTTGAACTGGAAATGGTGCCAAGAGTCTTTAGAGAGTCAAATCTATCCTGAGCATACATATAGAAAGAGAAAAACTTTTTCCATTCTGGCAGAGTCTTAGTTTCAAGGAAGTTTTGTTCTAGCTGGGCTTCATTGACAAAATTGCAGTTGTCAGTGGAATACATGCTTTTGAAAGATTTATACAGCAAAAAAGTTGCATTTGTTTTGTAAGTTTCCTTTCCATGTATTTGAAGAAACTGATCCATGACGTTTCTCCAAGCTAGCGGTACACTTTCTATACCTCTTACTATTTAAGTACATGCCGAGACCCAGGAAAAATAACCGATTTGCTCCAATTTTTGACAAACTTATTCCCACATTTCTAAGTATATGTGGCCCCAGGCTCTCAGAGTACTCTTTGTGGATAAAGAGATCTGTGCAAAGCAGCTTGCAGGTTCACAGCTCACATCAAAAATTTGCTGCGACAAGGTGAACTAAACTATAAGACTGATGGACCCTAAAGGTTATTTTCCATCATCATTGCTGTTATCACTGAGGAGCTCACAGGAGTGTCATTCTACAGATAAGCAGTAATGTCTGCCCTGAGGAATTTAAACTCAAGCCTTTGCTTGTATAGCAGCTTTCACTCTAGAACTGTCCTTCAAGCACTCAGAAACTTCCTCTTTCAGTCATAAATACTTAGACAAGGAAGGCTGAGCCACACAAGACTAAAGCTTCTTCCACCATGCAAGAGCTCAGCAAGGCTGTCTTTAGGAAGCTTGAGGACTAAGCATGCAGATGCTTCTACTGCTCAGGAAGATCAGTGTCTAGCATGTTAAAGGTATGCAGCACAATGCTGCATCACATCCTGCTGAGATCCCAGGACAAGGGTCAGTAAGTACTGCCTTTCAAACCCTGTTGAATCTGGGGACTTATGCTTTCCTGTGGTACTGCCTTTCTGGCAGTTTCAAACAATCTGCAGGTCCTGCACACCTCAGCAGCCTCGGACAGCTCTAAAGTTCAGAAACCTTCTGTAAGTGATGTAGAAAATCACATTTCTTTGTGAATTACCTTTATCACCTTCAGATTGTGTACATCTGAAATACGTCCCCATGCAGTTTGTGTTGGGGTTTACATGGCAAAATTTTAGTAGCAGGGTATCTGCAGGGGTGGCTTCTCTGAAAAAATATCAGAAGTTGGCCCTATGTAGGACAAAGCCAGTTTCAGTAGGCTCAAATATGAGCCCATTACCAGCCAAAGCCAAGCACATCAGCAATGTTGCAACAATATATTTAAGAAAGAGCAAGAGCTGTGTGAGAGAGGAGTGAGAAAAACATGAGTCACAACCATGTTGATACTCCAATCCATGAAGATCAAGGATGCATTGCAGATGCTGGAGAAGATGCCCCTGCAGTCTGTGGAGAAAATATGTTTGAAACAAATTGTGCCCCTGCAGCCCATGGAGGACCATGGTGGAGAAGAGATTCACACTGCAGGCCAGGCAGAGCCCATGATGTCATGGCAGGACCTGTATCCCCCATGGGGACCCATGCTGGAGACTCCATTACTGAAGGATAGGACCCATTCTGGACCAGCTCTTGGAAGAGCTGCAGATTTCAGAAGTATTATGATGCTGCTCTATCAGCTTCTCTGTCATAGAGTATTGAGCACTATATACATAAACCTATCTGCACTATAGCTGCTGAGTTGTAAAAAATGTGTGGGTGGAGAAAAAAATCCATCTGATTTGTCTGAGTAATGCTCAGTAAATTCACCCACAAGCTTTGGTCAATGTCTGTACCATTGCAGTTCTTTTATCCTTCTGCATATGTGCTCCTGAGAGACTTTACAAACAATGCACTTGTAGCAGTTGCTTGGGCAGCATCAGGCATGGACTTCAGAAAGCTTTCCCTGCTTCCCCCCGCCCCGCTCCATCAAGACATTTATTTGCACAACTTTTTTTTCTTATATACACCTCCAGTTCTATTTACAGGGCAATCTACAGATAGTCTTCAGATCACGCTCTTTACTTCCCATGCATACTAATTGCATTGGTTAATTGCATCAGACCTACACCCCCATTCCTTCACACTTCCATTTATCTTGTTTACCATCTACACCTAGATGGCAGACCATTGTTTTACAGTAAACTGAAATACATCACTCCCATGTGTGCTCAGTATCATAGTCAGGTATCATCAAAGCACGAGAACAGTAAGACTTTCATATGATTCTTGAGGAAGCACAAAAGCCTTTGCTAACCTTCCACTGGCATTTCCATATCTACACAAAGCCAGGAGCATAGGTCACTGTGATGGGCACTTACGTTTCAGTTACTGACTGCTTCTTCCAAACCTGCCTTTGCGTGCCACAGACTCGGTGTACTCTCTCTGGGCCAGAAACATATGCATTTTCTGAAGGTTGGACTGGAATTTGCAACTCCATGGACATACACTGAGATAAAACTGCTGCTTTCAAAAGTGATCTTGCATTTCCCATGAAATCTCACTTTACCACCTCAGCAAACAAGCAAGATCTGAGAGCTTTCATCTGGAAGCCTTGCTCCAAAAATAACTATCAAAGCTCTCTGAACAAGTTTCACATGTTTGAGTTATAAATAATATTGCTTGCTGTGAATTTAACAAGTAAAAAGAACATCTATAAACTTTCCCTGGGAGAAAGCATAGTGTGCCTCTGCAAGCTGTTCCTAAACAGAACAGCACAGGGCAACTGCAGCCTTGTGGAGAACACAAAGGTGAAGGCCATGGATACCAGAAATCCTAGCTAAGAAATGCAGAGTTTATGTAATGACTGCATAGACTCATTCCTTATCTGCAGAACACAAGACTTAAATGAGACTCCAGAGACACTACGTTCAGTTCTCAGTTATCATAGGAAACCATGACACCCTGAGTCTTTTTCATAGTATATGAAGTTTAGTCTTTGAAATAATTTGGGACTTTTGCCCACAGACCCATAGAAGAAGGCTTCTCTGAAGTCAGATTGCCCTGTTAAAAACATTTTTTAAATTTCCTACAGCTAATAGTCTCTTGCTCTTTTGCCAACATCATCACTCAGTTCAGATATCTCTCCCCTCTCCTGTCAGGTTTATAGGCAGCTGCTGTAATTCAGAAGAAAGCTGCTTCTCTCCTCTTCTTTCCTGTTCTTCCTCCAGCAGTGAATGCAAATTCAAAATTAAAATGTCAAGGCCACACCAGGCATCCTATTGTCTTCTGCTGTCTATGACTCTAGAGGGAAACAAACTGTTAGCACATGTACTAGGCAGAAGCATACTCCATTCACAGACCTACCAGCTTCCTCGAGGGAATGACAACTTCAGCTGAAGTATCACTCCATCAGCAGATGTTTACTAGCAAAATAAGAGGGCCAACAACTGACAACTAAATGGTAAGGATGATCACAGGGTAGCGTTCAAGCCAGTTGGCAAGCACTGTTACATTTGCTAATCAGGCAATCCAGTGGAAGCCCACACCTTAAAGTCTTTGTCTGGATGTTTATCAACAGAAATGTGTTTTTACAGGAATTGTAGAAAGTACTCATGTCTACTCTGTCTCTCAGTGCCTTTCTGTAAACCATAGCAGTGGCATTTTTACTGCTTACTGCTGATCATGGCCAAAGAACTCCAACTGGAAAAAAGAAGGCTCTGCTAAAGAGCAGAGTGCAGCCCAGCTAACACAGAGATGTGTGGGACCTCAGCAGTGTGTCAGCCACTGTCTGTGTATAACTGTCAAAGTATGCAACTCTTAAAAGAAAGACTCCACCTCTGTTGCTAGAAAAATGTGAGCCTGCAATCAATGGCACTGATGAACAGGTTCATTACTCTAACTTATAAAGATGCTACAGCCCATGTGAGCAGGTTGATATTTTGCACCTGGCAAATGCAAACAAACGAACAAAAAGCTTTGTAAGTGGTTGAATAAAAAATGCAGTTTATGCTATTTTGACATCTGTGTAGTACTTTTAGTATTTTTGCTTCTAAAGGAATTTAGTCTTATAAAAGAAAGAGGTTGACAGCCAAGGAAAAATACCTATTCACTTAGTTCACATACCAGGTACACTGGGAGCATTTGGCTTGTTCTGAGCTTTTGAAGATGACTATCCCCTTTGAAGTCTGTCTTTTCTGTCAATGAAGCTAGCAGTTTTTCATTTCTGTCAGTGGAAACCATGAGGTACTTTGAAGTTTTCTTTTTTTGATATTATTAGCAGTGCCTTAAATCTACATTTTATGAAAGACACTCTTTTTGGAAACATTCTCATGATTCCCTATGAGAATGTTAAGTACGAACATATATTTCATACAATGAAGTCACAGCAACAGTGGACAAGGGAAGGGCAACTGACGCCATCTACTTTGACCTGAGTAAGGCATTTGACTCTGTTCCACATGACATCCTGGTCACTGAACTGGAAAAACACAGACTTGATGGGTGGACCACTCAGTGGGTAAGAAATTGGCTGGATGGTCACATGCAGAGGGTGGTGATCAATGGCACAACGTTCACAAGGAGATCAGTGACAAGTGGCATCCCTCAGGGGTCAGTGCTGGGACCAGTACTGTTTAATATCTTTGTCAGCGATATGGACAGATGAATCGAGTGCACTCTCATCAAGTTTGCAGATGACACCAAGCTGTGTGGCACAGACAACTTGCTAGAGGGCAGGGATGCCATTCAGAGGGACCTGGACAGGCTGGAGAGATGGTCCCAGGCCAACCTCATGAAATTCAACAAGGCCAAGTGTAAGGTCCTGTACCTGTGTTGATGCAATCCCAAGCACAAATACAGGCTGGGTGGTGAATGGCTGGAAAGCAGCCCTGAGGGAAAGGACTTGGGGGTCTGGGGTGATGAAAAGCTCAACATGAGCCAGCAGTGTGCACATGAAGCCCGGACAGCCAGCTGTGTCCTGGGATGCATCAAGAGAAGTGTGGCCAGTAGAGCAAGGGAGGTGATTCTCCCCTTTTACTCTGCTCTCTTCAGACCCCACCTGGAGTACTGTGTACAGTTCTGGAGCCCCCAACACAAGAAGGATATCAAACTGTTGGAGCAAGTCCTGAGGAGGGTCACAAAGGTGATCAGAGGGCTGGAGCACCTCTGCTATGAGGACAGGCTGCAAGAGTTGGGGCTCGTCAGCCTGGAGAAGAGAAGGCTTTGAGGAGACCTTCTGGTAGCCTTCCAGTATCTGAAGGGGGCCTATGGGAGTGTTGGGAAGGGGCTATTTACAAGATCTTGCAATGACAGGATGAGGAGTAATGGGTTTAAAATGGAAGAGAGGAGATTCAAACTAGATGTTAGGAAAGGGCTCTTTACACTGAGAATGTTGAGACACTGGAACAGGTTGCTAAGGGAGGTTGTGGATGCTCCCTCCCTGGAGGTGTTCAGGGCCAGGTTGAATGAGGCCTTGAGCAACCTGTTCTAGTGGGAGGTGTCCCTGCCTATGGCAGGGCATTGGAACTGGATCTTTGATGTCTCTTCCAACCTAAACCATTCTATGATTCTGTGATTCTATGATTATCCAGTCTAATCATTATCTATCTCTACAAAGTATGGTGTTAAACCCTTAGCATCACCTCTATATCTTTTTAAACAACTCCAGGGATGGTGGTCAGCCATCTCCCTGGAGATCCTCTTCCAGTGTTTCATAACTCTTCCATTGAAGAAAGTTCTTCTAATACCCAATCTAATCCTCCCCTGGTGCAACTTAAGGCCCTTTCATCTTGTCCTATCACTTATTACTAGGGAGAAGGTCACTGTGCTCCAATCTCATTTCAGGTAGCTGTAGAAAGTAATAAAGTCTCCCCTCAGCTTCCTTTTCTCTAGACTAAAAACCCCATTTGCTCCAGCCACTCCTCATAAAACCTGTAATCATGACACTTCACCCACTTTGTTGCCCTTCTCCGAACACATTTCAGCTACTCAGAGACTTCCATGCAGTAGGAGACCAAAAACTGAACGCAGTACTCAAGGTGTGGCCTCACCGTGATGAATACATCAGGCAAATAATTTCCTTACTCCTATAAGTTACACTATTCCTGATGCAGGCCAGGATGCTGGTGGCCTTCTTGGCCACCTGAGCACACTGCTGCTTTGTTTTCTTCTGGCTGCTGATCAACGTGAGATACCTCACCACATTTCTTAATGAAAGATCTTGCTAGAATGCCTTCCTTCAAATATTGGTGTGCTGCCCTTGGGCTTATTTCTGGCAGGCCTGCTTTTGTGCCCTTCCCCCTTCGTATCCAGTTTAACGCTCTTTCACTAAGCCCTGCTACCTCCTGTGATAGGATGCTTTTCCCACTTTGAGGCAGGTGTACCCTGTCTCTTGCCAGCAGGCCTGGTGTAGCATAAACCACCCTGACATGTATTCAGTATTAGTATGGATTGCTTGAGGATAGAAACAAAGAAGTTTATCTCAGCTTCTAATTATATTTAGAAGATCATTGAAATGCATTTTGTCTAAGTAAAAGGGAAAGCCTTTCATCTAAGAACAAAGACTTCATCTAAGAAATGAGAGAATTAGAATATAGGAATTTCATTTAAACATGTGAAACTACTTTTCATGCCAGAGGGTTGTTAAACACTGGAACTGATTGCCTTGAGAAGCTGAGGAGTTTCCTGTATTGGAGATATTCACAACTCTGGGCATGGCCTTGAACAACCTGCTGGAATTGATTTTTCTAATCAGGGCAGTTGGACTAGACAGCTTTTCTGGGATTTTGTTAATAGGGCTGACTCATTGTCTGTCATTCAGTGTGATGCTGTTGCTAATGTAACACAAAAGCACAATCTGAACACAAAAGCAATACAATACCATAAATCAGTAGGGAAACACATGAGGCAGTGATGAAATAAGTGACTGAATACTTATCTATGTTCTGAATCCTCACCTCAAAAACAACAAACAAAACCTGAAGAAGACTCAAAAAGAGGTACCCAAAAAGATCATTAGATACCTTAAAAAACACCACAGAGAACTCTTTCTGCTTGGTTGACTGACAAGATGGCTTGCTCACAGTCCTACAGGTTTATAGAGCAGGGTGTTTCAGTAGTGAAGAGCATTATAATACAATATTTTTTAAAAGGAAGAATGGATAGTTGGCTCAAAAAAAGCCAGACTAAAAAGAAGATTTACTTTTTAGCGTGAAGAATGACTTGGCATTTGAATAGGTTACATCCTGGGAGAGTGATATGACTGTTGTAGTGCAGAAGAAAGAATGTTTTCTTTAGCAACCAGTGAAGAGTCCAGGTAGGGCATTTAAACACTTTTTGGCTCACCACTGCTGGGAATGCTTGTTCTGCCACTGAAGTGTGAAAAGTTAGTTTCCTGTGATACCCCATAGATACTATAACAATAGGTTATAATGGGAGACTGAGAAACCTGGGGCTGTTTAGTCTGGAGAAGAGAAGACTGAGAAGAGATCTTATCCATATGTACAAATATGTGAGGGGTGGGTGTCAAGTGGATGGGGCCAATCTCTTTTTGGGGATCAGCAGCTATAAGACAAGGAGCAACAGCTACAAACTGGAACATGGAAGGTTTCACCTCAACATGAGGAGAAACTTCTCGACAGTGAGGGTGACAGAACACTGGAACAGGCTGCCCAGAGAGGTTGTGGAGTCTCCTTCTCTGGAGACTTTCAACACCCACCTTGATGCGTTCCTGAGCGAACTACCAGAGGGGATCTTGCCTTGCAGGGAGGTTGGACTCGATAATATCTGGAGGTCCCTTCCAACCTCTAAAGTTCTATGATTCTGAGATTCTGATTCTGTGATCTGTTCTTTTTAAATGGTTGAACTTAATGATCTTAAAGGTTTTTTTCACTCTAAGCAGTTCTATGATTCCATGATCATTTTTGGTCTCAAAATAAATGCTATATCTAACAGCATACACTGACACTGAAAAGGTCTGAACTGATTCTTACAGGGCATATCTACTCAAATTGCTGAGAATCATGGCTCTGCTTCAGTTAGAAATCTCTATCACAGAAATAAATTAGAAATCTTGTGTGGTGGGCTGCAGACAGAATGCATTTAGACTGTAGGTAGGCTACAGACAGTCTTTGTATCTTTAAAATAACGAATCTCTGAGGGTACAGCAGGCTCGGAGCAGTGCATGTCTGACTACACATTTGATCATGTTACAGTATGCTCCATTTCAAAAGCTGTAACTTATTACCAAATCACATTTGGTCTGTACTCTGACTTACACACAAAATTAGCCCAAGGATATTACAGAGTGTTGATCTATTTGTGGAGGAGAAAAATAGGATGCCCAGTAATGCCAAGGCATGAATTAAATCGGAAGGAGTAGTTCAGTGTATAGGAACCCAAGTTTAATGGCATATCATAGTCACTCAAATTCTCTAGATAAGATCAGACCAGGAAATGAATGCAAGGCCTGTGCCTGCACAAAGAGGCCATTCTTTGCAGGGATGCAAGTATGACACAAAGTAAGAGGGCAAAGTTTGCCTCCCACATTTCTTTCATTACTCATACCTAACACCTGCTAGTTAACTAACATTCATTCTTCATACTGGCCCGCTCCAGTTCCACTGAACATAAACGTCAGTAAAACAATCTCTCACTTATGTTACCTTGCACAGATAAAAAATGGTAGTGCTCCTAAAACCATAGAATCTGAATTCAGAGGTACTTAATGAGTTTTGAAGGAGGATATACTCTATTCTCAACCTGCATTGAGAGACTGGGTTGCCACCAAATCACGGAAAAACAAAGCAGCTAACTACAACCAGCAACAATGTATGCCTGCACAGGGCTCAAAGGGAACTGTGCATTGCAAACAAACAGATCTTAAACAGGCAGAGCAGCAATTTTCCACTTTGGGATATAAGTAGAATGCCAGACTTCATTAGTATTACACTTCCTCATGGAACAATTATTGCAAATACAAAATCACAATGTTGTGTCTTGCCTGGAAAACATCAGTACCTGGGGGTACAGGTAGATAGTAGCTGAAGATGAGCCAGCAGTGTGCCCAGGTGGCCAAGAGAGCCAATGGCATCCTGGCCTGCATCAGGAACAGTGTGGCCAGTAGGATGAGGGAGGTTATTCTTCCCCTGTACTCAGCACTGGACAGGCCACATCTTGAGTACTGTGTCCAGATCTGGGCCCCTCAATTCAAGAGAGATGTTGAGGTGCTGGAATGTGTCCAGAGAAGGGCGACAAAGCTGGTGAAAGGCCTGGAACACAAACCCTATGAGGAGAGGCTGAGGGAGCTGGGCCTGTTTAGCCTGGAGAAGAGGAGGCTCAGGGGTGACCTCATTGCTGTCTACAACTACCTGAAGGGAGGCTGTAGCCAGGTGGGGGTTGGTCTCCTCTCCCAGGCAACCAGCAATAGAACAAGGGGACACAGTCTCAAGTTGTGCTGGAGGAGGTATATGCTGGATGTTAGGAGGAAGTTCTTCACGGAGAGAGTGATTTGCCATTGGAATGGGCTGCTCAGGGAGGTGGTGGAGTCACCGTCCCTGGAGGCGTTCAAGAAAAGCCTGGATGAGGCACTTAGTGCCATGGTGTAGTTGACTGGCTAGGGCTGGGTGCTAGGTTGGACTGGATGATCTTGGAGGTCTCTTTCAACCTGGTTCATTCTATGATTCTGTGATTCTATTATTCTATATACATAACCCCTGAGCACACTTTTGCACAGAAATGACCCTTGACAGACTAGTGACCCATAGGGACTGCTATATGGTTAATCAGCACCATCTATAGCAGAAAAATATTCTCAAAATCACCTGAACAGTTACTGCAGCAGCTCACAAGAGCTTGGCAGATTGCAGCATGACCATAGGTGACTTAGGTCTGGAGAACTAGTACTCTAAATCAGCATTATTCTGATGACTTCAGGGAGACAGCAGTGATTTACACTGTCTGAGAAAATAAATACATCAACATAAAGGGTTAGAAAATGGATTTTACTATGTAGTAGTTTCATGTACTATAGAGCAGAGAGGAAGTCACTCACTGATGAGACCAACAAGAGAGTCCTATATACTGCTGAATAGGAAAAAATGGAAGATACCCTCGTAACCTTTGCTTTCTAGTATGGCCAAACAAAATGTGGTTAGACACACTCATCCTGTAGTGTCTAACCATACTGACAAGACTCTGATGAATGAGGATTGCCCCAAGCTCAATATGACTTTTTTTCATTGTTGGTGACTCTCCACATAAGCTGTCTTTCATGCCCTAATTCTTTATGCCAGGCTGTATGTACTCTGGGCTGTTGTGCTTTGACATGCTAATGAATTTTGCTGTGCTGTTAATAACTCAAGACTATAGGACACCTATAGTTCTTTGGTCTTCCTGCCAAATTTTACCCTAGCATTTTCTACTGGAAAAAATAATAACATGTCCATCTGGGAGAACAGGTAAAGGGTGTCTGGCGTGATCCCTGAGTTACACTGACCTACATTGCTTGTGAGAACTAAGGTATATATGACCTGTATGTTGGGAATACAATGACATTCACTTGCAGGGAAGGGACTTTCCTTTGACTATATTTTATTGTTTTCCAAATGAACTTTGTGCTGGGAGGAAGGGAGTGGAAAAAAAAACCACAAAACAACCAAAACCAAAACAAAACAACTATGTTTGTTAAATGTGGGTAGCGCAGGCACCTTTACCACAACTATTTCTGACAGCACCAACAGATTGCCCCTGACCCATCTAGCTGAATGAATAGGGCAGCTTTTGTGACAACTTATACCTTTACCTATACCTATACCAACTGCCAGTGACTCCAGGATAAATTTTCATTATTCCCCTCTGGCAGTGAGACTGAGAGCCTAATTTCATTTCACATAGGCCCAGACTGCCATATCAGTGCTTTTATAGCATGTCTGAACTTTCAAAATGGTGTATAATCATCTACATCAGACCTTGAAGCTGATCACTGAGATGTTTTCACCACTTTTCTTCTAACAGAAAGGACATGCAAGAGGTTGTGCCCAGTGTCAGATAGTAATTTTGACAGTCACAGCTTCCAGACTGTATTCTTAATGTATTAACTTTATGGTTGACTCTGACTTTAAAATTATATATAATATCTCCAGAAAAATCATTAAAATGCCTTTCTTCTATCTTGCAGCCATAATTCTCAAAGAGTTTTAGGATGAAGGTGAGTACTTTTATGCCCATTGCAAGGCTAGGTAGAAAGAAGCATCTGAAGGGGAAAAGATTTTCCCACTCACATGCATCATTCATTGACTACGTGGGATGAATCCAGGTCCCCTGGGTCCCTTTAAGTGCACTCTCCCGGGTTTCATGTTGCTTTGCATTAGCAGACTCACTCATTTGCCCCAGTACTGCAGCACCTTGACACACTGAAGTGCCTCCTAAGATCTGGAACTCCATGGGAGTTTGTGATATGCAGCATCATAAAAAGTTAAGTCATTAGTTTTAGATTCAGAGTTTAGTCTGGTTGCTGTTCAGATTACTGTTTATGGAGTATGAGTTACTTCTCCTTTATTTCCTGCAGAGCTAAAAGCCAGCCCGGAGTTCCTCAGCTGCACAGCCAAAAGTGTATTTTTTCTGCCCTGAGTCCTAGAAGAAAATAGTTCCTTGATGTTTCCTTTCTCTTCCTATATATGTCCATTTCCATTGCTTCTCACCTGCCAAGGTGTAAGTCACCTGTCACACACACACACATCCCAGCTTTATGCCATCTCACACCACTTCCTGTGAGAAGCCTTGCTGTCACATGAGTAAAGAGGGGCAGATGAAGAAACAAAAGACCAGGCCAGATGTTGTTCTTGTCTCATGATGTTACCCTATCAAAGAAAGGAAAAGAGAGCCAGTAGCAGAGAGAATGCATTTGCTGCCCCTGTTGTCTTGAAGGATGTTAAAGACAAAGACTTTGTGTGTATTACTTCTCATCAGCTTGATACCCTGCTTTGACATCTCCTTCCTCTTGTTTAGGGATGACAACCACACAGTAGGAAGGGAGATGTGGAAGCCAGGTGTTCATCTCAATTCCTTAACAATCATACAGCACCAGGCAGCACATGCTGACATTTTCCAGCGCAGACAGTGGTTTGATGGTTGATGCCAGTCACTGGCCAGCGCAGGAAGCATAGAATCATAGAATCAGCAAGGTTGGAAGAGACCTCCAAGCTCATCCAGTCCAACCTAGCACCCATCCCTATCCAGTCAACTAGACCATGGAACTAAGTGCCCCATCCAGTCTTTTCTTGAAGACCTCCAGGGACGGTGCCTCCACCACCTCCCTGGACAGCCCATTCCAATGCAAATCACTCTCTCCGTGAAGAACTTCCTCCTAACATCCAGCCTATACCTCTCCTGGCACAACTTGAGACTGTGTCCCCTTGTTCTGGTTCTTCTAGGGGAAGAGACTGACTGCCACCTGGCTACAGCCTCCCTTCAGGTAGTTGTAGACAGCAATGAGGTCACCCCTGAGCATGCTGGTCTTCACTGTGCCAAGCACTGAAATCCTCATTCTCATTCTTGTTCTCTATTCTTATCTTCCTTTTTGTGTTTTACTTTGAAAGTAGACCAAACATGTCAAGTAGCTACTATTTGCAGAAACCATGCCCTTTAGTTAAAGCTCTTGGAACAGAATTCATAAAGAAAAATAAAAATCCCTTCCCATTCCATACCCATTCTCTACCCTTTCCATAAATGTCTTCCTGCTTTTCATTAGCTGCATTATCACATCACTGCTAATTATTTAAAATACAAAGTTTCATGCTAATTGCAACAAATATGTAGTGAGGATGCAACAACATGAAAGCATCCACTGCTCTTAATACTGCAGCTTGTAAAAGCATCTCATTTTGCCTGTTGTCAAAATTGACATGCAGGCCTGAAAGGTGCCAAAAGTGAGTGCAAATATAATGCTTTGGCTTATCAGTTACCTGTCAGGCATCTGTGGCATTTAGTTGCCAAAACTGGAAATTCACTGGCTAGCTGCTACTGTGGTCTCTATTTGTGCAGTATTTCCTATATAGGGAGGCAATGTTTTCTGACTTCCAACGGATTTTCATCTGTGAAGATCACACTGGGTCACTTTTATTTTCTGTTTTCCTTTGATGACCTCAGATCTCAGAGGACACCTCACATGACTCAGAAGGAGCAGCGTTTTGCAAGCTCAGAATGACTTTCAGGTGTCACTTTTCTTGGGATTCTACTCTAGTACCGTTGGGGTCTGGAGGCTGGTGAGAGGCGAGATCAGGGTACTGACGACTCGACTCAGCAGCTTGCTATGCATCAGTACAGCTTTATTAGGGTAGTGAAGCCTCTTATATAGTGCTCAGAGGAGGTGTATCCAGCCAGCCTAGGGCTGGCACAAGTGGACAGTACAGATTGGCCCAAAGCCACGTGCAGGGTGCAGATAGGTTACCCTGTGCCAAACAACCTGTGGTTCCCACCCCAGGGGGCTGGCAGGCAGGCTCAGACCCCTGGAGCTGTGTCCGCTCCAGGGGCCGGCAGGTCCAGCCCTCTGCAGGTGTGCGTGGGTTGTTCACTTGTGCCTTCCAGCTCAAGGACTTTCTCCCATCACAAGTTCTCATGTTTACATCTCATGCCCCGCTGCGGGAGAACTCTCCCACATAGTACCATTTCCAGACTGTAGAAGGCCCCTGTCCCAAAGCATCCAATTAATGAGATCCAGTGGATGAAGGTGTGTGATGGTTTGGGTGTTACCTGCCTCCCCCCCACTTTAGAAATCACCCAGACTACACTCAGCTGGCTCTGGAAATTGAATGAAGCTTATTATTTCTAGCTTAGCACAATATACAAGCAGATATTTACAGTATATGTACAGTTATATACAGAAATATACAAAGTAAAAAAATAGTAATACAGAAACACAACAGTCCGCCCAGAAACCTGAGTCCCCAGGAGGGGCTCCCAACCACCCCTTCACCTTCCCCCTCCCTCTTTCAAACTGACCCCAGTCCCAAGGAAGAATGGAGGTTCGGCCAGGGGGTTAGGAAGCAAAGTGGATTAGTCAAAAAAATGGAGGGTGAGGTTAGAGAGTAAGATGCAGCTCAGAGCTCACCAGCAGCAGAAGTGAGAATGGTTATCTATGTTTTTATTTCTTGTTTTTATACATCTCAGCAAGCCTATGAGGGAAGTAGACATCACCATTGTTTTTCTTCCACAGCCTGTAATCTAGTTCTTCTCACCAAAACATTCTAGCCTGCTTCAAACTAGCACAATGTGCTAGATAGGAGCAACCTAAGACATCACAGCCATTGGCATACCTTGTCACAGCATCACAGCTGAAAGGCGATGAGGTGCTCTCTTCAATATATCTTTTAGATGCTACTAGAATGTGAGATGGCTGTGTTTTCAAAAATTTTTAATAAAAACTTGAAATCAGATGGGAGCTAATAAAAAATATATATATTTAATAAAGGGGGAAAAAGGAAAATAACACAGTAGTTTATCTAAACATATTACAGGAATAATCCAAAAAAGCTGGAGAAAAATAATTTAATCTTAAGCCATTGCAACTAAAGCAGGAGCTGCCATACTAACAAGCCTGCAGTCAGGTCACTTCCACATCTCAGTTGCAATAGACACATAAAATCTGGCTTATTGTCAGCCTTTGCTACTGATCCAAGACCTTGATTGTAATACCAGTTATTCTTAGCTCCATATTACTTTTCTGCTCCAATAAAAGAGGCCTTTGAGTTTTTTACATTCATGAAAATCATGTGCGCTTGAAAATGAATGTAGGGTACTATTTCTTCATTTTCACTATTTTTGCTGACAATAGCAACAGTAAACACATTTTTACACCATTGGAACATACAAATGAGTCTACTGACTCACATGAAAGGTTCATCTAGCTCATAAAAGTCAGTTTTTAAGGAAGGGTGTAATAATAGGATGTGCTAGGAGCCTTTTAAATTTCAGCTTCTCATCAAGAAGTTTCAATAGTAGTTAGTTTCAATAGTAGTTATTTTTGTTGTCAGTGACTTGGTCTACTACAAACTCATGGAGTGAGCTCATCCTTCAGCATCCAAAGTACTCCATGGCATGAGTTCCACTGTTTGACCACACACTTTATGAAAAGTATATCTTTTTGACTTCTGTGGAACTAAATGTGTTGAACATAACAAGTTCATTTGTCAGCTGTGATTTCTGAATTATGAGAAATGGTGAAAAATGCTTCATATTTAATCTTTTCACTCAGACTTTGCAGACCAATATGACACTCACCACTCTCCTGTCAAGTTGTCTCTCTTCTACTCTGAACACACTTGGGTGGTACACTCATAGAGTTGTCCTTTCTTTGGTCTCTTCCTCTTCCCTTTTGCAACTCTTCCATATCTTGTTGTGACAAATTGTTTTGAAGAGCCTACAGCATTGAAAGTGTAGGGATATTATTGATCTATTTGGCAACATAATGATGCTTTTTGTATTATTTTCTGTTTCATTCCTTAGAATCACAGATTTAAAATAATTTCTTTGCCTTTCTGCAAAGGAATACAAAAGGTTGCATTACAGGAGTCTCCAAGAACTCTGCTGTTGTGATCACTGACACAAATAACACATTAGAATAATACTATCGTGATGGATGGTGGGACGATGCACTGTCTGAACTAATGATTAGAAGAGTTGCATCTCCCTATTTAACGAGACACAATGATGTAAGCAGATTTGACAGCTAATTCCTGAGAGGCTGCCTGCCCCTTGTTGAAAGGCTTCCTGGCCTAATATTTTTGAAGAGAGGGAGACGTCATTTACGTGGGTGTTTTCTTGCTCTGCAGGCAGCCAATTATTGCCTATCACATCTCACATAGCTGCTATTTAGCACACACAAGCCCAGACAAATGTCACATCCTATTTTCACAACTCCAACCAACCTCTCAAGGCAAACATGGAATATGCAACATTCCAGGCCCTGCAGGTGGAGGGCTGTGTTACTACTAATCATAATATTCTCTCCTGTGTTATGGAGTCTACCTATTAACAGCAACATAAGCATGTAGCCAATGTGCTACTGAGCAACAAAGTTAGGATTATGTGTCCAAATACTCACTACTCTGAGGTTTTAGCTATATGTAGAAAAATGAATTGTATTTCCAGTTATCTGGACTCAGATTAACACTCTAAACTACTTTTAAAGCTTAAAAAGTGCAGACTCAGATTTCCAATCTAGGGGTATCTTGGCTTGTAATCACTGCACTGTACTCTAAAATCAAGTACATGCCACAAATACTTGATTATATGTCATCTGCTGCTCTCCAGATTTGACTGTGTGTGGTGAAGTTCTTCCCTTGTGTGCAATGTCAATAAATAAAGGTTCTGCAATAGTATCTCTCATTCTTAAAGACATTTTTCTCAAAGCTTATAGAAATAAAGATCCAGTGGCACAGCTGATGGTTTGGGATAATTATCTGATAATTGACAAGATTCTCAGATCCATTTCTTTTCCATAGTCAGTTGTTTGGTTTGAAATGAATATCCAAAGTTTAGACTTCCCAAGCAGCTCTCTGAGAGTTTTTCTCATTCAGTGTTTTCTTTTCTGTGAGAGACCAGATCTCAAATACGGCCCCTGCTTCACTAGACCTGCACTCACATGAAAGTTTGCAGGTGTTTCTATGCATAGCATCACTGTAGGAATGAGCAGTAGCATCTTCTATGGAAACAGAAGAAATTGGGGAAATTAGAAGAGAAGCCTTTTGGCATATGTGCTGTCCCACGTGATCAGAGCAGGAACATGCTGACTCCAGTGCAGCGCTTGAAGATACAGAAGCTTAGCACCCAAAGGGAGCTGGAGAGATCAAGGCCTGAATGCACATACACAGAAGCCAATTTGTCTCTGAATTCTGATTTTTTCTTTTTCCATAGGGACATCAATATAAGTAAGAGTGCTTTAAACTGCTGTAATACACTCCAGCTTGTACTGAATAAAGAATTCTCTCTGGAGGGCACTGGGATCAATTTAATATATGGGAACACATGCCATACCTTGAATGGAGTAGCTAAATCATTTTCTGTTTTGAGCCTTAGTGGAAGTACAACAACATATAGTGAATAAAATCACTTTCTGATTGGATTCATAGAAAAAGTCCATTATTGTATTTACATAGTGCCATGAATGACTGAGTGGCTTTCCCTCTAAATGCTTCTATCAAAGTTTTTAGAGACATTTTTATAAGTAATGGTCACATATTCTGATCTGATCAGGAACTTTAAGTTGGCACATAGATGGATTTTTAGATATTATCAAGATAACATCAGCCTACAGGGCATTTGTTTCATTGTTTTTAGCAATATATAGTCCATGATGAGTTTTTGCCAAGTAGCACCAATGATTCTCATGGCAAAATTGAGTTAAAAGGGACACAAATTACTTTATTTTCTGGCCCTGCTGGCTGAGTAGAATAAAGATTACATTAGTTCAATTTCAACTACTGATAACAATCATGTATTACATAAAGGCACTCTCTACTGACAAAATGTGATTTGAGGCTTGTTTTTAAATGCAAACAACAAGATCATTCAGCTCTACCTGTTGTCATGTGCAGAAGCAATGTATCTAAGAGAGATTGGCGACCAAGTGATATTTGCAGTCTGTCTGCTTTGATTTCATACACTTCTCTCTCTTCAACTCAAAGGAGATATGTGTGCTCATCACCTTTAGATGCTTTTGTTCTGTGAAAATTTGTATTACAGGATTGCAACATCACAGGTAGTAAAAGACACCCTATAAAAATACAAGATGAAAATCTCCTTATCTCTAACCTAAGCTGTTGTTCTTTTCTTTCTTTCTTTTCTTTCTTTCTTTCTTTCTTTCTTTCTTTCTTTCTTTCTTTCTTTCTTTCTTTCTTTCTTTCTTTCTTTCTTTCTTTCTTTCTTTCTTTCTTTCTTTCTTTCTTTCTTTCTTTCTTTTTCTTTCTTTCTTTCTTTCTTTCCTCTCTTTCTCTCTTTCTCTCTCTCTTTCTTTCTTTCTTTCTTTCTTTCTTTCTTTCTTTCTTTCTTTCTTTCTTTCACAAACTTTCTTAAATACTAGATTTAGGATGCTATCATCTTTTGAACAGCCTTTTCTCTCTTTTACATGGCCAGCAGGCTACTCAAACCATACTGGTAATTTTTATAGCTTGTGTCATCATGATCCATTGCATCTTCATTAAAGCAAGTAATAAGCAGATCCTGGCAAAATTAGCTGAATCATCTTGTCATAACTCAGGTTTAATCAGGTCACATGTTTGTGTTATACAGGATGAGTAACTGCACAGCAGTGATTTCTAACTGTGCTCTGAATCAGCCATGTGCAGTGGGAAGGTGCAGCTCTGATCTTTAGGAGCCCTGAAGCTGGGGCAGAAGAATCCCAAATGTTCTTCAGCCTTTCTGAGGAATGGCATACACCTCACATATTGTTATCTTGACTAGATTAGTTAGGATTACTAGAGGTGTACAGGGTAAAACCGTATTAGCTGTGGTTATTGTCATAGCTAATCACATGGGGATTTGATCTTCAACTTGTGTCAACCTGCCCAGCCTCATTGAAGAAATTAAAAACCACTCATTGATAGTGGCTGAGGAGCAAAAGAGTGCTGTACAAGATAAATAACTTCTTGTGGAAACTGTTACCTGACTCTTGTAAGGCATTTCCATACCAAAGGGATGAATAAAGTTGGAAGAAGCAAATGTTACAAAAGAAAGGCTATACTGTCATATGTCGTATACATATGAAGGGTAAAACAGAAATTATTTGGACTCCTGAGCCCATTAACTAGAGACTTATTGATCCTGTCTGTCAGACAAAAGTGTATAGCTTGTCCCACGGAGAAGAAACTGTCCAGAGTTACAGCATCTGGTTCACATCACACAGGAGTGTTTCTAGGATTGTCCCCTTAAAGTCGTGGGAAATTGTAGATAGAGTTGCTTGAAATCTTTCTGAAGTGCAAGTAAAATGCAATGACATTTGTGTGGATACAGCAAAGCAAGGCATTTAGTTAGATCAGAACTTGAAGTAAATCAGGACTTGTAATGCCAAAGCTTAGCAAGTGTACTGATAGTCATGTTAGAAAGTGAACCTTAACCACATGATCTAGTAACCGTGTTGTTACTGCAGAAGAGGATACAGGCCTTGTGTCAATGCCTCACTTCTTGGCTCTTTTTTTCTGCAATAACAGCCTCAATCAAACACACTTTGTATCTTGACACCACTGTGTCTTTTGATAGCTGACACCTTGTTAAGCCATGGGTGAAACTGACAGACTCACAATCAAAGACCTTTGAAGTAGAGTGACATTCTTGAGCATCCATCAGCTGATGAATATGTCCACTGCAGCTTCTCTCTGCTTTCCCTGAGCTTTCAAATGTAGACTTCACTGGGAAAAATGCTTCCAATACAGATAGATTTTTTTTTTTACTTAAAAGAAATGATCCTTGAAATCCAGTAAATGTTCATTGTAATTACACATATATGGACCTTTACTGAAATGTGTTACTCTTCTTACAGATGAGACAGAAGACTCGTTTTCTGAAGGTAATAGAGCAACACAATTTTTTGTTGAAGTATTTTGCATAATACAAGGTAAATTCTGGTCTAGAGACTGCTTCCCATTAGGATGAAAGGCAGTCATGCATTCACATTTACTGGAAGGACACATGTCATGCTTGATGCCACCGTTTAAACAAAAAAAAGACAATTGTTTTAAAAATCTGCTTCTTTTTGGAACAAAAACATCGTTTGAAAAGAAAGCCTTTTGGTGACCTAATTGTGCTTTACTGCTGCCATCTTCTGACATCCATGTTAAACTACAGGCTTTTTGAAGAACGAAGTGAGCTTAGACTATTTTTGCCTCCTGTGCTTTCCAGTAAATGTGATAAAACAGAGCAGGATTACAGATACGTACCTTTGACTTGCACAGAACACTTAGCAAAGGGAGCCATGGCTGCCTGAAGGCTCCAGAGGCTCTGCGGGGAAAAAAGGCAATTTAAAAGGAGTTTTGAATCTTGGTTAGACACACCTCTATAGGAGCATACAGCTATGAAGATGGAGTCTAAAGTGCAATGGGTTGGTATGTTGAACACATTTATGAAAGAAACTGCTGATCATCAACCACCCTCAAAAGTTTTTTGTCCATTGGAAACATAACTGTACAGTAAAATCAGCTCACCAAACAGAGAAGGATTCATAAGAGGAGAAACTCCAAACCCTTCTACCACAGGGAGGGGGAAAGACTATGGCTTAATTACACATATTTATTAGAGCTTCCAAGTAATTTTGACTGTGTAGGACCATGACAAGGGATGATAGGAAATCTTAAGGTAGGTATAGTTGGTGTGAACCTTATATGAAGTTCATCACATTGAAGTATCCTTCACAATTAGGTATCATAGTGATGTAGACGGAGGCTTTCACAGCACCCATGTAATATGTCCTACTCAGTACTTTTGACTCTAAGAAGATGTTAGGCAATGAATTCAGAAGAAAAGGCTGTGGCCAGATTACTCTCACACTAGCAATGCTTGGCTTGCAGCCACTTTCTTTACGCCTGCCTTGCAGCACACTCAGTTAGTGCAAGCTTCAATGTAGTTTGCACTGACAGTTTCCTTTGAACCATTCACTCCAGAGCCTCAGAAGAAAGAGTAGCATGGGATTAATCTGGGTTTCATAGGAAATCCAAGGCAAATTCAACCATAGCTTGATTGAAATCCCATAGAGCATCTGATTTCCTGATAACCTCTGAGATGTGTTTGCCTTTGCAAAGGCAGATGGAGATATGTGAGGATGGTTCAGTTTTCATTTTTAAAATAATTACTTCCAGTTCTCAGTAAAGTTATTCCAGTCTCAGCAATGAGACAAGGCAGCACATCAGATATCCAGCAGGCTCCAGTCAGCCCTCACACTGATGTGCAGACAGTACTAGTCCACTTTTAATTGCTCTTTAGTCCTGCTTTGCGTGACAAAACTTACTCTTCCCACTGATTTGGTGCTGTTGGAGATTTTGATAAGTTTACTCAGAGTCTGGCTTACACAAATACATTTCTCAGAGGATGCAGGCAAACATCTCTAGTGATATGGTACCAGCTACGAGCTGTGGCTGGTTTCTAGCAAGTGGTCCAGACCTTTTGCCTCCTAAAGAATGTGGTCAAAAGGCAGTGGTTCGTCTGTATGTCTGATTACAGCAAGGACTGGTTCTGTATCATTCATCATACCCATCAGCTAGGTTATTTTAAGGACTGTTCTGGCACTTTCTTTGGCAGTGTGTTTTAAGGCTCTGGTTTGATTCCCGTTTTTTACCTTGTGTTCCTTCTTCCTGACCTCTTCTGCCTTTCTTGTCTAACATAACAAATGCTTCCTCTCCTTTGTTTTCACATTCAACACTTATATAAATAACCCCCAAAATTTTGTCAGTAAGAAGTCTAGGCACATTTGATTATTTCCCACACTATACCGTGTTATAAACTGCATGGAGGAAATAATCCCTCAGGGATTGATGTAGCCACTGTCAGACCCCCAATCCTTTTTGAAAACAATAGGTTTAGAATTTCATATGTTGTTAATTTTAAGGATAAGAAATGGGTAGAGATTTTGCAGGATGTGGGCTTAGGTTTGTTGGAAATTCCATTTAACTCCTTTGTTGAGCAGAAATCAGTTTCTTTTTTCTTTCCTTTCCATACCAGTAAAATCTCTATCAAAGTAACAAACCCACGTGATTTACCAGCACTTTGGACTGATGCCAGCTTTGTTTTAATCCCAGCTGCTGTTTTATCCTGAGGGTATTTCAGTTCATACTAAAATGCACAGCATGGTCACCAGAATCACATGTGAGCACAGATTTTAATATTTGTTTTCAGTCCCTTTGCTTTGTCCCTCATGGCAGAGCTCTGCTGGTTCTCAAACTTGACCAATTTGATTACATTTAAACTATCTTTAAACAGATGCATCCCCTGGGTGAAACCTCTTCCCTGATTAGTCTGGATGGGAAGCATCTGTTTTCCCTCTGGTAATGAGTTCCTAAAATCAAAGCACAAAGACAGGCACTGGTCATGTTGTGTGGCACTGGCTGAAGTCCAGCAAGCATGTGGTTCAGCAGTGAAACTTGAATTTGGGCATGTTGACCCAAATACATTAGCACAACCATCCTAAAAATGCAAAAACAAAAACCACCCCAGAGTAACACACCTCCAAACTGAGTGATCTCAAGCTGTAGCCATGCTTTTGTCCTTAGTGATGGGGAGTGTACCAACAATGTGGTAAATGTTGCAATCCAAAACATATTAAAAGTAGCATTATTAGCAGAGACCTACTGCCACAGCAGTATCCACAGCAGCCTTGCGTTCATTTCTGTCCTCTACCCTGACCCAGAATCTGGCTCTGCTCTGTGCTGGGATCCGTTCCCTCCTCTCCTAGTTCCAAAATGTGCCCAACTTTTCAGCACTACAGAGGCAATGCAATCATGTCCCATTCACTACTTCCTGCCAAGACTGTGCCTTGCAGGATTCCCTGGTAGTCCTTCAAGGAAAGGCCGAAGCAGAGTAGAGGTGACTTGTGTCCTGGAGGTATGGGAGAAATGGGGGTCTTCTGCCCTCCAAAACAGGATGTAGAGAAAGAGAAGAGAATCCTGATGCACAGTATAGACCTGTGCTAGGTTTGCCAAAATGGGATAATATTGTCCTCTGCTGAGGGAAGTGGATGCCTTGAGCAAGCAGAATGCCAACCCTTGGCTGTGGGTTTCATCTTGGAGGGAACCAGCTGACTCTGGAGATGCACCTAGGATTAAAATTAAATCTATGTGATGTGAGCTGTCTGTCATTGGGCTGTGCAGGTGTACCCTAAACCTATGCAATCCAGTGAAGAGGGCACTGGACTGCAAACTCTTCTTCTTTGAATCCAACCTGTTCTTTCAAAATCATTTTTCCAATATGATCTGGAAACAGGTTGGTCTTCTCTCTTTCAGTGACCCACAAACATGGATGTTTCCTTCTCAAATTCTCCTGCTGTCAGGTGTGCACCATCTTCCAGACCAGACAAGCCAATTACCCTAAATCAGCCCAGTTAGCTGATATGCTTGTTGTGCTGCAAGCTGGTCCCCGAGGACACAGTGACAAAGAGAGGTGGCTTTGCTGCTGTGCACTAGCAAATTTGTTGTTTATGAGTCATATGAGCTAAGCAGACCATTAGAAGACTAACATCTTGATGGTCCAGTGACATTCTAAGAACATCAACTCCATGTAGCCTCATAGCATGAGGGAGGTTCTGGAGAGGCCAGAGCAGTGTTTCTCTGTTGCCAAGAAAAGTTTGAAGATATATGTATAAAAACTCTTACAGGTTACAGGCTTGATTACACACCAACTCCCTTTTTAGGTCTCAGAGCTAGGAAACTGTGAACTGGGGATTCTCCAAGGCAGATGGCTTTAAGGGCTGATTGCTCCCTGGAGGGGAGTGTATCAGGAGAACTCTCAATGTGACATTTCATTTGGTTTTCATTTTCCTTAATTGCCAGGTGTGTTCTGCTGTTGTTACTTAGTTCAAGTACATCTACACCCACACCCCTGTAATTCCTGAGAGGCCTGTCTCACAATCTGTTATTTCCCAGATTTGTTTCTTGTCCTTTTTGCTTTGGTCTCCTCTCACATGCATTTCTCTACAGTCATAGAACAAGAGGGAATGGCCTCAAGCTGTGACTGGGTAGATTTAGACTAGATATTAGGAAAAAGTTTTTCCCAGCAAGAGTGATCAAGCACTGTAATAGGCTGGCGAGGGAGATGGTTGAGTCACCAACCCTGGATGTGTTTAAAAGTTGTTTTGATGTGGTGCTTGGGGATATGGTTTAGGGCGAACCTTGTAGAGTAGGATTGGACTTGGTGATCCTGAGGGTCCTTTCTAACCTGAATGGTTCTGTGATATGCCTGCCACAAGTTGGCCAGAGCTAAATGTTGCTGTGATGGTGACAGGGGATATCAGCTCCTCTAGCCCATCTGGATCAGATATCACAGATCTTCACAGATTCTAAGCAAACCAAGATTACTTTGGAGAAAAACATAATAGTCCATACATAAAGAAGGCCATAGCACAGCACAGTAGTTGAGGTGGAAATCTGAGTGAGGAGCCAGATATCTGCCAGCAGCATCCCCACACTCAGGGCTGTCTGTCTTGGAGGTATCTCTGTCTGAGCTGATGGTTCTCTCTGGTTTAGCTGCTATTAAAGTGCTCAGCATGAAAAGAAACAGGTGGATGTCATCCATGGATCAGATTGCAACCCATACTCAGAGGCAGAGAGACATTGAACCACACTACTTTAGATGAGATCTTGAGACAAACTGAGCACATATAATTTCATTTGCTGATATCCATTGCCTCTCAAAAGCAGGTGGCATGGCTGAGAAGCTGTACACTAAACAGACACCCATTACATGAGCCATTCATGTGCTAAGAAAAAAAAAAAGTCAGAAAATATGCAAGGTTGTTGTCCATGCTTTTCAGAGTGGCACACTGAGCCATTGCTCCCTGGCACCTAGAGCTGCATACAGCTCTTAGATAGGGAGACAGATGGATTATGTAGGTAAGGACAAATCAAATGCCATGTAGCTGCAGGAAGAGCAGACAGAGTTTACCCTGGAGCTGCTGAAACCAATGGACCAATGACAATCATCATGGAAAATGTACCAAACAAGGAGGTTTCAAGCTGAGAGAACCCAAAATGTAAGAGGAAGACAGTACAGGGCTGCAGGCATGTAATCTGTTTGCTGGAAAACAGCCCCAGTGTCTGAAATTACTATTATTCCTTAAAATCAGCTTCCCCTTTATGGTGCTAAAATATCCTTCAGATACTGAGTACATGGTAACTTGTAGAAACACCTGCTCAAGTGTATACTCATGTATCTATTTACTTTTATGTGAGAATGAATCAATAGAGTGTGAGCATCTTCTGAACTATTCTTTAAGGCTGCTGCCCTGAATTTGTCCACTCTCCTGGACAGAAGGGGTAGCAGTACATAAATGAAAGGGAATCTAGATTTCTATCTATCACATCCTGGAAGGAATGAATGTTTACATGTAATCTTTGACAGATGGGGATATTCATGCTTTCATTTTATGGATAAAGAAAAGAGATGCTTGCTGTGTATTACACAGAAGTAAAAGTTCTGCCATAAGAATAACATTCTGGTCTCTTAGGGAGGAAATCTCTTTCCTCCAGTTTAAGTGGAGAAACCTTTGTTAAAGACATGGTTTGCAAGAGGGTAGGAAGTAACAGTGCTGACAACACTCACTTCTACAGAAGAATCCATGAGTGAATTACAAAAGGAGTGGTAGGGAGAGCAGGTCATAGGGTACTGGTATCATAGGGAGATTCACAGGTTAAAAACAACAACAACAAAAAAGAACCCAACCAACAAAAAAACCCACCACCAAAACAAAACACTGCACCTCTGGGTTTAGAGACAAGGGTTAGGAAGAGCAACAAAACTTCATTTGTTTCCCAAAACTACTTGAGGTGGACTTTTTTGATTCAACGTAATCCTGGAACTCATCCACACAAGTACATACTGTTAAATTAATCACTCATGATCTTCACTTTGATCATCCTTTCTCCTTCCCCATCATTCCTGACTTCTTATCTGGTTACAGCTTGCCTCGTGTTTAAATTACAAACTCTGCAGAGAATGGAACATGGGCTTTAGGGGAGTGTATAGCTAGGATGTTTATTACTGCAGTCAATGTCATTTATTTGTCTCCTCTCTTGGAGACAAATCATCGATCCTGTCAGATGATTGACCTCAAGTGAGTCTGGAACCCTATTATGACATGGGAGAAATATGGAAAATTTGCAGCCTCCGTAGCAAAAAGGAAGACCTTTCTCAGGGTTTTGTAAAGAGCTTCAATTCCCCTTGAAACACCACACAGGAACGTGCAGAAAACAAATACTAGGGAGATCACTGCTGCAGGGACTAAAGGTGCACATAGATATTGGAAAGAGGGAACGTTAAAAAAATCTAAGAAATAGAAGGAGAAAAAGCACTTCTGGAGAGTGTTCATGTACAGAAATTGCCATAGCAAACACATCAGCAATCCAAAGAAGTTGATAGGATTTGATGCTGCTGCTCCAGAGTAGCAGTCTTCTTGAAAGCATCGCTGCTAGCCAAAGAGTTTGGATGGTGCTTCTCCTGACCCTGTGGCAGTCCCAGTTGAGATAAATGAAGGCAAACCACTTTCCAAGCTTGCGCTTTGTCGACCTGGTTTATCCGTGTGCTTTGAAAAGACTCCAAATCAGGTCAGGATTAGTAACAGTTGCTGGGATTTTTTTTTTTTTTAAAAAAAAAAAGCTCCATTAGCAGTGACCTACCATAGAAAACAAACAAACAAAAAAACTGGGTCGTGCTCTTGCATGTGTTTTTATTCCGAGATAAAAACAAGGAATAAGAGGATTGGAACTGCTTCTCATAGCTCAAAAGGGGAAAAAAAAAAAAAAAAGGGAAAAAAGTGAAATATTTTACTCTATATTTGCTGAAGAATTTGTAGGATCCTCAGATATTGGTTGCCCAACTCTTAGCTAAAGTGGCAGAATTATCCAATCATTTAACAAGAGCATATCTTCTCCTACACGTTTTTAGGCCTTTCCATGAAAGAGAACAAAAATCCCCTAAGGACTTTAATAGTTTTAATAAGAAATTATTCTCCTTTCAGGAAATGCAATTTATATAGATATATTACTCTAGTTATCCAGCAAGTCTATTAGGACAAGATCTGAAGTTATTATAAGAAAAAAGCTAAATAATATTATTGGATAAAGAGGGGGAAACTCCTGCCTGCTCCATGCAGCATTAACAAGGGAGAAAACCGAACATAAATCTCTTTTCTCCTTGACAGGACACCCTTAGATGGAGCTCAAGATATTTACTAGAGATGAGATATGGGGAAAAAAAATGGGTCAAAGCTTGAGAAGAGAAGGAAAGGAAAAACAGGGTAATTTCCTTTATGTTTTTCTATTTAGATATCTATTGTCTTCACTCTTACACATGTCTGACACAGACAATCTTGTGGCCTATTGATGAAATGAGACATAATTGATGCAGTGGGTTTACTACAAGAGAAATTCAACAGTGTTGATCTTGCTGATAAATCACAACTGAAGCTGAATATTAAATGAAACATTGGCTAAAAAACTCCCAAAGCTAACAATAAATGCTCTATACATCTAGGCTGAATGTGATCAGAGCATGACAGCTGAAAGGGCTACTACACAAAAGACAAGCTGTAAAATGCTGTGCAGTCATTGACTAACAAAAGCTCACATGCAGAAGGCACAAAGGAAGAGAATTCAGAGGAAATCACAGATATTTTTTTTAGTGTAAAATCTCTCCTCATGCATTTTAACTCTGAGAACTGTATACCAAAACATCAAGTTAATGCACTCACCTCGAGGGACCTACTTCCATGGCTTCCCTCCACTTCCTGTGCCATGACACAGAGAACCAAATTCTATCTGTGGGTACAGGACTTGGGTTTCATCACTGAAGTACCTCCATGGTCTATGGTGCTCCTTTATAATGCAAATAAACAGATAAAGGCCAAGCTACAGATAAAGGCCAAGCTACCTTTATTTCTCCACTGGTTGTGGTTTTGTAGGGTTTTCTGAGGAGGAGGGTCTGGGCAAGGCTACAACCCCTGAACCCCACACAGAGCAATCTGTCCACAGCAGGCTTACTGCAGCTGTTCGTTGCTGCAAAACCAAATGACTCAGAACCTGCTGGACAAAAGAAAAATCCTAAACAAGTGCAGTACTTCCCAGAAGCCTGAAGAGATGACTGCAAACAAGCAAACAAACAAAAAAAAATGGACTAGAACGAGCTATGTTGAGAGAATAATTTGGCCCCACGTGGACATTGAGCAAAATCTGTGCTCCTGCAAGTCAGAGAGACAGTGCCTGGGGTACCACCAGAGAGCTGTATTCTATTACATTTGCATTGCAATTGATTTCTAAGAATAATGCACTGACTCAAGCAGACTCTTTCAGGGGACTTAGCACTTGAGCAGACTCACTAGCAGAGAAGAGGAAAATAGTTGCATTTTCACCTCTCTTTTCCATCCACCCACTCCCTGCTCCAGCATTGTATCCTTGTCAGTGCAGATACCTGCCTATGGCATGGCAGGAAAGCTGCCCTTTGGGGGGATGGGAGAAGCCACAGTCCTGCACGGTAAGTAGACAGAACAGTCACCACATCAGGGTCCATCACTTGACCAGCCTTGCAAACTGCCTCAACAGTCTCTCCCATCTACAAGGTACTCTTGGCAGGAGGGCCAGCATGGAATGAGAGTTGCCCCTGAGAAGTGGCTTAGCTCCTTTTTCACACCTGGACTACCTATTCCTCTGCATGGCATGCAATGCACAAGGAGCCAGGCAGGACTGTGACAAATTGTTCCATCTACTTCAGGCCAAACATGGCAAGGGACAACTGGAGAGTGTTATGAGTTGTTCCAGATTGTTTCTCAATAGCAACTGGAAGACAATGGCAAGAGCACTCACTAAAAGAGAGTATGTTCAGCTTGAAAGACTCAATCTCTTCTCAGTCCCATGTTCAATACCAGGACAAAGCAGTAATTTCTGATCCTAAACACAAAAGACACTGTGTGGGACTGCTGCCTCTGTACAAGCTGCAAGTGTGGGAATTCAGTCACCAAGAAGGTTTTAACTAGATGAGCAGTTTTTTCCACATTCAGAAATTACTTTTCCCCATTGTGAATATCTATGACTAATTCCCTATCACACCTCTTTCTGCAGCCTCCACTCAACAAGAGTTTGAACTCCTCCTCCCTCCACTCTTATGAGGTTTCTTTCCCTGCACATGCCCCTTGGAGCTGCAGAGGGACTAAAGCATGGCTGTGTGCAGGGCTCTGGCAGCAGCAGGAGAAAGTAGCAGCAGCAACCAGGTCCCCAGGAGGAGCATGCATCCGGAAGCCGATTAGCTTAGTGAGGCGAGGACATGGCAGCTTGCGTGCAGAAGCCAGTCTGCCGATGTCTGCCATCCTTCCTGCCATGCCACCTGCTGAGGGTCAGCTTCTGGGGTTTGTCTCCTGAGCTCATTGCCTGCAGGAGGGGGCTGGGCTATGGGTACAGCCCGCACTCTGCAGAGGCATTTATTAAATAAGCCTTTCAGTGCTTGAACATGTTGGGCACATCAGCCACAAGTCAAAAGAGTTTTCTATAAAAGGACAGTTTTCTGCCTTTGACAAGCAGATGGCTTGTGTGCTCTTCACCTCAGCTCAGAGATCAGAGCAGAGCTCAGCACCCAAGAGGCCAGTAGGTGCTGGCAGTATGGCAGAACAGTGTAGCAGGACAGCATGACAAGGCAACATGGCAAGGCATTATGGCAGAGCATCGTGGTATGACAGTGTGGTAGAATAGCATGGCCGGGCAGTGGTGCATATCATCCACACACCATCAGAGAGCAGCCAGGTGAACTCCTCCTGATCCACCAGCACAATGGAGGCTGCAAAAAGATGGTGTCAGAGATGCAGCCTGACCCAACCACCAAAGATCCTGGTGAAAGTCCTCAAAGTGATGGGCTTAGGGTTGCAGAATGGATAAAGCTCAGAGTGCATTAGAAATCCCCACTTCAATCATTTTCTTGCAAGTTTTCAAGAATAATCTGATATTTTCTCTCCAAAATGCTCTTGAAATGCATCGCAACTTACAAGCATCGGTAGAGAGATGTGTATGGACAAAGGTAGGACAAACTAGAGCTGTGTAGGTACAGGTTTAAGTGGTACCACTCCAAGCTATTACACAAAGCACAGTTATGCCAGGAACTAGAGTCCCTTCTCTCAGGTCATCTGGGCTAGGAGCTCCTTTGCAGCTCTTGTACTCAGCAGGGATTCGCCATGAGCCACCTCCAGTCAGATTTCTACTGCTGGTAAAGCACCTTCATCATACAGTCTAATATCTAGGGGCTTGTAGTCTTTGTATTTAATGCATCTTTTCTTCAATTACTTTCAAACTAGGTGAATAGAGGCTCTAAGGAAAAAGGAAAAACAAATTAGTTTGGTGAAAACAACAAATTACAGTCATGGCAGACAAACAAATCAAGCAGTGGATACCACAATTTCACATGTCTCTGGTGAGGCAGGGAGTATGAAATGCAAAGGGGACATGCTTTTTTTTTGTTGTTTGTTTTCCTTCTTTCTTATTTTTTTGGCACAGTAGATTGGTAAGTAGATTTGGCCTTTTCCCACATGATAGTTTCAGGATCTCCCATATGTTTTGTGGTAGCTTTCTGGGGTGTTCAGGAGAACTGAGATCTGCTGTAGAAACAGCCATAATGTCTCAGGTGGCATTTGTGGTCTCTGACTGGAGTTTGAGTTACAGATGGTCAATTAGTAGATGAGAGAGGAAAAATTAGACTTAGGACTGCAGCCTTGGTTGCTGGCACCTGCCTTGCAACGTGCAGCCCATGTGCTGAGAACTGCTCAAACAGACCTGTAAAACCAGCAGCAAAATTCCTAAGTCACAGAATCACAGAACTATAGAGGTTGGAAGGGACCTCCAGATATCATCGAGTCCAACCTCCCTGTCAAGGCAAGATCCCCTAGGGCAGTTCACACAGGAATGCATCCAGGCAGATTTTGAAAGCATCCAGAGAAGACAACTTCACTACCACTCTGGGCAGCCTGTTCCAGTGTTCTACCACCCTCACTGTAAAGAAGCTTCTCCTCATGTTGAGTTGAATTCTTCTGTGTTCCAGTTTGTAGCCATTGCTCCTCGTCTTATTGCTGCTGACCACTGAAAAGAGATTGGCCCCATCCACTTTGACACTCACCCCTCACATGTTTGTATGCATGGATAAGATCTCTCAGTCTTCTCTTCTCCAGACTAAACAGCCCCAGGGCTCTCAGTCTCTCTTTGTAGGGGAGATGCTAAAGTCCCCCAGTCATCCTCGTGGCTCTCCACTAGACTCTTTCCAACAGGTCCCTGTTTCTCTTGAATTGAGGAGACAAAGTTTGGACACAATATTCCAGCTCCTTTACACCAGCCATAGCTCCGAAGGGTAAACAAGCTTATACAGAGGCCTAAGAATAATGTACGAGGCAGAAGGGTGTTGAAAACCATCCTCTGACCTAGCTAAGCAGTGACTTCTTCTATGGACCTAGAGATGCCAAAAATTGGTGACAATTTGTCCAATAAAGGGGTCTCTGGAGAAGTATGGCAATGTTTTACATCGTCTGCAGTTGGCATCAAAGTTAAGGAAAACAACTATTAGAGAAAACTTCCCAAACCAGTGTGCTGATTCCTCTTACAGAGTGATTACAGAGCTCCCATGAGCTGGGGAGTAGCTCACATCTCTCTAATAGCTGCCATCTAATTCAACCACAAATGCCATTTCAGCAGCCTCAGAAGCTGTCCAGGTTTCCTCTCACTTGTGGGGCTTACAGGTAGCTGCCATTAATGTAAATGTCCATGTACATATTTAGTCAAGCCACCTGTGAGGGACAGGAGTGAAGTGAGACATCTGAGGAGATGCTGGCCAGTGTGGGATGCCCAGCTGTTTCCTCATGGATGAGTTGGTTCATGACAATAGCATGAACTGACAGGAGAGCACAGCACTGAAGATTAATTGCTTCTAATGAGTGCCACTGCAGCCCCCAGAAAAGGATGAACTCAGGACTGCTTTAGTCTCTCACTGGAAGAGAGACCCTCTGTGGTCTCTCACTGGACGCTGTTTGGGCACCATATCCTCACACCTGAAAAGCAGAGAGAGTTTCTGCGTAACTCTGGTGTCCACAGCAAAGTGAGATGCAGGATCCCAGCTTAGCTCACTTGGGAGTAATAGATACAGCACGATGCAAAATGCTGATCCCATCATGACCTTCAAGACCCAACAGGAATTTGCACAAGTCTCCCCTTTCAGAACAGTGTTCTTTTCTAACCCTGATGCAACCTCTCTGTTTCCTGAGCACTACTGCAGCAGCTCTGCCAGCCAGGACTGCTCAAATACCAGTATAAATCAAGGCTAACTCCATGGACCGTAAGAAGTGCATGCTGCATTTACACCTCTCAATTGGAGCTTGGGCTTGGATATCTGCCATCTGGAAGAGCTGTATGAAGTGATTCTCTCTCACACTTCTTTTTTCCCTTTTCCCTTTCTGTAGTTCTTTCTTTGTCAGTACATTTTTCATTAAAAAAACAAAAAGGGGGGGGGGGGGGGGGAGGAAAAAAACCCCAAACACTAAAAAGCAGAAACAGTGTTCTCATGTTGTGGCAGCTCTCTGAAGCACCCATGAAAACAGAAGCAAATGCTGTGTAGCCCAGGGTTTAGATCGGGTCAGCAGCTCAAGGTCAGCCACCATTTCTCTTTTAGGCAATTTCTGCAGGGTTCATCAGGTTCATCAGAGTTCATCAGGTCAGTGCACAGAAGCACACAAATGATTCTGTTGCCATCATCCTGTTGGAAAATCTCCTCCAGGCTTCCAGTGAACATGGGGAGAGAAGATAGCATGGTTTCATGCACGTGGGAGGAAACCTTCAGGCCAGCAGTGATCAGATCCAGCTGCACCCACACCCGTGGCACATGAGTTCAGGTTGGGCTCTAATGCCTAAGAGCTGGTGCCCCACAGCAAGCCAAGTGGAGCTCTGGGAAGAGCCCTCTGGGATGGAAGCTCCTAGTCTGGGAGACATGGAGGCAGAGAAGCAGATGAGCTGTAAATTTTCACAAAATGAATACTTATAGTTTCAGGGGACAGAGGAAGACCCAAGTAACTTAATCATTTGAGTTTACTGTCTTAGATGGCAAAAGAAATCGTGGAAGAAAAAAGTCAGCCACTGAGTTGTGCCAGGTTGGTGGAAAATCACTACTGCTTTTCCTGGCTGTTTTTATGTCAGAACTGACCTACTTTTTTTAAATGCTAAAGAGGTGGGGGGAGGGCGAGTTACTTAGCTGCAGAAGAGCCAAAGCTATCCCAGGCTGGACAGAACTGGGGGGAATTTTCCTCATTTAAGTCAACTCAGATTGAGCTTGTTGGGAAAGTGTAGCTGGTGGATCTTGCTTTGTCTTCAGGCGCGTGGGCAGATCTTTTCTGGAGAGCAAAGCAGAAATGGGTGATGACAGGGAGCCCTGTGGAGGGAGGCTAGGAGCTGTATGAGCCACCCAACAGCTTGTTCTGGGCAGCTGTCAGTCACTTAGAGGCTGGTGACAAGAGAACTCACTAAGTAGGGCACCAAATCACTAACCACAGAAGAGACAGAATTTGACCTGTGACATCAAAAACGCTGCAGATTTGTGCTGTGTTGTTCACTTGGACACATTCACCTTTCTCTCTGATCAAAGACAAGGCTTTAAAATGCTTTTTTTCTAGGAACCCTCAAATTGCAACCATTCCAAATAACTTTGCCCAATGCAACAGTTGCTCCACAAATCTCTCCTAAGGATTTTGATCTTGGTTAAGAGACTATTTGTTAAAAACCATTTAAACTATATTAAAGTCTTAAGAATGCAAAAATAAATATTTTCTTTTTTTTTTCCACATCTACAGTAGTCATGTTCATACATAGATGAGAAAGTATTTTAATCCTTTTTAGTGCTTTGGTGTTTAAGTAATTTGACTTCAAGCTATAATGTATTTTTTTATAAAGTGATATGATTTAAAATTATTCTTCAATCAAAACTCTTTATAAAATCAATATATTAAAATAAAATCTTTCCTCTAGTGTTAAAATTTGCATATCTTTGACTAGTTCCGTTTATGCTGATTGATACCCACCTGAACATGTGCCAGCAGTGTGCCCAGGTGGCCAAGAGAGCCAGTGGCATCCTGGCCTGCATCAGGAATGGTGTGGTCAGCAGGAGCAGGGAGGTCATTCTGCCCCTGGACTCTGCACTGGTTAGACCACACCTTGAGTACTGTGTTCAGTTCTGGGCCCCCCAGTTTAGAAGGGACATTGAGATGCTTGAGCGTGTCCAGAGAAGGGCGATGAGGCTGGTGAGAGGCCTTGAGCACAAGCCCTACGAGGAGAGGCTGAGGGAGCTGGGATTGTTTAGCCTGGAGAAGAGGAGGCTCAGGGGTGACCTTATTGCTGTCTACAACTACCTGAGGGGTGGTTGTGGCCAGGAGGAGGTTGCTCTCTTCTCTCAGGTGGCCAGCACCAGAACGAGAGGACACAGCCTCAGGCTGTGCCAGGGGAAATTTAGGCTTGAGGTGAGGAGAAAGTTCTTCACTGAGAGAGTCATTGGACACTGGAATGGGCTGCCTGGGGAGGTGGTGGAGTCACCGTCCCTGAAGCTGTTCAAGGCAATATTGGACATGGCACTTGGTGCCATGGTCTAGCCTTGAGCTCTGTGGTAAAGGGTTGGACTTGATGATCTGTGAGGTCTCTTCCAACCCTGATGATACTGTGATACTGTAACACTGTGATACAATGGTGTCTTTTCGTATGGGAAACAGCTGTTCCAGCTGCTCATCTTTATTTTAGAAGGTGGCAGTAAAAATGAAGCAGACTATTGCATACCGTAAGTTTCCTTAAGTAGCGTATCTTCATAACACAGTCTCCAGATAATAAGCAGGAAAACCTTACATGCAAGGGAAGCTGTGTAACTAAGACGTGCTTGGGTTTTGTTGTTTTTCTCCTTGTGTTACTGATGAAGAATATGCTTTTAAGAAACTACAGGCTAATGTGTGGACACCAGAAAATGTCCTCCCTACAATAAACGAGAAGCCTCTCATTAGCAAACTGCTTGAGTGCTACTATAAGGCATTAGCGCAGCTGGCACGGTTCCTGAGAATAGAATTATTCATTGCCATGGTTACTCATGCTAGAAATATTATCCTCTGCAATCATTGTAAACAAAGATCCCTTCATGATGATGTAAAAATTAGAACACTTTAAGCAATTAAAAGAAACGTTAAATTGCACAGAAGTCGAAGTTGTGCCCTGTAAGCACTGTAGCTTTTCTAACACTGGTGGAGTCTGAAAACCCTTTGAAATATCTGATCCTTCCCCAGCCTAAATAACTTGCAAAGGGTCAGAGCCTAATGAGAGACAGAGCATCTCAGCAGCAGTCAAGCCCTTCTGCAGGTGGCAGATCCTGGGTGGAAGTATGTTGTTAAAACCACACAGGAGGGTCTGATAATAGCTGAAACAAAGGAAGATAAGAGTGGAAGTTACCATGTATATTGCTGATGGAGCTCTCCCTATTGAGAGTATCAGGGAGCTAATTTGCATCAGACCTTTAAGTCACAGGGCAGAATGGTCACTAGAACTAGGGCAAGCTCATACAGAAATAGCAGCCAATAACTGGTCTCCTCTGCTGCACGTATCTTTGCACAGCTGGAGGAGAAGATATTCCAACAAGTGGCATTCGTACTGCGCAAACACTCAGCAAGGAAGTGGGGCTGGTTCACACACAGGCAAACAGCTCTTGAGTGCAAGAAGCAGAACTAAGCTACAGGTGTCCTTTGGTACTGCAAACACCTTTTCCACTTCAACACATTTCCTCGAGGTGGATTTAGTTTGTCCAGATGCCCACACCTTCTGTCTGGTCTATCAGCACTGCAAAAACAGAGAAGCTGTGGCTCCATCAGAGCACCAGCCTGGAGAGGCTCTCATCTAGCTGGGTGTCAACAGCAGAGTACAAAAATATCTTAAATTAAACATTTCTTCTTGACAGTTGAGAGTTTTCTGGGTTGGTGCCTCACCTTTCATAAAGAAACGATCTCTTTGTGGGAGTATCTAACAGGAAAAAGAAGGGTGAGCTGGGATTTAGAGAAAAGCAGTAGCAGCTTCACAGTACCTGCTGGAAAGAGGTGCATAGAGTTCGTTCAGGTCACTATGTACCAATTTGTGGCAGAGTAAGCTGGTGCAGCTGCTTAGAAAGAAAGCCCCTCCACCCTTCCCCCTACCCCTCCATCACCTCTCAGCCTCAAGCTATTGTGCACAGGGCTTAAGTGTCCCATTTCTTCGTCCTCTCTTCTAGCAAAGTGTAATGGATAATCATGGGATATTACTGCAGCAAAGGACTTCAAAAGATTCACTAAAAGTGAACGTAATGCAAGCAGGAATCGTTTCCTCAGCAGTAATAGTCCATACAAACTATTCTCATCAAAACAGAGGCATGGGACTACCTGAAGTTATAAAGGCAACTCTGCTGCCAAACAGGCACTGTGTAATTATCCAGAATAGCATCTTCATGAGTCTTTTATAAGGTGTCTCCTCTGCTGGCACTCTGAACACCAGCAGACAGTTTGATCAGGTGGGTCAGTAGTTCAAGCAGTATGTCAGTTCCTATGCTGCCCTTTTTCCAGAGCCATGGCACCACATCACTTTGCAAGACTTCACACCTAGCTCATCAAATCCCAAGGACAGCAGTCTTCTGGCTACATAGTGGAAGCAATGAATAACTGCTGCTATCCCTAGTAGAAAACTGGAAGTAAAAGAGGCATTTCTTCAGTTGGTTTCATTAAAGTGGAGAGTCAGTGGCCATCAGCAGGTCAGTGCTGTGCCAGACATTGCAGAAAGGCCATCTGGTGGCAAGAGCATCTCTAGCCGGGCCTAAAGATGAGTTCACCATGAGCCAGCAATGCACCCTTGTTGCCAAGGCCAACGGTATTCTGGGATGCATTAAGAAGACTGTGGCAAACAAGTTCTCCTCCCCCTCTACCCTGCCTTAGTGAGGCCATATCTGTATTATTGTGGCCAGTTCTGGGATTCCCCATTTGAGACAGACAAGGAACTACTGAAGAAAGTCCAACAGAGAGCAATGAGAATGATTAGGGGATGTGTGCATCTCTCTTATGAGGACAGGCTGAGAAACCTGCAGATATTTAGCCTGGGAAGTAGAAGAAAATAAATCTAATAAATGCACATAAATCTCTAAAGGGTGGAGGTCATTAGGATAGGGCTGGCCTCTTCTCAGTGGTGGCCAGTGATAGGACAAGAGGCAATGGCTACACACTAGAACACATGAGGTTTCACTTGAACTTAAGAGAAAAGTCCTTTATTCTGAGAGTGACAGAACACTGAAACAGGCTGTCAGGAGAGGTTGTGGAGTTTCTGTCTCTAGAGACTTTCAAAACACACCTGGATGTGTTCCAATGCAACCTGGTCTAGGTGTACCTGTTCTATCATGGAGGATGGACAAGATGATCTCCAGAGATCACTTCCAACCCCTACTATTCTATGATTTTAAGGACAGATACATCAGGAGGCTCAGGATGTTATAGCCCTCATGTCTCTTGCTCTTTTTCCCCACTATGGAGCTTCAGTGGGGTACAGCTCCCTTTCCTGCTGCTCCATGATGTCACTGATGCCTTCCTCTCTAGCTCTTTAGTCTCACACCTACAGAGTCACAAGAGTGCTAGCACTATAGCCAGGGAAATGAGGAGGCAGCTCTACAGACCTTATCCAGGCAAATTTTCACCCTGCCACCCCATGGGAAAAAAAAAGTAGGAATGAGGGAGTTACCTCTGCTCTTTTCATTTGGGATATGGTCATATCTGCCCCTGGTGAATGTGGGCAGGATGGGGGGGGATGAGAGTGCTGCTTTTGCACCATGGTCCTACCTGTGTCCCAGTTCATAGGCAGTAGGGTAAAATATGATAGATTTGACCACGTGAAACTTTTCCTGTAGAAGGATCACAATCCTCTTTCAGAGTGAGAAAAAGCAAAGAGGTGGAATTTTTCACTGCAGGTCACATGTGTGAAGGAATATCACAGCCTGATTCAAACTCCTGCCCTGTTCTCCATTCTCTCTCCTCTTTCCTGAGTCAAACAGCATTGGGAAACCTCAAGAAACTCTTCAGAAAAGCTCCAGGGAGGAAAGAGTATATTCATTGATGCAGAACAAGACAAGAAAACAAGCAGTCTGCAAACCTCAACAAAGTGGTCCTTACCTCTGCTCAGCAGCTGGGGATAGGGGCTGTCACTGGGACACCAGATCATTAGTGATCCTTGATGCACAGGGGCATTTCTGGAGTGAGATCTGAAATGGCCACATGAGCTGCAGGTTGGTAACCTCTTGAAGAAGCATTACTCTTGTGCTTCTGCACATCATCCAACTGGAGAAAAACAGATGTGACAAGATAACATTGAAATGAAATCCCAAGGGGCAAAGAGAAATCAGGGAGCTTGTTAAGAAGCCCATTGCCATCTGGAAGGCAGTAAGACAGGCATCTGTGGGAAACTGGCATCTCTGGGGAAAGCCTGGGTGCTTGCAGCTGGCACAGAGAGAGGAAAGGAGGGGGACTAGCTGATGGGCCTGCCCTGCCCTGGAAATCGGATGAGAAAGTGAAGAGAGGGTTGGTTTTCATTTTCACTTCGGGGTATGTAGCAGAATCTAAAATAATCACCTCACAGTGATTGTTGTCCTTGGCAGGAACAGTAACTTTGTGGCCCAGAGGGTTTAATTGAAGATACAAGGAGGGAAATGAGAACACATTGGGCTCTTGATTTGCTAATAGGAGTCTTTTGTGCTGTTTATTGGTTGAGAGCCATCTCCTAGGTATTAACCCTTTACTCCTTGGTTGCCATGAAAACACGGGCTATTCCTTGGCTATGCATTTTATTTATCAGAGGTAAGAACTGTTCTCTTTCAATTTTCACTGTGCTCCTATCTCTGGTGTTAAATCTGAGACACAGAGAGGGAAGAGAAGACCTATGTCATGGTAACAGATGCCTTTGAATTAGCAGCTGGTTTTCTAGTAACTGATATTTTGTCTAATTCAGCCCAATGAACATCAGCTCCACACTGGCCTTCTCTTATGGAAACGAAGTACAAAAGCCTTTTGCTTTTGGTTAGTCATGTAAATCCTCTGATGAAGCCTATTCTAACAGAAGGGTAGTAAAAGGCTGTGCTATAAATAGTGCTGTGTGTTTGTCTGCACTGAGGCAGAAATGTAAGGTTTCATAGCTCGAATTGAGGGTCCCAGTTGTTTCAGAGCCAAGGGCTGACATTTGCCTTTATGCTTGTGCTCTGATGTCTGTTTTGTTTTCCAATACAGTCATTTATTTTAAATCAGTCTGAATACATGTTACATCTTAAGGAAGAATTAAGATCCAGTTTAGACAAGTCAAGTTAACTGTGTAATCTGGTCCAACAGTTTTTTTTTCAGAAAACTTGCAGATTTAGAGGGTTTTCTATCACACACTAGGAAAAAAAATACAGGCAAATTCAACATCATGTAGTGGTGAGAGACATAAATATTCTAAGCCCTGAGAGAGCAGCTTTGCAAAGGTTGCAAGCACCATTTCTGCAATTGTTGTATATGAGCATTTCTTACTGATCTGAATGAAGCTGTTTAGATGCAGCAGCTGTGTAATCAGACCCGAAATGTGGCATGGTAATGACTGGAGAAGGTCTAATTGGAAGGATCAAAACCTTAATTTGTTAATATTGAAGGGGAGTGGGGGGGAAAGACATCTATAAGCAGAAGAGTAGCAGGACTGATTTCTTCACTGGAAGTGCTGCATTTTGTACAATTTGTTATCTTTCAGTGAATAAAAAAATCAAAAACTATTAGTACAGAATGTAAGTAGTAGAAACTCAGAGAAAGACAGGTGTAGATGTAATACATCCTCACAGTAAAGATAGGCCAAGTCTGCTTAATTCTTAGGTGTCTCTTTTTTTTCTTATGAAATATTCAGAACAATCCATTTGATTTTTGTTACCACCATTTTTCTGATTCTCTACATCATTCTAGTAGAACAGATGCCTTTTTCATGTCTGCTTTAGACTGTAGGCAGCACCTTCACAGAAATAATCAATAAGGTTGTTGTTTTTTTTTACTTCTCATATTTATTAGGACACATTGGCCTTATTTATTCAAACCTACCTTTTTTTTTTTTTTCTTTCAAAATCAGCTTGTGTTTTCATTTTTACAGGTTGACAAATGGAGCTGGGCAGGAACAAAATAGATTTTCTTTGAATTACACATAGATCATAGAATTGTAGAATCATAGAGTCATAGAATCAACCAGGTTGGAAGATACCTCCAAGATCAGCCAGGCCAACCTAGCACCCAGCCCTAGCCAGTCAACTAGACCATGGCACCAAGTGCCTCATCCAGGCTTTTCTTGAACACCTCCAGGGACGGTGCCTCCACCACCTCCCTGGGCAGCCCATTCCAATGCCAATCACTCTCTGTGTGAAGAACTTCCTCCTAACATCCAGCCTATACTTCCCCCGGCACAACTTGAGACTGTGTCCCCTTGTTCTGTTGCTGGCTGCCTGGCAGAAGAGACCAACCCCCACCTGGCTACAGCCTCCCTTCAGGTAGTTGTAGACAGCAATGAGGTCCCCCCTGAGCCTCCTCTTCTCCAGGCTGCACAACCCCAGCTCCCTCAGCCTCTCCTCATAGGGTTTGTGTTCCAGGCCCCTCACCAGCTTTGTCACCCTTCTCTGGACATGTTCCAGCACCTCAACATCTCTCTTGAATTGAGGGGCCCAGAACTGGACACAGGACTCAAGGTGTGGCCTGAGCAGTGCTGAGTACAGAGGAAGAATAACCTCCCTTGTCCTACTGGCCACACTGTTCCTGAGGCAGGCCAGGATGCCATTGGCTCTCTTGGCCACCTGGGCACACTGCTGCCTCATCTTCAGCTACTCTCTACCAGTACCTCCAGGTCTCTTTTCTCCTGGCTGCTCTCCAGCCACTCTGTCCCCAGCCTGTAGTGCTGCTTGGGGTTGTTGTGGCCAAAGTGCAGAACCCTGCACGTGGCCTTGTTAAATGTCACCCCGTTGGCCTCTGCCCACCCATCCAGCCTGTGCAGGTCCCTCTGCAGGGCTCTAGCAGATCTAGCAGAGTTCCTGTCTTTAAAATACTGTTTAGCTGTAGGATTTTTGTTTACTTTGCACTTGGCTTGTCACCGTGCATATTTCCAGCTCCATGCAAGAAGGTCAGCACCATTTGTTCCCACGCTGTGGTAGCCTACAGCTGAATATGTTCTTGAAGCACTTTGAGCAGCTTAGGTGACCTGAAGACAGCCATCTCCCTGTGAAGCAGGAGAGGACACTGCTGCCTGCAAAGCTTCTGGCTGCCCTAGATTTAGCTGCCTCAACCTCTCCCACCACCTCTGCAATAGAAACATAGAACGGTCAGGGCTGGAAGGGACCCCAAGCATCCATCACCTAGCTCCAACCCCCTGCCATGGGCAGGGACACCTCACGCTGCCTCAGGTTGCTCAGAGGCCCATCCAGCCTGGCCTCAAAAACTTCCAAGGATGGGGCTTCCACCGTCTCGCTGAGGGCAACATTCCAGATGACAGGAGCTGTGGGTCAGAAGTCTGTCACTGTGGCCTCCAACTCTCAGCCCTGTGGCAGTGCTCAGCGCTGACCAAGCCCTGCACCACAACATGGGCAGCCTCGATGCAGCCATTACACAGGTAGGCCCCGATGCCGCCGGGCCCTGGCCCCTGGGCCAGTGTGCTGTCATACTCAGTCAACCTCTGCTTATCTGCGACCTTCACCAAGAAGACCTCTGCTCAAATCTCTCCTCTGCCCCAGGGAACCATGAATTTCTAGTGCCACCAACACAAATGTTTCACACAGCTAGAGGAAAAGCCTGACCACGACTCTCACTATGACACGTGGGAGACCAGACCCAGCCATGCAAAGCCTTTGAGCTTGCCCCATGCAGGTGCTTCAGTGATTATGAAATGTCACCACAAAACCTCAGACCACAAATTCCGTGCAACACCACAGCTAGACACAGCTTCTTTGGTGATCAGGCTTTATGGTACCTGTGTGTTTCTTTAAAATCAGGTCACAACTCCCTGGCAAGGGTAGGGGAGAAGAAGGTCTTGGACCTCCCTGTGTCAGTAAATGCAGCCCTCTCTCCTGCTGGTGGCAACTCTTGTCACTAGGTCACCTCGAGCACAAGCCCTATGAGGAGAGGCTGAGGGAGCTGGGATTGTTTAGCCTGGAGAAGAGGAGGCTCAGGGGGGACCTTATTGCTGTCTACAACTACCTGAGGGGTGGTTGTGGCCAGGAGGAGGTTGCTCTCTTCTCTCAGGTGGCCAGCACCAGAACAAGAGGACACAGCCTTAGGCTGCGCCAGGGGAAATTTAGGCTTGAGGTGAGGAGAAAGTTCTTCACTGAGAGAGTCATTGGACACTGGAATGGGCTGCCCGGGGAGGTGGTGGAGTCGCTGTTCCTGGGGCTGTTCAAGGCAGGACTGGACGGGCACTTGGTGCCATGGTCTAGCCTTGAGCTCTGTGGTAAAGGGTTGGACTTGATGATCTGTGAGGTCTCTTCCAACCCTGATAATACTGTGATACTGTGTGATACCTCACGTGGGATTCACTGTGGCCTGTCCCATAGAGCCACCTTAGAAAGGGTCACTGCATAAGGTTGCAGCATCAGCATGGGTTGGCTGTTAGTCCTTGGAGTAACTGTGAGGAGTTGTACTTCAACTTGCATTCGTCTTGTTCTATTTGGAACAGTAGCTATGGGAGTCTATTTGAGCTTTTTGAAAACATCAATTCTTATTAAGCTGGGGAAAAAAAGGCACATATTGGTCAAGGGCAACTTTCTTCATTATTCAGAAGGGGAGACTTCCTGTTCAGAGGGTCTAACTAAACACCTGAGCCGAGTTCTATGGGTCCTTGCAGAGCAAAAGGAGTGCTGTGTCACCAGCGATGAAGCAGGTTCATAGCCCTCAGCTGCCACATTAACATCCATAGCTGCTGAAATAACCCTTTGCAGAACGTTTGAGCCTCATTCCCATCCCCCTCAGGGCACTCTGGAATGGTTTAAATTGGAAGCAGATGTGCAATGTGGTAGGTAGGAGCAGGCATCTGCTTAATATGAGCTTCTACAACCAGTCTGAGAGGGGGAAAATGCCATGATTCAAGGAGAGGATTTTAAATTAGACTAGTACTCACTCATGTTCAGTCACTGGTCTGTTAGTCTTACCAACATTCCTTCCCAGTGATCTGGAGTCAAGAATATTCTCTTCTCTTTCGTGTTTGATAGACTTGCAGATGGGATGGAGCATTCACCTTCAATGAATGAGTCACAGGGAGACTTCCAGGACGTTACTCTACTGGAAATACTTTTCCATTGAGGTAGACTTGAAAATCATAGAGAGGTGCTGTCAGGAATGACTGATCTTGGGACTGATTAAGAAGGGACTTTTAGCTCAATATTAGAAATAAGTCTCTTCATATTGATATTTAAAAAATATATTTGGGTCATTCCTTTGTTTTCTGTCGCAGTGGATCTGCCAGGCTACAGAGGACCTGTTTTTGTGGATGGTGTTAACAGCTGCATCACACACATCTACAGTTGTCAAGATTCATCAAGTTGCTCTACTTTTGCCCTGCACTTCGTTCTGTACTTTTGCCCTGCATTTCTTGCAACTCCTTTTCTCCTCAAAATCCTGGTAGCTATACCTGGACACAAGCAAGGTAATCACTAAGCAATATTCTGCAGCAGAGAATAATTTAAATCACAACTCTTACACTTCCAGATGTGAATGTGCAACAGAGGACATAGACTGAAAAAAAAGGGAATGTAAAGTGGCTTGTGTATTAAATCACTAGGAAAACACTTCTTCGGCTTCATTCCAGCTACTGGAAAGAGCAGTTGCACTTTTGTGAACACAGGATCAATTTAGACTTTGTCACCATGTCCTGCTCCTTACTTGCATCGTGTGCTTTCATAATTTTTGCTTTGTTGTTTCTTGAAAACTTTTAAGCAGATTTTATTTCAGTTCTTATTCTGACTGGTTCAGGACAAGTACTAACATAGGAGAACCCTTAACAGGGGTGAAGTAAACCAACTTAAGGATTAAAACTAGACTGATGCAAATGCTTTATGCAAGACACTTAGAAAAAGCTGCAAAACAGATGTTTAATAAATGTCACTTCATAGTCATAGCAGTCAAACCGCAGTTTTAAAGGTGGGAAATGCAACTTAGATTGCACTGTATTTTCTAGTTCTCACACCAAAACCTCAACTTCAGTGTCAATTTGTGCCAAGAGAACCAGCCAGCTTCCCTGCTGGTTTCCCAATCAGGAGAACCAGGAAGGAAAGCTGATTTGAAAAAGACAATGAAACTCTGTCCTTTCCCATTGTCCAAGTGGATTAAAGGGAAATAAAGGGAAAAGGGGGAAAAAAATACATGCCAATGAAACAGAAGAGCAAAACCTCTCTCATTTATGAAAGCCCTCCTCTAAGTAATGAATTTAGTCTAGTTATTTTACAATGTTGTTAGTAAAACTGCTTAAAGGCATTTCTACATAAAAATGAAGCTGCACATATGCCCACGTATTCTCTTTTATGCTGTTTTGGAGACAAAATTCCCTAATGCCTTGTTTTCAAAAGCCTAGTATTTTCCAGTGCACTGAATAGATTGCTCTAGCTCAAACATCAAGAAGTAACCTTCAGATTCATCAGTGAAAAGTGACAACTGATTTTATTGACTGTACTCGTTATAACACATAATATGACAGTGGGCATATTTTTCACTGAAAGATTTTTGAATGGAAGAAAAGTGCAGTTAGTCTGAGTTCCTTACATTCATTAGAAGCAAGACTACTGAAACCACCAACATTTACAATGACACATAAGCAAACAGCAGAATCAGTGCCAATAAATACACAGAGTACCAAAATAAATATTTACAGAATTAAAAATATAATGAACACTGATTAGTATATCCTCGTGAACTGCCTGGGAAGAAAGACATCTATTGCTATCAGTTAGGTTGCAAATACACTAAGAATACAGTGATCCAAGGAGACACGTACTCATCGAAGTTTGTAAAGGTGGGAAGGAGCAGAGTGTGTCTTAACAGTCTGTTATAAAAATAACCCCCAGAATGCTGTGAGTGCTCAGTAAGAAAAGGCTTGTGCATGCAAACTCACCAGATCATTAGCAAATCATTTAGATAAGAAGAGCGAGGAGTTCTGGCTTTACTCGCTCATTATCTTCAATAGGTCATATGCTACCTTACTGGAGGTGGCTGACAAAAAAATACAAGGGAAAATTGTAATTAACAGTGATCTGTCAGCTGTAACACATCTTACAGAAACAGGTTAAGTGACTTCTAATGGGACACATCTATCCCTTTCAGCACGTAGAAAGCCCCAGGAGCATTGTTCTGCCAGATGCAGTATGGAGCAGTCCTGCTACATTTTCCTCATAATAATTGAGCAGAGTAGGGCTGTAATAAAACACTGAAGCCATGCTGTGTTCTCTGGACTTATTGAATCTGTATTGTCCACCAACCACATTCTTACCTCAATCCCCATTACTGCAGGGCCACAAGCCTCAATGCCAGAGCTTCTCTGAGATAGCTTCTGCTGACAAATACTACAAATAAAATTCAGATGAAGCTGGACTATAGGATCTTCACTCAACAATAATCAACGCTGCTAGTATAGATCCACTGACTTCAGCCTGGTGGACTGAGATACTGCCTGGCTGTTATAATCTATCCCGTGGCAGACAATTTACTCTGATTTCACACAAAGGAGACAACTTTAGCTTGCTCCCTCTTTTGAAAAGTGGGATAATATTGCTTTCAAGCCACATACTGTCTTCTTCCCAGGACTTGGTGGTGGTCCTTCATAGCACGTCTTAACTTCCCTCCCCACTTGCCCTTGGGCTGCAAAGGTACAGCCAGTACTCACCACCCTGCCAAAGGCTTGGGTCTTTGCACTCCTCTGGCAAAATGAGAATGGAAGAGCAGTGAGATGCTATGGATTGGTGCTGGGGATTTGTGGAAATCTCCATGCTAAAATTGCCCTTAGAAATGAAGGCACTGGGTGCCACTCAAGCGTTGATGAGAGCAGTTGCACTGCAGTTCACTGGCAGGAGCACTGGCTCCAGCACACCCAGACCCAATGGTGTAACATGGCAATCCAATCATCAATGCAAGAAAAACAAGAGGAGGTGGATTTTATAGGCATATGTTTAACTCTCTTTTCCCTCTGTTTTCCTTTCTGGTTAATTTTTTTCTTCTCAAAGTCCAGCCCTTGCTTTCATCTTACCTTCCAGCCACCCTATCAACCCTCCCAACCCAGAACAACACCGCTCTGGCTTTTCCTGCTACAGTCCAGCCTAGCAGACACCTAACCATCGTGACATCTCACACTCCTTCTTCTGGTAGGGTCAGACAGCAAATTTTCTCAGCAACACTGTCTTGCTTCCCCAGTCCATGGGCTGCAGGTGAATTGGGGTAGTCCTACTCCTTTGCTGTCATGAACCAAGACATTTCATCAGATATGTAGCTTTTACATTATAAGGTCAGGCATAATTCAAAGCAGATGTAGCCAATTTTCTTTTATGAGCGCATTATGTTCAAAGCTTCCAATGCATCTGCATAAAAAGCCCATGGAAACAACCTGATCCTGAAATAGCAACTGTTTTGATGTAACATCACCCAAAATAATAAAAATCTGTTAAAGATCTCACCATTCAGTCTCTACATGTCAATCTGCCTGAAAACAGGTTTCTAAACATGGCTGAGTAATAATTACAGGGAGGCAGCATTAGTTACCATATCAAAAAATAAGAACGACACCATAAGCAGGGGGTTTAGTGTTCTGGTCCTGGTTTTGCTATCATAATTTAAATTAAGGAAGGCAGTGATTGTGTTAGCTCTAATTTAAACATGCTGAGCACCAGAGTTATGTGCAGGATTGGCTGCTTCTCAAGATGGAAAAACAATGGAAAGACATGTTTTCTGTTCAGAGCAGTAAAAATACTACCACAGTAATATAAAAACCTGCACAACCATTTGAACCATGTTCATCTTTTAAAACAAAAGGAAGACTTATTTAAGAAACACTTCTTATTTCCTTAAGACTAAGAGGCTAAGTACCTTCAGCAGTTTGTACCGGAGTCAGTGGTGTCTTCCCATGGCAGAACTGGACCTTGGAAAGAGATTCTTGTATTGGCAAATGCAAATTTTCCAACTTCATGGCCATAGCTAAATTGGTTTCTATTGGAGAGCACTGCTTGGATGTGATGTTAAAGTAGGCAAAGCAATCTTCCTCTTTTAGTCATTGCTCCTAGAAACCTTTCAGTTTAGCAATTTAAATCTTCACCCTTTGAAGTCCCTGACCTTTTCCTCTCTCCACTACAACTTTGGTTCTATTTATTTAAATATGTACAGAAGGGAAAACCAAAAGTAGTTCTTACCAAGGATTAGTAATATCTGGACACAGTCTCCGTAACAGCTTCTGGGCTTTCCTACAAGAGTGGCATGCTTCCCTGATAGATTTCCAAAACTGTCCACAACAGGAGCGAGGAGGGATATATTCCACTCTATGCAAATTTCACTCTACATCCTCGCCCACATGTGTGAGATCACACAGCAGAGATCTCTATTTTAATTATCTTTGTCACTTGTTCTGAAGGTGAATTTTTTTTTTTCAAGACCACGAAGAAGGACTAAAGACCTTCTGAAGAAAACACTGGCAGCAGCTCCTCTTTTCTAATGCTGTGGAAAGCTAGATCCAGAATCTGTTTCCCAAGCCGCTGCAATATGGCTGAGAGGGAAGGAGAGACATAGAGGGGAACAAAGGGAGTCCCAGGCCACTGTTTTGGATAGAGAAGCCCTCTAAGGCAAGAAAGGCTTTAACAAACTGCTTTTGCAGGAATGAAGCCCCCCAGGGCATGACTCGAGTGATTATAGCTCATGTTCCTTTATATATAACAAGCTTCTCCATTTCTGTCTACACAAAATGAACCTAGAAAATCACCAAATTTGTGCTAGCCTTTCCTAGTCAAGATGCTTGCAAGGAAAACAAAATCTAAGCTAATGATGAGCTAAAAAATTGCTGTGAGTCAAATTAAAAACAAGCTGGAGGCTAAACACAAATGGCAAGACAGATCCAGATGTCTCCTGCTCACAGTAAACACCACATGGACTCATGACAAGGGAATCCCATCATCCCATGGAAGGGAGGGATGTTCAGTGGGAATCAGTCCCAGGCCACTGGAGACAACAGTGTATTCTCAGCATTGAATCTCAGAAGAGTCAGTCGTTATGCAATTCTGCTTGGACACATGGGGTTGTATCATCATAACGAAAACAAAAGCAAAGAAAACTGAAAGTCAAATAATAAAAAAGCAAACGTGCAGTAACTCAAACTTTTCCAAGACTCACTTCTGCAGCATCTTTGTCGGTGCCAATTTGTTTTTTCAAGACAGAAGCCTCAGCCTTTCCTATCAATAGCAATGAAAATACATTTTCAAGGCCACCTTGCTTAGAGCCCCTCATTGTGGCTGTTAGATAACAATCTGCCTGGTAAGTGGCTATTGTTACTGTGAACTGCCTCTTTTATACTATTATTCTTGCTGAGAAGTCTTTTCTGAAAGTAGTCCATTAGAACAGGGTAAAAAACAACCTCAGAGCATGACCACGTTGCAGAATCAATGGCTCCCTTTGATCTGCAAGCTCAAGTCAGTACTACAAATGTAAGAAACAACAAGATTTTGCTTTGCTGAGCAAGCCTGTTAATTTGGCTCATCTGCACTTAACAGCATCTTACTGAAAACGGCATCTGTATCAGACGTTTTGAAGACGTTGGTGCAATATTCACTTAGCTTAGATAAATAATTTAGTGAGATTCATTAAAAAATAATCAGTGAATTAGTTTTTGTAGCATACATCTCTGCATGTGAGTTTTATAATTCAGTCCCCTACTGCCCTGAATGGGGGTGAGGATATTCACAGTGGATAAAGAAAATGCTGGTGATTGATGGAATAAGAGTGAATATACATTTTTCTTACTCTAGTCAGGGAATTTCTTCTGAAATCTACTACCTTGTGTTTGAGTCCTAGTACTGGCAAGAGCAAAATGCATACACAGTACAGGGAAAATAAGACCCTTTATGTCTGTTGCAGGCCACATATACAGCACATGAAACTTAACTCCTATCATGACAAAAGAAGTCCACAAAAACATCATTTCATGCTACTGAAAGGAAATCTTTTGTGCTAATACACAGGACAGGAATGTATACTACCGAAATCACTGTAGATAGTTATAAAACACAACGCAATACACAGAAATACCTTAAGAACATACGAAATTTACCAGTAGTGACCCGAAAGTGCAAAGAGTACATATAATTAAATGCCAAGTCCTGACCTATAAAATCTTTTATGAATGGCATACAAGCTGATAATTACAAAGCATCATTCAGACCACAAAATAACAAATAGAACAAAGAAAGAAACGTATTCTTTAAGAAAATCAAAACAACAACAGCATTGGGGATGTTATCTTTGGGACTCAGAACACCATTTCTACATTGATACCTACCAAAGCCAAGGAAAATATATGCTTGACAGGGTAACACAAATCAGAATGCAAACCATCACAGAACGCCTCAGGACTGTTACCTCTTTAAGTCTCAGCCTTTAAACCCAGCAAGCCATTAAACATTCTTAGGCATCTCACAGCATTTTGCAAGGACCTTTCAGGAGTCAAATACAGATCTAAGGAAAGTCTTTGAACCACCTTCCAATGATTGTTTTAGGCATTGTGTGGAGTTATACAAATATATTTCTATGAAAAGTGAAAACCCTAGTAAATATTTTTTTCTATTAGGTTTCAAAATAAAAAACATAAATGGCTTAAAGACAAAACTGAGTTTTATAAATACAAAGTTAATTTGAGCATTAAATTGTGTTTTTGCTCTCATATAACCATTACCCTGAATAACCGTCAGTATTTTGCAACGATTCAGAATACTGACACCTTGCTACAAGCTACTTTCCCATTTTCCTTTTAAGGATATGATTGTCCTTAAAATATGTACATAGCAAGCAGCCAAACGAACCACCAAGAGGTTTGCAAAATGTACTTAGACTGAGTATGCGACAGAAAGCTTGAGTGAGCGACTGGGGCCACCTGGCCTCAGCAGGCAGTGCCGCCACCCTCCCACCCTGCACTCCGCTGCCAGCTCAGGGCTCCCTGCTCTGCTCCACACCGCGCTGAGGGCTTAGCACTGGGAACAAGCCACCCACCAACATGCAGAGGACTGAGAAAGAACAGGGCAGAAAACAAAGGAGAGAGAAAAATGAAGGGAAGCCAAAGCATTTTAATGATTCGTGTTAAGTCATTACGTGAGAGGGAGCTAGGCTAGTGTCACTTTACTGGTTCCTCAATAAAGACATGCCGCAATGCAAATGAAATGCCTATGATAAGTAATTTGCCACACACAACTCCTGTAGAGATGGTAGATGATTTCTTCCAGTAGTTTTAAAGATATACCACTCCTACTACCTGTACTCTGTGCTTTCAGTTTTTATGGTACTACCTCAAGTTCACCACATCCCCCCTTCCCTCTCAACTTCCAGTACCCTATAGAATCTCTCTGCACAACTTGGCCTTAGAATAAAATGGGGAATTATGATTTTTCTGAAGAGCTGTCATGCAAGGAAAGATGCATCCCTTACAGTGAAACAAAACCAAACAAACAGAAACGTGAATGTTAGGTTTAGGGCTGAAGACCAAGATAATTTCCATGTTCTGTACATTCATCCTTTTGCGGGTTATTTCAGCATTTGTAAAATGCACATGCGGAGTCAGGCCAAATGCTAATCCCTTTCTCGAGCAAAGGAAATCACTGCCGGCATGTTTGGAGACAGATCTAGAGCACATCCCCTCACCCTGCGCATGGGAGCGTGCATGCATGGCTGTGTTCACATGAGTGTGACTGCACGGGTGCGTGCCTCCGCTCAGGCACGTGGACCCCGGGAGGAGGTGCGTTCTGACTACACATGCATATGTACAACACGTCTGTGTGAGCCGGTATGTAGAAAACCACACACATACACATTGGAAAGAACACATATAATGTTTGAAGTCTATTAAGGTTCTTACTCAAACCATGAACGTGGGGACTGATCAGGAAAACTAACACCTTCTCCCTGTTCACTGGGGTGTCACAGCTGGGCATTAAATCCTGCAGTAATTTCAGAACGAGATGCCAATTTTACCCTTGTGACTACAAGGTCATTTCTCCAGTGAACCACGCATATACATATATACAATTCCTATTACAGTATTTCCTGGCTTTTTATGGTTTACCTATAACCTTAATATCCTTCAAATGTATATTCTGTATATTTACTTCCTTTTTTTTTTTTCTTTAAGAGACAATAAAACCAACTGCTATGTAAGATCAGACCCATTAGCTTCAGTGATGTGAATTTAGGATTCTCTGCATAATATAGACATGTATATTTTTAAAATGTATATTATTTTTTTAGATAGACTGGAGCATATATTTTATATTAACTGTGGTCTGACGATTAAATTTTTGTATCAAAATATTTTGTAAATACATAACCTTTACCTTCAGCAATTTTTGGAGCTTTTTCGGTGTACCACAAAAATATGTCCTCAGGCACATTAAAACTCTATTAGCTTTCGTTGAAATGTTGTCAATGTCCATGTACAGTAGACACTACTCAAAAATGTCCTGGCCATTAAAACATTTCTTATAAGATCCAAGCTTATTAAGACCATTTTATGTACCGCTAGCTTACCATAATTATTCTTCTCTCTTAAATTATTCTGACATTATTAAGAATGAAAATAAAGAGCAACAAGAACCCAAACTTTCTTTAAATAGTCAAAAACTAATTTTATATATTTTAAAAAATAACAATTAAAAAACCTGTTTCTTTCCTGGGTTCCTTCTCTGTAAGGTTTAAGCCCAGAGCAACTTTGTCTAAACCCCTGAAAATAGAGGTTTGCAGTGGCAGTGCTGTCAGAACCTCGTCTCTGACTCATGGAATGTGCCACTGGAATAAAATCAGCACTTCATATTTACTTTTTTGGGGATGCATGAGCCCATACAAAATGGAGTTTTGCTCTAATTTAAGGTACATACACAAAGTCCTGTCAATTTAGAACTGTAAAATTATCTACCTATAAAAACTAACTCTGGCTTAAACTATAGATAATACAGAGGGGTGTTCTGTTGGGTTTTTTTTTAATTATTATTATTTTTTTAATAAAAAGATCTGTGACATTGAGTAAATCTGCTAAAATATGTATATATTTACACATGGTGACCAAGTTATTTGTATAAATGTGAGCGGTGTGTATATATTGGCATTTAGTAAAATGTTTCCCTGAACTTGATCGTGTGTATTATTGGACAAGTATTGATGTAAACATCTGAACCTACGTCAAGTGTGTCTGTTACTCATTTACATTAGACCAGATCAAAACCAACCAGACAGACAGGCAAACAAAAATATTTTTTCCTGTTAGACAAGTCCACTTAACTCCTTAGTTAGCTCCTGCATGGAAGTCAATCAAGTCTGCTGCTGGGAGTGCTCTCGTTCCCACAGCAGGTAAAATACCTGTTAGGTTGGTTGGTTTTTCACTTGGCATTTTTTCCAACATCTTGCAAACGAAATATAACTTTTGGATCCAGGCACCCACCCTCCACTCGTCCCTCACAAATGACGAGAAGTGTACCGGAGAACCTCTTGTGTTGCTTCTTTTGTAACTCTGTTCCCTTGAAGAACTCATGGCACTGCTTCGCATGAGGAAAGATGCTCATTAAGGTTCATAATCCAAGTCCAAAAAGGCATGTAAAAATGAACCTCCCCAGTGTTTAGTGCTGCAGAAAAAAGATACAAATGTAAAAAAAAAAAGTGCTTGAAAAGAAGTTGACTTTTTATATTCACACAGTCTAATAAGAAGTGATTCAGAAGTGCAGGCCTATGGAGTACAGTAAAGTAAGCCTTTTAGGTGCCTTTCCCCAGGTGATGCAAAATTAATTCATTATCTGTGGTCTTCTATGCAAACTTCCACACACCAAGCTCACTGTCCGTATTTGTCTGCATCTCTTATTTAACTACTTTTTGGCACTGTCCTGGTATGTGGCAGCTTTCACTGTTGTGCCTGCTAAGCCTCTGTTACTGACCCGGCGTACCAGTACTTTGGAGACCGGGATTTTTGTTCTGTGCATCTCGCTTTTGGCCAGGTGATGGTGTGCGACGTGATGGCTGTTACTTGCATCTGCTCCGTGGCTGGCAGGATGTGACGAAAGGTGTTTAATGCTGATAGGTATTTTGGAGTCCTTCACTGTGCTTGAAGGTGTTTTCAGTGAGCACGTGGTTGTAACCGGAGACACAGGCTTGGATCGGGGCACAGAGGTGACCTCTCCGTCTGTAGGCCCCGCTGGTGGGTTCTCATCTGGCTCAGCATAGAGGTCATAGAGAGCATCCCCACTGTAGCTGTCTCTGGGAATGGTCTCCTTCTGGATGCTTGTGGAACCATCTTCTTCAGGACCAGGAGTGGTAGAATCCCAGTAGCCCTCATCGCTGTTTGGGACACCTTCAGGCTGTTCCTTCTCCCTACCCTTCTGCTCCTCTTTGTGGCTGAGGTGAATAGGGATCTGGCGGAGGCCTCCACATTTCACCACCACCCTGTTCTGGGCACCCTCAGTACCTCGGTTCTCTTTCAACCCCTCGGGCTTCTTTGACCCTTCTCCTACTCCTACTCCTTCTGTCTGGGTCTCTTCTGTCTGTGAGAGCATATCCCAGAACTCCTGCAGGTAGGTGTCATCCACCTGGTCCGGGCTGGCCATCTCCTCCCCTCCTCCCTGGTAGGCCACCATGGTGGGGCGCTTCTTGGATGCACCCAGCTTGCTGGCCCCGGGGGTGCTCTTCTCACAGCTGCCACTCCCGCCGCCCACATCCTCCTCATGGTCCGCAATAATATCTCCGCAGCCTGTAAGAGAGTCAAAGCTTTTCAGTGAAGTCACGTCAGCAAACATCAAACAAATACGATCAATCGATTGCTCTGAGGGTGGATCAACAGAGGAAGGGTCAGGGGCGGCTGCCGTCTCTTGACCGCTATCACAGTGAGGTTCAACAGGGGGGATAGTCGTTATTGGAATGTCACCTGTTATGGCTGCATCCTTCGCAGTCCCAACCTCTCCGGCGCCCAGGTCCGGTGGCTCGCTGCGGAGCTCCTCGGGTCGCCTTCCAGCCGCGGCAAGGTCCTCCCCGGGCGGGGGACTGCCGTTCTGCGCCTTCCCACCTCCCGCTTCGGGCTCCTGGGCCGAGGCGTGCGCCTCGCCGCTGCGCTTCTCCCGCGGTGGCTCCAATCCGACGTCGGCAGCGCTGCTCGGCGCTTCAGACAAAGGCTTCGGCGTCTCCTCCTTGATGCACTCCAGGCTGGCAGTCAGAGACCCCGGCATAATCAGACCGGACGGGATCTCCGAGCTTTCCCCCCTTTCCTCCTTGCCGTTTTTGTCTTTTTTATGCCATCGCATGCTGCTGAAGATCCCTTTCAGCCCCTTCTTTTGTCTGCCGCCAGCCCGCTGATCCGCGCTCTCCGCCCTGCCGTTCTCTGGCCTGCCATTCTTCCTCAGCAGGGAGAAGAAGCTGTGCGACTTGGCCACCGAGCTGCCGGCGGAGACGCCGAGGCTGCCGGCTGGTCGGCCCTGCGCCTCCTTGTTCTGCGGGTCGCCGCCGCCCGATTCCTCCTTCTTGCTGCTCTCCAGCACGGCGTCGGCCAAGCCGTCGTGTGTCCGGCTCCGAACCATCCCCGGTTTGCTGGCGCCCTTCCCCTCCCCGCCTTTGCTCCTCACCCCGAAGATGCTCGGCATGGTGCCCCCGGATTTCCTCCTCTTGAACAGTTTGAAGGCGGTTTTGTTAATCCTCCCCGACGGCTGCTCGGCGGTCGGAGGCTCGGCACAGTCGCAGTGCGAGTCCATCTCTGCCGCTGCCGCTGCCGCCGCGGCGGCCTCTCCTCCGCCACCGCCCCGGTACCCGGTGCGATCCCTCACTGACAGCCCCGCCGCCGCCGCCGCCCGCCCATCTCCATGGCAACCCGGAGGGGAGATAAGCCGCTTTTCCTCCGCCGCGGGCCTGCGCCAGACCGCCGTCGCCCACTCTGAATCAACCTGAGCCGCCGCAGCTCCGCCGGCAGCACCCCTGCCTCCACCCCTCCCCAAAAGGGCTTACATAACTTAACCCCTCTGCTCCCGTGGCCGGGCGCGCTGCAGCCGCACGGCGCCGGGGAGGCACACGCCACGGGGGGCGGCGGCCACGGCGCCTGCCCAGCGGCCCTGCAGGGGGTGGCGGAGAGCCAGCCCGCGCACTCTGCGCGCCCGCGGTCCGCCTCCGGACCGCGTCGCTGCCTCACGCCGCCTCTTCTGCCCCTCTCACGCAAATCAAGGCGCCCTGAGAGGATGCCGCGGTCCCACAGACGGGCATCCGCGAAGGCAGAGCTCAGCTTTTGTTTACAGCAGCGTTTTGCGTCGCTTCAGCGTTCTCCTGGCGCAGTCACACCGCGCTTGAGAGCACAGGCACGGACGTGGCGTGACTCAAAGCACGCGACGTGAAATGTGAAGAAGCCGCATCAGCGCCGAGAGACAGCGGCGGCGGTGCGGAGCACAGGCTGCAGGTGACAGTGCACCGTCCCGCAGGGTCAGGCGAGCAGAACATGGGATATCCAAACGCAACACCAGAGCTAACCACCCCTAAGGTCCGAGACAAAGGATGCCATGTCTCTCCTTCCACCTCACCAGGACAGCACTTGTTCCCGTGTTGCTGTTTCGCCCCAGTGCCCAAGGACACGTATCCCCATTGCTGATGACCAGAGGGGAGCAGTGGCACAAGCTGGGGCACAGCCTAGCCCTCACTCTGCTTACTTCCACGGCAGTAGAGAACAGAAGGTCTCACACAAGTCATGTTACACAAATCACAGTATCACAGTATCATCAGGGTTGGAAGAGACCTCACAGATCATCAAGTCCAACCCTCTACCACAGAGCTCAAGGCTAGACCATGGCACCAAGTGCCACCTCCAACCTTGCCTTGAAGTGCCCCAGGGACGGCGACTCCACCACCTCCCCGGGCAGCCCATTCCAGTGTCCAATGACTCTCTCAGTGAAGAACTTTCTCCTCATGGTGCACTGCCAGAAGCACAGATGTGTTGGGGTGGCTGGTGGCACCCTAGTTGCAAATTCCTCACTATCTGCAGACCTGTCCTAGATGTTAGGATAGGATAGACCACAATTTACATCATATTATTAAGAGCCTTGTCCTAACGTTGACAAAACGCCCCTCTAGGAAGCCTGTGTGACCACCCTTTTAGTAACGTTTCTAATGTCCAGTCCAAACCTCCCCTAGTGGAACTTTGAACCATGCCCACAGAAGCTGTCACTGCATCCCAGAAAGAGCACCTCTCCTCTTCAGGAAGCTGTGGAGGGCAATGAGATTGCCCCTCAGCCTTCATTTCTCCAAATGAGACAGACGTGGCCAAATTAACCTGCCCTGAGCCACAGACTCACTAAACATCTTTACCTCGGCTGTCTCTTGAGGCCGCATTATTTTACCTTGGAGGCTGTAGAGCAGATCTGCTTTCAACCAGAGCTGTAATAGTGTGTATGCCCTGAAAGCCCAACTCTGCTATGCAGCATTAGTCTGGGCTCCTCAAAACATAAACATTTGTCTGGGTTTCAGTTCTAAATGCAAGTGAGAACCACTAAAGAGAAGTTGTACGTGGGCCTTTTGGCTTGAGGCTAGGTTCTGCTCGCTTTGAAGTCAGTAAGACGTTTTGCCATTGACTTCACTGGCTGTAAGAATTAGTTGGGGGAGGGGGGGGTACCATCATCAGACATTCATTACACTCTCCCATGAGAGGAGGTTGAATTATCTGTTGTGAATAATTTATCCAGTGAATTTAGTCCTTTTTCTATTCATGTCTAAAAAGTGCCATTTGCATTTAAAATTACAAGTGTTCAATAAGAGCAATATGAGCACATCATTCAATTTACAGGTTTCTCTTGCCTTCTGCAGGAGACAGAGGAAAGGACAGATGAGATGGAAGCCAAGAATTTGTCTGGAGGAGGAGTGAGTTATATTTTACAGAGTTCATAAACATGCCCAGCACCCGGAAGCCATGGAGACAGAAGGTCAGACCAGAACCTTGATCACAAGGTGTGTGTTGCTCTCCTTGACCATGCCTCCATCAATTGTGCTATGTCATGTGTTCCTCCATCACTTGGTAGTATTTCTGCTCTTTATGCAGATGAGGTAGACTTGATTTAAAAAGATAAAACAGCAAATATTGTTGTGCAAATGCAAATACACAGAGCCAGACATCGTTTGGAAATATGAAAGAACAAGATTTGGTTGTGTCTTGGGGAAAAGTAAGCAAAAATACTAGTAAGACAGACTTGAGCATGTGGCTGAATTTTTGCACTTTCATACTGGTGCTTTGCTATATTTCATCAGTCTTCTGCATTTCACAAATTCTTCTTACAAGTATTGAGCCCAAAGGAAGGAGATACAGACATAAAGGCAGAAGAGAGATGACTTAATGCTTCATAGCTGTATGGAACAGAAAAGTTATTGTGCCCTCTTTTCTCATCTGTGAGTATGTGCAGCCATGGTGGAAGGGGTGGACTTTCAGCTTGTTTGTTTCAGTCAGCTTAAAATCCAAGAGGAAAGTGACTTCAGGTCAGTCTGAAATTACTGTTTTAAATGTGTTTTAACAATTTTTTTTTCTGCTCATTTAGTTTCAATTGTTTCTGCACATTTTAAAAGGTAATTGAGATAACCCTGAAGTACCTCTGGGAATGAATAATTACTCTAAAATGAAACGTTAAAGCACTGAATTTTGAAAGTGGCAAATAAAACATTCAAATTTTTATATATATATATATTTTTAATATTTTATTTTAATCTGAAGACATCCATGGATCAATCATGAATTCATGACATGCTTTGGTCAACCAGCCAGCCCTTGCAGGGCTCAACAGAAAAAGCTTTAGACAAAACGTTCACCAACTTCTAAATGAAGAAGAGCAATGCTGGAAGGCAGTTATATACATGCAGAATATCTTTTTCATCTAGGGATGTCTGGACACCTGAGTGCTCTATGATCAAGGAGGCTGGAAGAAAATGTTCTCTGTCACATCCATTGTGCTTGTGGAACTTCACAGAGAGAGCTGTGTGGCATTCACTTTCTCTTTTGGTTCTCCCTGCTTTTCTCTGGGATGTCCCCTGGAAACAAATGGCACAGTGTCATTTTTTTCCAAGCTGTGAAGGGATCATCTGTGTGAACTGCCTTCCAAGGTAAGCAAGAATGGTTTCTGATAAAGGATGGTGAGAAGCTGGATGAAATGGAGACAGAGACATTTTCTGCCATTTATTCTTGCTTTACTTTCAAAGAAGCTCACACAAAGTCTCTATGCAAGCAATACCTTATTTATTATTTTACTCAGAGATGTAAAACTCAGTCCTTTGAATTGTGGTAGGGATTTCTTTATGGCTTTCCTTCTTCTCTGTAGATCTGAAATGGAAGTCTGCTTTTCAGTTGTTCTTTATGGTGAGGGTGACAGAGCACTGGAACAGGCTGCCCAGAGAGGTTGTGAGTTTACATTCTCTGGAGACTCTAAACCCAACTTGATGCATTTGTGTGCAGTCTGCCCTAGGTGATCCTGCTTCAGGTGAGGGGGGTTAGACTCAGTGGTCTCTGAAGGTCCCTTCCAGCCCCTAACATTCTGAGATTCTGTGATTCTGTGACAGTGAGAAGGGTCATAACTGCCTTCCTGGCAAGGGAGAAGAAAGACTGACAAAGTGAAAACAAATGAGGAGTGCTAATTTAAAAGCACCAAAAGACTCTGTAGTCAGCTGGGAGCTCCTGATGACTTGCAGAAAAGACACAATAGAGCAGCTTTGGTGGGAAAGCTGTTTCTTCCACATCTCTGGCTTAGACCAAGAGGCATCTGACACAGTGGAAGAGATCCCATGCTAAGCTGCACAGCACAGCCACACCAGCAGGTTTATCCCAGCTGAGTGCAAGATTGAAAAGGGTCAGGAGGAGAAATATTTTCAAAAGTAGGTTTTTCTTGTCTTGAGAATGAATATGGATGAAGATAAACAGACAAGAAATGACAAAATCACTGAGAAAAGATAATTTTAAAAACATGTACACTTTTAAATAGAAATTAAGGACTTTGAAGTGAGAGCTATCTTCTCCTTGTTCCCTGGATTTTTGTCTGCTTGTTAAAGGTTACCATCACAGATCATTGGTCTGTCTCTCTGCCTTGGCTCCACCACTAACCTGTGATATGATCCTTAGGACGCCACTGCTTGGCTTCATTTCAGCCAAAGGTGCCTGCTCCAAAGACCCACAGGCACCACAGTCCTGTCCCAGCCCTGCTCCCTATGGAATACTGTGGCCATGGTGGTACCCCCAGAGCTGGAGCCATCATGTAAAACAGCAGCAACTATAATGACAAACCACCCAGGAGAACCTCACCCTGCATTTCTCCTGTGATTACACCAGGCAGATCCTCTCATTTCCACTGGAGACTGCAATATACAGCTCAGAATGAAAACTGAATACAAATCCTAGGATTCAACAAGTATGAATTAGTGATGGAAGTGGCAGCTAGCAAACCACCTTGTTCCTTATTTTCACAGAATCACAGAAACATTCAGGTTGGAAAACACCCTCAGGACCACCAAGTCCAACCAGTAACTCTACAAGGTTCACCCTAAACTATATCCCCAGGCACCACATCCAAATGACTTTTAAACGCATCCAGGGTTGGTGACTCAATAACCTCCCTGGGCAGCCCATTCCAATGTCCAAATTTTGACAGAAGCCCCAGTGTTTTTTGGTGTTTTGAGGCTGCCTTATGTGCAGAATGGGAGCACAGGATGGCAGGACAGAGGTATCTGAAAATCTCTGCAGGAATTTTTCACTCTGTGCTTCATCTCTAAGTACCTTCAGTGAGTCCTGAGATTTAGGAGCATCTCTCTTAACATAGTAGCCAGGATATGCTCAGTTTTAGATCAAAGTTACCAATTTTCTGCTGAAAACATTTTAATTATTTTTTAATTTGTTATTGTTGTTACCATCCTCTAGAACTGTAATTCTACCATCACATGTATTAGGGTATGTATATATAATTCATGGGGCTCCAAGAAGCAATATCAGTTTAAAACTAAGAGGTCTTGCTAATGACAAGCACTGAATCTAAATGGCAGAAAGTGAATCACACATATTGCATCTAGACCTCAGATGGGATAAAATCAGCAGGCATTTAAAAAGCCATAGATAATTACTATGCCATGGTCTGGAACTTAAGGATGAGCATGGAGAGGCACAGAGCACTAATAGATTCATATGGAAACTGGGCCCACTACCTGAAAAGTTACTTCGAACACCAGAGGTTCTTCTTGCACAGTTGAGTGTGCTACTGCACAAATAAACTCTTTGATGCATTACAGTATCAGGAAATGGAAAAGATGCTGTTTGCTGGATTACAAAATCAATGGGCTCATTGAGGAAGATGCAAATAATTGTCAGATCTCTTCTGACACCTTAAGATCAGCTTAGGGAATCACTAGAACTAGTAAAAAAAAAAAAAGAACAGCCTTAGAGAGAACAGCTAAAACCAGGGGGGGGAACAGAAAAAGGAAAAGGGATTAAAGAATCCCTCTTATTTTCCATACAAGCCTTCTTGCTATAACACTCATCAGTGAGAAGTGTCTGCTTGTACAGATATAGGGGGAAAGCATCTGGATTTCTAACATTCTCCACTTCCTTGCCTTTGCCTTTCAACAGATCCATGTCATCTAGCACTACTTATTTCTTTCTTTCTTCTACAGGTCATGAAGCAGCAGCCAGGATATCCTTGGGGCCATTTTCTTTGTTACTCCTTCTATTTTCCCAGGTCAGACACCTTTCCACATCTTCTGCAAAACAGACTCTACAGCTGCAGAGGCATAGGAAGCAGAAGTTCAGCATGTCCAGAGCATGACAACCCTTACTCTCAGGCAGCTCAAATTTGAACATGTCTCAGGGAAAAGGTTGTTAAAGGAATCTAAAAAACACAGTATGTGGAAGAAAAAGAATGACAAGTAGAAAGTGAGGGAAAGAGTTAATTCCCTACACTCTGTCAGATTGTCATCTCTACACAGGCTTCACACTCACCAGAAACTGCTGATTAACACATGAAAAACTATTTCTGGTATCAGTGCAAAGTATAGAGGGGAAAGATCATCATGACTGAGGGATGTGCATGTCCCTGTAAGTATGTCTGCAATCTCCTGGGATGTAATCAACTATCATTACTTTGATTTATTGGCTGAAGAGCTGAAATAGTGGGAATTGTAGTGAGCAGAAGACCTCTTTCTCAAAATAGAGAACTGGGCTCTATTTTCAGAAAATTATGTCTTCATCCCACAAACTTAGAAAATTTGAGAGTGCCTGGTGCATAAATGCACAGCTTAAGTAACCCAAATATCCTCTAACTCTCTAAGAAATCACACCAAACAAGAGCCGAGGAACACATTCTTGAACAGGCAAATGACAGAATCATAGAATCATAGAATCAACCAAGTTGGAAGAGACCTCAAAGATCATCCAGGCCAACCTAGCACCCAGCCCTAGCCAGTTAACTACACCATGGCACTAAGTGCCTCATCCAGGCTTTTTTTTAACACCTCCAGGGACGGTGCCTCCACCATCTCCCTGGGCAGCCCATTCCAATGCCAATCACTCTCTCTGTGAAGAACTTCCTCCTGACATCCAGCCTAGACCTCCCCTGGCACAACTTGAGACTGTGATCATGTCCTTCTGCAACATAAATGTGAAGTTAAAATAAAAAGAACAAACCACTCACTGACTTTTCAAGTATATAAACACTGCTCCAGTTCAGTCAAAATGGGAGGAAGCTCCATTTCATGAGACTGGAAGAGTGTGTATTAAACCAGTAACCTGCTAGTGAGGACTTTATGGGAGGAAGCTCCATTTCATGAGCCTAGAAGAGTGTGTATTAGACCAGTAACCTGCTAGTGAGGACTTTATGGGAGGAAGCTCCATTTTATGAGCCTGGAAGATTGTGTATTAGACCAGTAACCTGCTAGTGAGGACTTTATGAGGAGGAATATTTCATATTCTCACCAATAACATCCTTGAAGCAAAGGCCAACAATACCTTTTCATATGAAAGAAATCCTGTGGACACTGTGAGACTTTCTTTTACTCCTTTCAAACCCAGCATCCCTTACAGGTGCAATTTTATGGGGGAAAAATATAGATGTTTGGAGTGAGTAAATAAATTGTGTGGTTTCTGAAATGAAATAAACAATCTGAGCTGAGAAAAGATGGAGTTACAGGGGTTTGACCAAGATTTTTGCAGGTTTCTTCTTGTTGAAACAGCTTTCCTGCTTAAGATGGCCTATGTTTTGCTGTTTTAGAAGGGAAAACAGGAATGTAACAGTAAGCCTACTAAAATGAAGCAGAACATGAGTTTGCCCCAACAAACAGCCAACAGACTGAAAAAATCAATTGCCTGCATTTGATCTCTGTGTTATCCAACTGTTCTTCCCAATGCAAAACAAAAGGATTATGGAGAAATAAGGAAGCAAATAAGAAACTGAAAGGGAGGGAGGGCACATCTGTAATTTGTCTTAAAGCTAAATGCAAATTAAAAATGCAGGCAGTGCATGTAGTCCCCCAAGGGACAGATTTGCTTCTAATTAATAATATGTTAGTGCCCTGCATTAAAAAAGCCCAACCATCTAAATTAATCCTGCTGTAACATTGTGGCTAGAACTTCTAAGAATTAACTCAGCCCAATCCCAGATTTACTTGCACTGTAATTACAGGAAATGTGAAGAGTTTCTTTTCTTCCACATACTGAACTAAAAAGACAAATGTAAAAATAAACCCAAAAACCCCAGAAAATCCTTTCAATATCTTAGTTTGGGGATTATTCATATACAGCTATTAACTTTCTTCTTAATAATTTGTTATTAGTTCATTAATAATTCCATGACAATTAGTTATAGACAGTTTAAAAGTTTGATTGCAGGAATGCTCTGTCTTACTTTCTCTCTTTCTTCTTTTCTCAGTGTGTATAAAGCAACCAACCCTTCAGCTGAACATCAGCTGGAGTTTGGGTGTCAGCACTGTGGTAGCTCGTGGAAGTCTTTGGGCTCAGGTGAAAGGACTCACAGGCCAAATGTGAAAGAGGGAAAGGAAACCTCAGCACATGTGAAACACACAGACTTTGAGGGAATTACTGAAAAGCTTTGGGACTAAATCTGGGCCTTGGAACATGCTGGGAGAGGGGAGAAATGGTTGTGATTTTCATTAAGCTAAGTTTCCAAAACAGAATTCACCATCAGGATTATTTTCAGAAGCTCCAAAAATACAAATACTTTTATATAAGCTCATCTTAAGCAGGTAAACACTGTATTTTGTATTTGAAATATAATGTCTCAGCAGTTTCCATTCCAGGTTGAATACAAGTTGCTGTACTTAACTAGGCCATGCCTTGCAAACCTGTGGGAACCACTGGTTTCCACCTGTTCCAAACCAAAGGGTAGTTCTCATCACCCCATGCTTTAACGAGCTGCAGGTAAACAGCTGCATCCCAGCTGGTTAGCCTAAATTCCCTTTCTCTAATGTGGCAAAAAGACAGGTATTCTTAGGGTGCAGTTTATTTGACCTGCTTTACATGTTAGCTTAAGGGTGGATGAGGTAAATCTTACCCTAAAAGGTCTGAGCCCAAGTTAAATGCTCAGAGGAAAACAGGTAAGTTTGCTCAAATCAGCTCCTCTCACCAGGTCTGGATTTTAAGTTGTTTCCAAACCTTCTTAAAAATATCAGCCAACTTTTTCCAGCTTTCAGTTTTTCCATTTGGGAAAATAAAGTGTTTTCCATCATCTCTAATGCAAGCATTTTCATTGCACCTGGCAATGCCTATTTCTTGCACCAGGATTGCTATTAAAATGGTCAGGAGTTTGTAGAACTGGGATGCTGGTCAAAGTTACACCATGGGAAAGGCTTGATATAGCTTAGATTTTGAGTGTATCAATCCCTCAGACCTGCCAGAGTTTCTAAAGAAACCTGACCCATCCTGTTCTTTCTAAAAGTCATGCCTTGATACACATCAGTGAACTTGTTAGTTGGAGGCAATCATAAGGACGCTGGTAGCTTATAGAGAAGCACACAATTCATTTCCCACACGGCACTTCCCCTGATCTCTTTTTAATACTGGTCCTTGACACCCTGCTCTCACTGAAGAGCTCTGTGTGGTACACACCATACAAACAACACCAGAGGATTTTTTTCCAGAGGGCTATATTTGACAAGAGCTGTTGTTCTGACAGCAGATCAATTCCAACTGAATGTCAGCTAAAGGACAGCTTTTCAGTTCTCTTTTTTAACTTCCTTTTTTTTTTCATCACTAAGAAAAATGAAGTAATGGGTGTTCAGTTTAAGAATAGATAAGTACCAAGAGAAATAATCACTGTGGCTTCTACTTCTGCTCTTTTTCTTGCTCAGATAAAACAGATGTCCAGAACAGAATCTTTTTCACAAGAAAGTTTGTGAGAAACATATGATTAGGCCCTTTGTGTGGGCTGATAGAGCACCTGGGATGCAGAGCAAGTATCCCCCCCTAGCCCCTTGGGACCTGGAGGGCTTCTCTCAGTGGTGTTTCCACACACAACAGCTGAATTCAGTATCCACCAAGGACAACTGCAAAACTCCCACCAAGCTTCACAGTGCTGGATCAGAGCCAGAGGGAAACAAAGTGGAAACCAGCATCACAGGTTTGCCTGGTGTCACTGGCTGCTTGGGTAAAGCCAGGGTATATCATCCCCCTGCTTCCAGCAAAGGCCAGTAAGAAAGCCATGTGCCCATCCAAAAGATGCCATGAGTATCAGACAGGATAGATAAGATCATCCAGTCCCTTTCCTGGAGTTTTCCTGTGGAGCTCCACAAAAATAGGCTGACAGGTGGTCACAGAACTTTCCCTGAACTTGTAGATCTCCAGACCAGAAGGAAGCATCCCATGACTGTCAAATTTGCAGTCTTGGAAGACACATGCATCTCTATGACCAGCCTATCCTTTGACTTGCTCAGTTCATGACACACAAGCACACACATATGTACATATCTAAAAACACAGAAGTTCCAAAACATTTTATTTTGAAAGATTCTTCTCCTTTTCACACTCTGCTCTTCCTTAAACATGCCTAAGAATTTACTCTCTCAAAACCAACTCTGTATTAATTTTATGAAGTTCAGTTGTATCTATGAAATAGTAATGGTGATAAACAGACAGCATCCTTCAGTAACACTTATCTCAGATCAATTGATAATCCCCTGTCAGGATGATTGCTGTCTAAACCAGGACAAGCAAAGGCATTTTTCATTCCCACCATTGCAGCTGTTGTCTTTTTCTGTTAGCCCAATTAAGCAAAGCAAAAAGGAGTACCACCGCATCAGAGCCAGTTTGCCTTAGGATATAAATTGTCTTCTTGTATTTGTCCATAGCCAACACTGCAAGAATAACAAAGCGATGCCATAAAACTCAACCACTGTGCTGAAAACACAAAGGGACCATTTTCACCCCTCCAACTCAACATGGCATCCAGCCATGATGCCCCATGACAGGCGCCAGCCCTCTCTCAGCCCAGCAGACAGCAGGGCTGTGCACAGCCACCCTGTATCTCCTGCAGCCTGGCCCATGCCCATGCTGCCAGGGGTCGGGGCTCAACCTCACTCAGCCGGACCCCGGCAGAATCAGTTCTTTCCCACCATCACTCCAAAGCTGAGGGGTTTTACTAGGTGCCTTCATGAAAGCTGTTTGACCTGCTTCACCTCTCCTCTACACTTGGCAGGAGAGAATCTTACATCTTTCAGCTTGGAAAGTGGGAGGGGATCAGTAATTTTCTGGTGCTGTTAGCCAAACCCCTCCTGGAAACGAGCTGATGCTATTATTGTAGAAGAGTAGCTGCCTTCTGGCAACAAGTGCCAAAAGAAGTGCATCACCCTTGTGGCTTGTTGTCTGCATGGCAGGACACCCTGTTGTGTGCTGGATTGTCACATGTAATCTATGCAAATGCAGTGATTAGCTTTAGCAGATGTTTTTTATCGTGCTGCTTCAAAACTGAAAAAGGATCAGCAGGGATTTTTGTTTTGTTACCTAGATTTTGAGGAACAGAATAAATTGCAACCTGTTGCTTCCTGGTGCATAAGGCTGTGCATTTCTTTCTACTCTACATAAGAACATTTTATTTACTGCTTTTTGTTTTCTTGACATGCTTTTTAACAAAAATCCTCATGATAACATTAGGAGACTAAGTTTGTGTTTATCATATGCCTGTGACACATGGAGACAGATACCTCATCAAAACATCAAAGCAAAGAATCAGTGCTGGCAGCAGATTGAAGTTCTTCATTCCTCTCATTACAAGATGCCCTTTTGCTCTCCTTAGGCTCGTTCACCTCAGTTAGGTACCTGTGACACATATTAGAGAAGTGGGCAAGGTAGTTTAGATGCAGCACTTGGTTTGGGAGGGGAGAGGGTTTAATGACACAAATGCAGGCCATTTTGTGCCTATTGTCCTATTAAAAGGCAGGGCCCTGTGCAATGAAGCTATAACCTCGGTGTCCTTCTTCTGAGCCGTGGTCAGGCCATGAGAGCTCCAGAAGCACAACAGCCATCTGATTACAAGAGCTCGTGGTGGGAATTGAGGCTGGCGCAGGAACCAAGGCAAAACTAACATCAAAGAGGCAAGAAAGAGGGTGAGGCTGAACTAAGAGGATTTGCTGGGGTCTGTGCCAGGGAGCCCCTGGAGCAGCCATATGGCTGCAGGCGGTGCCGGGTACCACTAGTCTTCACTGCTCCTGGGACCGTACAGGCAGCTTCTTCTCGACGGCACAGCAGTGGCCCTGCTGAGGTGGCATTGGGCTCCTTGCTTAACTTCCCTACGCTCTGCAGCTGCTCAGCTGCCTCAGCAAGGTGCAGGGAGAGGGCAGGGGGGAGTTGGGAGCCGTAGACAACGGGAGAAGGGAGCAGAGAGCTTCAGCAGAGCTCTGCACCCCATAGCCCTCCACATCAGCTCCTGAGCATGAGCCCACACCCGTGGCTGTGGAAGAGGGCATTAGGCTGCACTGCGGTAATTAAAGTGTGGATTCTGCCTGTATCTCCTGGATTTTTAAATGTGAACCAGTTTAACTGAGTTTTAATTAAAGCTGTTGTGAATCGGCTTAAATCCGTGCTCCTTCAGTGCTCTAGGAAGATATTCACTGCAGGGGCAAGATGCTATCTCATGCAGCCAGGAGAGTTTGAGCTGGTTAATTGTTAGAGGCGTGTGAAAACCTAAATATGCTGACCCAAATGCAGCTCTTCTTAAGGACTCAACTCGGTGTCCTTGGAAATCAGTAAGCCAATTGCTCTGGGAATGCAGTTGCACAGAGACTCGGGAGCCTAGCCTTGCAACTCTGTCCCAAATGCAAAGTACACTTTCTTTGTTTTCTCCAACGGAAATCAATAGTTTTGTGTACCCTAAACAGAGCCAACCGTGCCAAAACACTTGGTTGCACAAATAGAAGGGAAAGAAAAAGACCAAATCACATCAATTAACTCCTTTACTGAACAATTGGAAAGCACTTAGACAGTGATGGCAGAGCAAATAAAATACATAGAGCAGGACATAGTAGCACAGAGCACTAATGCAGATTTGGTACGACTCCAGCATCTGATTTACCATTTGCACTGCAAATATGGCAGAGCATTTTAAGAGAATGGTGGGGGGTTTTTTCTGTTAATTATTTATAGTATTGATAAGGTATCTCCTTTTTTTTGAACGATGAACATTGTGGACATTCAATTATAGCAAAGCATTACAAACTAGTTGCTTCCAGCTGGGGAGAAAGATTTCCAGAGAAGTTTCTCTTAAAATCCAAAGCAAAAAGTCACTGACAGTAAGAAAATATATTAACCTGCTCCCAGATGACAGAGTATAGTATCCTCAAGAGGTTTCTGAAAATGTTAAGTATCTTAGCATCAGAAGGTAAATTATTATCTTGTAATAAGGTGTCTGTGCCTAGCCTTTCATGTTTATTTTATACTTAATAAGAAATAAAGACAAAAAGAATGAACAGGATGCTCTTAGAATGGCTGGGAGCAAAAATCAAACTGTGCTAGCTGAACCACAGAATCAACTGGGTCGGAAAAGACCTCCAGGATCATTGAGTCTAACCTATCACCTAACCCTTCTAATTAACTAAACCATGGCACTAAGTGCCTCATCCAGCCTCCTTTTAAACACTCCAGAGATGGTGATCCCACCACCTCCCCAGGCAGCCCATTCCAAAGGGCAATCACTCTTTCCATGAAGAATTTCTTCCTAATGTCCAACCTGCTCTGGTGCAGTTTGAGACTGTGTCCTCTTGTTCTGTGACTGGGTGCCTGGGAGAAGAGATAGAATCAACCAACCAGGTTGGAAGAGACCTCCAAGATCATCCAGTCCAACCTAGCACCCAGCCCTAGCCAGTCAACTAGACCATGGTACCAAGTGCCTCATCCACTCTTTTCTTGAACACCTCCAGGCACGGTGCCTCCACCACCTCCCTGGGCAGCCCATTCCAATGCCAATCACTCTCTCTGGCAAGAACTTCCTCATAACATCCAGCCTAGACCTCCCCTGGCACAACTTGAGACTGTGTCCCCTTGTTCTATTGCTGGTTGTCTGGGAGAAGAGACCAACCCCCACCTGGCTACAACCTCCCTTCAGGTATCTGCCTTCATTTCACTCTGGCAACATGTTTTTCACTCTCCTTGTTTGAAAGAGAAAAGATTAGAACATGACACTAACATTTTCTGTGTGTTTCTCTTTCCTGAGAGCCTCCTGCTATGAGCCATAGGTGGATAATCACACTACTGTGCTAAGTTATATAGGCAGGACTTTAAAATGCAGTTATTTTTGTACCACACCTGTAACACTAGGATCAAGCAAAACCCCAGGGATCTGGTTATATATGGACAGCAGTTACCAGAAATACAGACAGATGCACCTGCCAGCGCTTTACATCAACACATTTTCAAGTGAGAGGTACGGATCTAGATAATGCACAAACCATAACTTGAATGCCTACATTTGCATTTAAACATCTTCATAAACAGATAAAAAAAAATAAAGCACCAAAAATCAAGTCACAACTCAAAAATATCAGTTGACTTAACTCAGAGCTCAGCCAGGCCCTGCAAAGCCTGAACCAAAGACTGAGCAGAGCAGTGAGGCTACACATTTTGGTGTGGGGATGCTGAAGAGGGTGACTGGATACGCTGTGGCCAGCATTGAGTCAAATATTCATACTTACCAGTTTGGGGTCTTCATGCAAAGAGGAAGGCTGAGTTTACCTTTGGAGGGCAGAAGGGCTCTGCAGCAGGACCTTGACCGCCTGGACAGATGGGCAGAGTCCAATGGGATGGTGTTCAATAGCTCCAAGTGCAGGGTGCTGCACTTTGGCCACAACAACCCCATGCAGAGATACAGGCTGGGGTCGGAGTGGCTGGAGAGCAGCCAGACAGAGAGGGATCTGGGGGTACTGATTGATACCCGCCTGAACATGAGCCAGCAGTGTGCCCAGGTGGCCAAGAGAGCCAGTGGCATCCTGGCCTGCATCAGGAATGGTGTGGTCAGCAGGAGCAGGGAGGTCATTCTGCCCCTGTACTCTGCACTGGTTAGACCACACCTTGAGTACTGTGTTCAGTTCTGGGCCCCCCAGTTTAGGAGGGACATTGAGATGCTTGAGCGTGTCCAGAGAAGGGCGACGAGGCTGGTGAGAGGCCTTGAGCACAGCCCTACGAGGAGAGGCTGAGGGAGCTGGGATTGTTTAGCCTGGAGAAGAGGAGGCTCAGGGGTGACCTTATTGCTGTCTACAACTACCTGAGGGGTGGTTGTGGCCAGGAGGAGGTTGCTCTCTTCTCTCAGGTGGCCAGCACCAGAATGAGAGGACACAGCCTCAAGCTACACCAGGGGAAATTTAGGCTGGAGGTGAGGAGAAAGTTCTTCACTGAGAGAGTCATTGGACACTGGAATGGGCTGCCCGGGGAGGTGGTGGAGTCGCCGTCCCTAGGGCAGTTCAAGGCAAGGTTGGACGTGGCACTTGGTGCCATGGTCTAGCCTTGAGCTCTGTGGTAAAGGGTTGGACTTGATGATCTGTGAGGTCTCTTCCAACCCTGATAATACTGTGATACTGTGATACTGTAATACCTGTCATGTAAAGAGGATTTTACTGATTCTTTTAATGGATACTACTGAATTTTAGAAAGTACTGACTTCATATGTATCACATAATGTTTTTTCTCTTTAAAGACACCACTATTAGAGATCTACAGACTCCATATAGCCAGCAGTGGTTGCTGAAAGGTGTTTTTCCTGTCTCTGTGGTTGTTTAAGCAGTGTTCTGTAAAAACTTTACTGGGAACTTCCTGAAGAGACTAAAACTACCAGAACAGTTTAATCTCTGCTTGTTTTATCTGCATTTCTAAGCCTCAAAGTGTTGATTACTCTACTATTAAGACAACCATTTTTTAAATCAGGCTTATTTAAAAAAAAACACAACAACAACAATAAAAACAAAAAAAAAAGGCAAACCTTGTTTGCTCTGATCCAGCCCCCAGCCGTTCAGCTGGAAAAGTGGAGGGCTTGTATGTTTGTGACACAGTCTTACTTCTGAGCATAGTTTTTCAGGTTTTGGTTGATTCTATGATTCTATATTTGAAATTCTTTCTGTTGCTGCTCTAGAATACAAAGTGTATCACAAACCACTGTCATCAAAATGGCTGTTTTGTTGTTTTCCATATGTCTATGAATAGCTTTACTGAGCCCTGGGACAAAACCAGTGATCTCTCCTGAGATCTTGCAAACGCTAGGAGATGGTGTATGCTGGCATTGATCCATGTGAGTGGATATGATCCCACATTTCCAGAGGACCCACCTTGCCAGCAACATTTTCACTAATTTCATTCACAGCAAATGACACAAAACTTAGTTCTGCACTGGGGAGAAACAACAGGCTGGGAGGTGATCTGCTGGAAAGCAGTCCTGTGGAGAGGGACCTGGGGGTCCTGGTGGATAACAAGTTAACCATGGCACAACAATGTGCCCTTGTGGCCAAGAAGGCCAATGGGATCCTGGGGTGGATTAGGAGTGTGTCCAGCAGATCAAGGGAGGTTCTCCTCCCCCTCTACTCTGCCCTGGTGAGACCTCATCTTGAATACAGTTTTGGGCTCCCCAGTTTAAGAGGGTCAGGGATGTGCTAGAGAGGGTCCAGTGGAGGGCTACTAGGATGATTAGGGGACAGACAGGAGGGCATGGATTACGAGAGGAGGCTGAGGGACCAGGGGCTTTTTAGTCTAAAGAAGAAAAGATTTAGAGGGGATTTGATAAATGTTTATAAGTATCTGAAGGCTGGCCAGGAGGCAGAGAACAGGCTCTGCTCACTTGCTCCCTGTGATAGGACAAGGAGCAATGGGTGTGAGTTGCAGCAAAAGAGGTTCCGCCTCAACACAAGGGGGAACTTCGTTACTGTAAGGGTCACAGAGCACTGGAACAGGCTCCCCAGTGAGGTTGTGGATGTGTTCCTCTGTGATCTGTGTTAGATAGCATTGTCCTGCTCTGGCAGGGGGGTTTGACTGGATGATCATTTTGGGTCCCTTCCAACCCCTAACATCCTATGATCCTATGAACTCCCAGATAACTCTCATACTTAGCATGATATCTTCTCAAATTTCTTCCACGTTCTCCTTGAAATCTGAACAAAGCTGCAGAATTTAGCATGAAAGATAACCGCAGTAGACATCTTCCCCACTTCAGTGACAGAACAGTCATCAGTCACCTTAGAATGGCTATATGTACATGAAGGACACTGGTTTATGCCAGCCTTACTGGCATCACTGCAGAGAAATATTTGTGTCTGATTATGTAAAACTTTGCTAGCAAAATAAAAAATGCACTGCTTACTTGGGAAAGTGCCTGATCATCTGAGTCATAGACAGAGGGACCAGAGCGGTGTTGGCTTCGTAGTTAGCAGTTACAACTGATGAGCTAGTTCACTAGTTGCTGATCTTCTACTGATCTTCCAGATCTTTCTCTCATAATTTCCTCTTGCTGTTAAAAGGTGACATTATCAAGAGCGGAATCTGGACTGAGGGAAGTGGCTGAGCTTTGCAAGAATTTCCAGGTAAAACCTCTTCATTTGATTTCTGTTTTGGATCACTTCCTTATCTACAGCCATTTCTCAGCTGTGTCCTTTAAAGATTCCTTGAGGGAAGAATATATCCTCTAAAATAAGGTATCCTTGGTGGTCTTCAAAGGTTGAGCATAACAGAAGAGATTTATTCACTTCTTCCGACACATGGAGATCAGAGACATTATGTCCAACATTATTTTTAAACACAGATACTTCATATTCTTGTCCTCAAAAGTAGCACACACCTTTATTCCTTTGAGGCAGCAAACTAAAAAAACAGGAAAGGACAAGGGCTTTTGGGGACCACCCCCAGGAGCAGAGGATAAAATGAAGTGCTTAAAATGGGCCTTTAATAGAAAAGGAAGAAGAGCAAGAGAATACCAGGAATAACAAGTGAAGGGCAGAAGAGAACAACCTGGTGTGTGACAGAAGTGTGACTAATGGCTAGACCTCACAAAAGGTACAGACACTAAACAGATGGTCTGGAAAGTCAAGTGAAAGACCGAAACAGCCACACTGCAGTGTGGTCCCCCAGTACATCAAAGGAGGGGGAGGAGGGACATCTGTAAGCAAAGCCACCAGCTTCTCCACAAACACCAGTGGAAACTCCATTGCCACCATCATTACCAATGTGGATCAGTTCTCTCTGAAAAGGGCATCAGAAGCCCTTAGAAATGAAGCAGCTCACGTGCAAAGCACATGCACACATATGCATATATCCCTTGCTTGAGGATATGATTCATGCAATGGCCATGTGTGATTTGAGTAACTGCAGGACACAGAGAGTCAAACTTATGTATCTGTGACAAAAAAAAAAAAAATAATTTAAAATACAGAATTGCTGCTTTTTATAAGTGGCAAACACTTGGAGAGTCAACAAAGGAATTCACAAGAGCTCAGTGAAAAATAAAACCTCCAACCCAAGAGCTGCTAGCTGACGAGAGCAGCCTGGAATAATTTTTCTCAATCAGTTAAATTTGTGGTTTTGCTTCCCCATAGCTGTTTGGTTGGTTAGGTTTTGGTGAGGGTTTGGTTGGTTGGTTGTAAAAATACAAAACAAAAGTAATATCCTTAAATCTTAACAGAACTATTGAATGTCAAAACTCGTAGTTTGTATTGCTTTTATTCTTTTAGCAGTTTTTCAGGAGACCACAGGCACATCATTTCAGTACTCAGGTTTCTGTTTCTCCAGCTATTCAACATGTTATTCATAAGGTATACTAGTGTTTTAATGATAACATAGCTTCCTTAAACTGATGATGCTGTGCAAGTGGAAAAAATAAGTAGTATGAGACCTCCTGATAGAGTCATAGAGTAGTTTAGGTTGGAAGGGACCTCAAAGATCATCCAGTTTCAACCCAGTGCCATAGGCAGGGACACCTCTCACTAGAACAGGTCACTCAAAGCCTCATCCAACCTGGCCTTGAACACCTCCAGGGAGGGAGCATCCGCAACCTCCCTGGGCAACCCATGAAACTCACAGTATCACAGTATCACAGTATCATCAGAGTTGGAAAAGACCTCACAGATCATCAAGTCCAACCCTTTACCACAGAGCTCAAGGCTAGACCATGGCACCAAGTGCCACGTCCAATCCTGCCTTGAACTGCCCCAGGGACGGCGACTCCACCACCTCCCCAGGCAGCCCATTCCAGTGCCCAATGACTCTCTCAGTGAAGAACTTTCTCCTCACCTCCAGCCTAAATCTCCCCTGGCGCAGCCTGGTGCTGTGTCCTCTCGTTCTGGTGCTGGCCACCTGAGAGAAGAGAGCAACCTCCTCCTGGCCACAACCACCCCTCAGGTAGTTGTAGACAGCAATAAGGTCTCCCCTGAGCCTCCTCTTCTCCAGGCTAAACAATCCCAGCTCCCTAAGCCTCTCCTCATAGGGCTGTGCTCAAGGCCTCTCACCAGCCTCATCGCCCTTCTCTGGACACACTCAAGCATCTCAATGTCCCTCCTAAACTGGGGGGCCCAGAACTGAACACAGTACTCAAGGTGTGGTCTAACCAGTGCAGAGTACAGGGGCAGAATGACCTCCCTGCTCCTGCTGACCACACCATTCCTGATGCAGATGAGGCTGTAGAAAGCCATTCATTTTTCTTTGCTAGAGAATTTGTAGGTTAACGTACCGAGACATTTATTTTCTTGCTGTTATTGGTTTCATCTATGTGAGAGATGTAGGAGGCTGTGTCTGTGTCTTGCTTTCCCCATACAGAAATACAGTCTATTCCAACACAGTTTTGGCATTTCTCTTAGCTGATGTAAGGCTGTGCCTATTTGCCCTTGGTTGTGTACTTAATTAGGTCTACAATATTCCATAAATAATCTCTTAAACAGATCTGAAATGCAGATTAGTTCTTGTTAGGATTCTCAGTTTACTTATCTTTTTTTGTTATATGAAAGAGCCCATGCATTTATCTCAGACATACTGATAACTTTTTTTGTTGTTGCCCTAGTTCAAACATTCCTTCTAACATTTCCAATCAATATGTAAAAACTTTGGAAATCTGGGGAAAAAAAAGGGGGAAAAAAGGCAGCTAACAATATCCTAGAAAATTTCTTCCACCAGCAGGTCCCCTGCATGCCCTTTGCCCCCACTGAAGCAAAAGGAAAAATAGCCTGCATGATCACTAGTGCAAATTTTCCTTCCTTCCACCCCAGCTCCCAGTCTGAATGTGCTTTGTCTGGGCTGCTGCTTTGATGTTGCATCAGGCAGCTTTGAAACAATAACTTGAAGACAGCATTAAAGACAGCCAAGGGTAAAGCATCAAGCTGCTACTGTGCAATTTGTGGAGAAATGCCATGGCTTTGCAGGGAAGCTGAGGATGGCCACATAAGCCCTCAAATTCAAAACCACAGGCTGCTTGGCTGCCTCTCACAAGGAGCTCTGTGAAAGGCAGGCAGGACCAAAGCTCCATCCTCCCATTTTGAACCGTCCACTACTTTGAGTGCAAAGAGGATGGCTCCAGCCCTGCCAGAGCTGTCGTCATATGTTGTTTTAGAACAATGGAGGATTGAGTGAGGGGGGTGGGGGGGGGAAAGTTGTTTGTGTGTGCGCATCTGTCAATAAGGGAGCTTAAGTTGGGGATGAGAGATACTCAGGAGGATTAAGTGCAGCAGATTTATAGGTGAAATCCGGTTAGCGCTGATGCAAAAGGTTGTAGGGGAGATTTTCAAAAGCATGTGTGGGAGGAGACTGCTTGCATACTATTGATTTTCTATTTTGGTGTCTTGCTCTCAACAGTGTATGGTAGTCTTGTGAAGCACTGGAAGTTCCTGGAGATAGTGGAAGATGCCCATGAAGCAAGTAAGTTGATAAGTCAATGCTGACACTATCGTCTGCTGCAGAAAGGAGTGGGAGGGAAACATAGGAAAGACATCTTTTTTTTCCCCCTGTATTGCAAAGTGAATGCAATGCAGCAGTCCCTGCTCCCTACACATTTTCCAAATAGACAGCATCTCAGGCAGAAGTCACAGAAGTCAAAGAGGAGTAGCAGAATATAGAGAAGTAGCAGAATATACAGTTTCCAGGTTTGGGAGCAGGAGTCATCACTGTCAGGAAGCACAGAGGGAGCTGCAGCCCTTGAGTCCACTTTCCCTGTAATTAACCCATCATTTGTCTGCAAGTAATCTCTTATTCTGTGTTTGTCCAGACCTGGGTGATAGCACCCAAGCACCATCAGCAGAGAGAGGGCAGCAGCAAGTGCCAAAATGCATGCAGGGTGGAATGAGAGATGTAAAAGCAGGATTTGGTTTAGCGAAGCTTTGAACCAGAGGCACTACAACTCTTTGCTTGCTGTCAGCAAACAACAGCAGCTGGTCCACCACGTGCACTTTGTTGTTAGGTTTTTGGGGTTTTTTCGTTTGTTTTTTTTTTTTCTCTGAAGGCTGAAAAATAAAGTAGGTCACTATTTTATTTACCAGAAGCAGAGATTAAGGATGTTAGGAAAGGGCAGAGTGCAGCATAAGCTGCTGATGAAAACACTGGAAATCCAGCCTGCATGGGCTTATACATGACATGAATCAGAAACTCAGCTGCTGACATGAAAAACTGAGGTCATATTTAGGTAACACATGAAGAAGAGATATCAGATGTACCAGCAATAAAGAAAATATGCAATAATCACAGGCTACTGAAGCAAAGATGTAAGGCTTCTGGCTGTAGAAGGACAGGAGACTTTCTTTTAAAAAAAGATTAGCAGTCACCCTGGTTGAAGAATGCTCATCAAGTCCTTGTTTACTTTCCTTAATATGTCTAAATTTCTAAAGCACGGCACATCTACAAAGCTTCAAATTGATGAGAGCTGTGGGTAACCAAGAGCATGGTTACATGACTAAACTAATGTAGGGAGCATCAGGATATCATCTGATGTCCCACTGCTATAAATCCATAGCCATTATAGAATCATAGAATCAACCAGGTTGGAACAGACCTCCAAGATCATCCAGTCCAACCTAGCACCCAGCCCTAGCCAATCAACTAGACCATGGCACTGAGTGCCTCAGCCAGGCTTTTCTTGAACACCTCCAGGGACGGTGCCTCCACCACCTCCCTGGGCAGCCCATTCCAATGCCAATCACTCTCTCTGGCAACAACTTCCTCCTAACATCCAGCCTATACCTACCCTGGCACAACTCAAGACTGTGTCCCCTTGTTCTGTTGCTGGTTGCCTGGGAGAAGAGACCAACCCCCACTTGGCTACAGCCTCCCTTCAGGTAGTTGTAGACAGCAATGAGGTCAACCCTGAGCCTCCTCTTCTCCAGGCTAAACACCCCCAGTTCCGTCAGCCTCTCCTCATAGGGTTTGTGTTCCAGGCCCCTCACCAGCTTTGTCGCCCTTCTCTGGACATGTTCCAGCACCTCAACATCTCTCTTGAATTGAGGGGCCCAGTACTGGACACATTAGACACAACAAGTATTGTTGCATGCAAAGGACTTGGGTGTTTTGCCATTAAATCTTCAGATACTGAGGCGATAATTGTCCATGCTCCCCAGTCAGGCACATTCCAGCCAGCCAGAAACAGGGAATGTTATATCTAAGATGAGTCCAATTACAAACTATTGGCAAGTTCTAGAGAAACTGGAGAGGAAACATTGTTTTAAAAAACAAGAACAAAAAAAGTAAAGACATTCACTGAGGAACTGCAGGAGATAATGTGCACAAATTATACAATGCAATAAGAGTTTGTACACAATCCTCATAAGGATGAATTTTACCTTTCAATGAAGTGTATAATGCAAAACTTTGAAGTTCTCTCTCCCACAGACTCCTCTCTTGCAGCTACATTCACACAGACTTGTCCTCACACAAGCAAGGGAGCAGCAGTACTTGCTAAAATCAGTGTGGGTGTTCAGAAAACACCCCACCAGTGTTTCACTACTGGGACCAGTCCTGAGCAAGTGTATGACGTGGGTTAGGAACTTCACACACACACTGTTGACATGCTCAGATGGCTTGGAGGTAAGATGAAGCTATATTTACAGCAAAGCTAAATTTACAAGCACATGTATAGAGTATGTGTACAAGTATTTACAATTACATACAAATTAGAAAAAATACAGAAATCCAAACTCTCTCCCAGAGAAAAGATACTGCCCAAAAGGGCTCGGCAGGCCTGAGGACTTATAACCCACCAGGAGGAGTTGACAGCCCCCATTAGGAGCCAATTGATAGTCCCTCTCCTCAGCAGACCTGAGGAGAGGGACTTGGGGGATGCTGGTGGACGAGAAGCTCAACAGGAGCCAGCAGTGTGCACTTGCAGCCTGGAGGGCCAACCAGATTCTGGGCTGCATCAGGAGAAGTGTGGCCAGCAGGGCAAGGGAGGTGATTCTCCCCCTCTACTCTGCTCTGGTGAGACCCCACCTGGAGTACTGCATCCAGTTCTGGAGCCCCCACTACAAGAAGGATGTGGATGTGCTGGAGCATGTCCAGAGAAGAGCCACGAGGATGATCAGGGGGCTGAAGCACCTCTCCTATGAGGACAGACTGAAAGAGCTGGGGCTGTTCAGTCTGGAGGAGAGGAAGCTCCCAGGTGACCTTATTGTGGCCTTCCAGTATCTGAAGGGGGCCTGGGGAGGGACTTTTCAGGCTATCAGGTAGTGACAGGACTAGGGGGAATGGAGCAAAGCTGGAGATGGGTAGGTTCAGGCTGGACATGAGGAGGAAGTTGTTCAGCATGAGAGTGGTGACAGCCTGGAATGGGTTGCCCAAGGAGAGGAGTTGGTTGAGGCCCCATCCCTGGAGGTGTTCAAGGTCAGGCTGGATGAGGCTGTGGCCAGCCTGCTCTAGGGTAGGGTGCCCCTACCCACGGCAGCTGGGTTGGAACTAGATGATCCTTGCGGTCCCTTCTAACCCTGACTGAATCTATGATTCATTAGCAAGATAATCAGAGCTCAGAGGTTTGGCACCTGCTTCACCAAAGGCAGAGAAATCTGACTCCTTGGCATTATCCAATTCTGAACATTTAATGGACTTTTTTGCTAATGAAAATGAAAACAACTGCTTAATTTTGAACATTGCAGTTTCTCCAAAGTCTCCAGCTGTAACAGTTTTGATTCTTTCATTTGCAAAGGAAATGTAAAGTGTTAAAACTATGCATTGACCTTCCACTCACTTCAAATGTTTTGGTATGAAATTCTTATTCTTTCTTCCTCAGTTTTGCCTCGCAAGCTAGTGGAAGATAAACATTTAATATATTGATTTTCACTGCTATTTATCTTTAGTATCTTTTCTTACCCAACATATCTGCTGGAACTGTTAATAAGGGAGGAATGTTGCTCTCTAGTTTATGCAGAACTTAATCTCCTTTAGATGCTTGCTAAGACACAACATTAAGGCATAACAAATGCCAGCCATCTTAGACTTAAAAAGCACTCTAGCATATAATATCCAGATGGTGCCAACTTTTGAGACCTTCATCTGTGTTAAGGGTTAACTCCTCCTGGGAGAAGTGCTCTGGAATCCCACCCCAAGTTCCCCTGGCCCGTCCTGGTAGGCATGGTCTGGAACCTGTCCCCTCCTGATGGGAGGTTCCTCCAGGTGCAAAGCTTAGCCCACTCCCACTTCTGTCTGCAAACCTCTCAAGGCAGGCAAACTTCCTGTTCTTGACCTCTTTGCCTCCTGCTTTTGCCTGAGCAGGGTCTGGAAGCTCCAGCTGAGTCACCTGGGCCAGCTAATCTCGTGGCTGACCAGCTACCTCCTGCATCCACCTCCATCCAAGCAATCCATTGTCATCCATCTGCTTCTGTATATATTTTTGTATCTGTTTTCCTTCCCTTACACCTCTGTAAACTCTCTTACCTTAAATACTCTTTATTTGTTGTTTAAAGTTTTTCTTTTAACTCCCAAATTGGAGCAAGACTATTCTTTGGGTGTTTTCTACCCCCTGACCCTTCTGCCTACTTTTTCTTTCAAAAAAGGCAGGGGAGAGGGGAGTCATCATATATTTAATTTTGATCTGTGGGCTTTGGGTCTCTGGGAAGCTCTGAACTAGAACAATCTGCTAGCTGTATGCTGTTGTTCTGATGACCTAGATAAAATATCACCATTCTGCAACTTGATGGAAATTTTAAGCAGTTGGGGAGGAATGCTTACTCACTGTGATTTTAGTACCTCTTCATGGGCTAATTGTCAATATTTTCCAGATAATTGTATTTTCTGATAGTGTTATCTATAGATCAAGCTTCAGAGCCTTCAGTGAAATTCGTCCATATAACTGCCAATGGAAAACAAGACAAAATCTTTGACCTGAATAGACTGCAATCAAAGCAAACCAAAGGGAGAATTGATGAAAAGAGGATATTATCTCAGTCTTCCACAGGCAAAGAGTAACACAGAGATCAAAAGACTTATCTGGGGTCAAAAGAAGCCTGCAGCACATTTTGCCATCCAACTCACATCTCCCAAAGTTCCACATTTAACTACGAAGCCATTTTCCTAATCTCATGCAATCACAAGAGATCATTTTAAAAGCTAGAGAATTAACCCTTAGTTTATATAAAGGCTCTCTGGGAATCATTGCAATGTCTCTAAAATATACCAAACATCTTTCTCTGAATCATGGATCTCCTAGCAATGTAAACATTGCTCCAGAAAGCAGGAATACATTTTTTTTTCCCACTTGCATCACCTAAAGAATCTAGTTTGTAAATAGTCCTATATGCTACTAAAGATACTTTAATGCATTCACAAGAAATGAACCAACTGCATTCACAGAATGTCAGGGGCTGGAAGGAATCTCGAGAGATCATCTAGTCCAACCTCATTGCCAGAGCACTATCACTTATACCAGACCACACAGGAATGCATCCAGGCGGGTTTCAAATATCTCCAGAGAGGGAGACTCCACAACACCCCTGGGCAGCCTGTTCCAATGTTCTGTCACCCTCACAGAGGAAAAATTCACCCTCATGTTTACAGGAAATTTTCCATGCCTCAACTTTTACCCATTGCCCCTTGCTCTGTCATTGAGCATCACTAAGTAGAGCCTGTCCCCATCCTCCTGGCATTCACCCTTCTTTTTATTGTCCTGAAAAGCCCCACCCCAAAACTATAGACCAAAGTAGTTAAATTTTATTTGCAGGTTCTAATTTGGTTGAGAATTTTCACCAGGATGCTTATGGGTGACTGGTAATTTAGGGAAGTTGGAACATGGAAAAGGCTAAGCCACAAAACAGCTTTGCCCCATGTAGAAATCAGAGGCAGCCCACAGCCCTAGGGAAAAGTGGAGAGAGTGCTGGATTTACTCACAGGGTGGAGCAGGAATTTGGAGATGCTCCCTGGATCACCCTTAGCAGCAGCTTCTGAAATCCGTGAGATATAATCCAATTTGGGAACCACACAGCCTAAATCCAACGGGAATGGAAGCCACCAAAGTCTAAGTGTCTGCAGACACAGCTCTCAGAAGGCGGATCTGGTGGAGTGGCACTTCCTTGGCAGTGCAGGCACAGCAGCATTGCTGGCCTGTCTCAGGAAACAGCAGCAGGTTATGGCAGGGGCAGGGTTGTTCCTGGTTGGGGTAGGGAGCAGGGAGCCAGGACATGCTGGTCCCAGGACAAGCCAGAGCCAGGTGCTGCAGGGATATCTCTCCAATGGATCTGAATGGAACAGCATGGACCTAATGAACCCACATGCACTTTCTGGCCACTCTCCAAGACAACGTGTCCAGTGCCAGTATAGATTGAGCTCGAAGAATCCAGCATCACAATCCTCACTGCCTCAGTTTAGCCAGAAGGATGCTGTGGGAGACAGTGTCAAATGCTTTACTGAAATCAAGATACAGCACATCCACTGCTCTACCATTATCAATTGACCTGATTATGTTCTCATAAAAGGCTATCAGGTTGGTCAAACTTGACTTCTCCTTGGTAAAGCCACGTTGGCTGCTCCTGATGACCCTCTTGTCCTTGATATGCCTAAGGACAGCGCCAAGGATCAGCTGCTCCATTACCTCTCCAGGGATGGAGGTGAGGCTGACTGGTCTATAGTTGCCTAGGTCCTTCTTACCCTTTTTGAAGATTGATGTTTGCACACCTCCAGTCTCCAGGCTGGAGATTTTAGTCTCTAGTGTCTACTGATCATGTCCTGCAAGTCCCCAAGCTCCCCATGCAAAGGACAGTGTGTCCAGGTGCCTTGCAGTGCTCCCTGGTGCAGCTCAAGGCTGCTGCCATGAAGTGCTCCATCAACCCATCACTGCAATATTGGACATCTAGGCACTTTGCACCTTCACCTGCCCACCCTTCCTCAGACATGTTTTTGAACTACTCCAAATTCTGAGCTTTTAACCTGTAAAAACAGCAGGGATGTACTCACAATGTCTGACTTCACACATGACTGAGTGGGTCACTCAAGGCTTCCTGCACAGCCCAATGACAAAACCAGGCATTTTCACCATGTGGTTTGTGTGACCTACATCAGATGTGTACCTTTTCCTGAGGGCAACTGTGCACCAGAAGCAGCTGTTCATCTGTGCAAGGTGCCAAGTGTGACCAGATCAGAGGAGGATGTCTGCACAGAAGTGGGCACATGAAGCTGGAGATGAATCCCACCGGGACCTGGGTACATGCCAAGTACATTCCTTCTTCAGGTTTGCTGGAAATAGAGATCAAGGGTTTCAGTAATTTGCATGGATGCTGGCTCAACTGGGCGGAGTAATTTCATCTCCTCATTGCTTATTTTTATGATTTACATAGCTTGGACATTAATTTCTGCACTACCTCTGTTTTATTGAATTAGTGCTAGGATCTCTTGAGGTGACTTTAAGATTCTTTGCACAACTAACCTATCATTATTTGCTGGCTCAATTTCTCATATGAAATTTGCTTGTATTCCACAATTCTTCTAAGCAGTACAAACCTGTTATTCTTGAAGTGACTGAGGATTTCAGGATTGATGAACTGTGCTGTAACCTCATCGTTATGCTGAAGGTCTTCAGTCTTATTTGTAGTCTTACACAACTTGATTATATATATATACATATATATATAAATCAGTGAGCATCTTTTCTAAGTTATATGGTGGCCTTTCCCTGCTGCATTTATGGCTTTCAGTTTTAAATAAAATCTGGTTTTCAGAAATCAACTTACCCAACTAACTAAAACTCTGATAAAACAGAACCAGACACAAAAATGGCAGAACAAAGGTTAAGAGGGAAGTTACTATTATCTTTGCACTACAGAAAGGAAAAGAGTAATTTGATGTATTGGTACTTCAAGTGTTACATCTGAAAAGTATAAAGTAGCAGCAGCACAACTGCATTATGTAAGTAGCCTAAGGCTCTTTCCATAGTTCTAACTCGGTCTAGATGATGCATAAAAATCCATCCAACAAGGACAACAGTGGGTGCATGCCCACTGCACTTTGTATGCAGTATATTTTAAATAGCAATAAAACCAGGAAACTAAACACAGTGATGAGATCTGCCTCTCAAATGCAGATAAACAGTAGCTAATATTTCCCTTTTCAAGTCACCATAAAGACCAGTTCCAGGTATTTTATGTTCTAGTAGCAAGATATACTTATCTTTGATGGAGTTTTTCTGTAGAAGCTGTCTGCTCCTCTACTCGCCCCCACTCTGCTTACCTTTATGTCCAGAGTGCCAGATTCCCTGAAGAAAGTAGCAGCTGGGTGAATATAGCAGAATGCATTTCTGCAATGGGCTCTTCACCCTCAGTGAAGGTTTACAAGTTAAATGAGACTCAATATAAACAAGAGTATCAAAATTTTACAGCTCCTTTCCCTAAACTTCAGTCCATTTGAAGACTTAGGCTCCAGAAGGCAACCAGCAATAGAACAAGGAGACAGTCTCAAGTCATGCTGGGGGAAGTATAGACTGGATGTTAGGAGGAAGTTCTTCACAGAGAGAGTGATTGGCATTGGAATGGGCTGCCCAGGGAGGTGGTGGAGGCACTGTCCCTGCAGGTGTTCAAGAAAAGCCTGGCTGAGGCACTTAGTGCCATGGTCTAGTTGACTGGCTAGGGCTGGGTGCTAGGTTGGCCTGGATGATCTTGGAGGTCTCTTCCAACCTGGTTGATTCTATGATTCTATGAAGGGGCAATTAAAGCATGGCAGAGCACACATCACTACTACAGATTACAGTATTTGATAGATTTTAATAAAAATATTCCACAGCAACATGAAGGTTAAAAAATTACACCATATGCCTAGAATTATTTTCAGAAATAGGCCAAAGGATGTCTCTTTTTGTTGGTGTTGTTTCTTAAAAATGTCTGAATCAAAAAGATGTTTTCACACAAAGTGCTGCCAGTTTTAAATTGCTACATTTAATTCAAAAGCTATTCAACAGATACAGGAACACTGTGTTTGTTGTGTTGAGTATTTGTTTTTCTCCTCCTATAAAGCATATTGTAATTTGGAGACAAACACAAAATGTTTTTAATCCAAAGTGAAAAACTCAGTTTATTCTGACCACAACCAGAGAGCTGGGAGGGGAGATTTTCCTTAACTTGGAAGTTGGAACTAACAAGTTATGGAAATGGTAAACACAATTTAATAATAAGCCCCCAGGTCTCTCTGGAGCTGGTAGAGACTCAGTGCTGTAGCTGTAGTTTGGTTTAATGGCTCAAGAAATGATAGGAAACCAAGTTCCCTTGGCTTATTAAGACCTGATATACATTAGTTCTCACTAGACTGTGACTACCAATTACTAAAAACCTCTCTAAAGCAAGAGTATGTCTTCAATGCATATGCTGCCTGCTTAACTAACACTAAAGACACCCCCATTATCTGTTATATTAATAAGCCTACAGAGCAATAGACTGAGCATAAGCAGTGCAACTTCAGAATGCCTTAATTGTAGTAAATCAGAGTAGCTCTCCCTAATCCTCACAATGACCGAGCAGCACACTCTTCACATCCTCAAATGCTGCTCAGAATTGCTGCTCTTCAGCACTCGTCTAATGGTCCTTTTCAGCATGGGGTCAGGTCAGTAGTTCTTCTGTAGACCTGCCGTATTACCAGCTTCCAAATTACTGCACTGCTGTCCAGCTCAGACCAGGCACAGTGTACTGATGCTGGAAATCCCAAATGGTGGTTTTATACCTTGCTGACTTGGATAGCTATTACCAAGACGAGCAGCTCAGTAGTAAACCACTGTCCCTTGGCTGACCCCTGCAGCTACGTACGAGCAGCTCTTCTCAGCTTCAGTTGCCTTGGAGTCTGACTGAATATAGGCAGGTAAGAGGGGGAAAAAGGCAAGAAAATAGCAGAACTGATCAGAAAATTAATAAACCCAAGAGCACAAATTGCAATAGGGCATATAGAACTCAGTGCAAATCTGCAGATCAGAGAGAAGTCTCTATCAGGTTGTGCTGCTGAAATAAATGTTTGGCAAGACCTTAGGACAGCAAAGCAGAGTTTTGCATATAGGTTCTCATCTAGAAATAGAGCTGAGACTCAGGAATTTGGATTTTTAGGGCTATATATAACTCATTTGTAGGATGATATAAATAGCTCCGTTCCTCCATACAGTACAATACCTCAAATATCAATAAGTTAAAGCAGTTCTTGCTGCTAACCCTAATCCTTTCCCCACTGCTAAACTCACACTGGCCAGACTTTCTCCTCCAACAGTCTGCATAAAAATACATTCTCTTAACATCCTCATGACTCACTTTTGGTATTCAGTCTCCTCCACATGACCCCTGCTTGGGAAGCAGCTCTTCTTTCCTTTTCTTGGTTTCCACCAGCCATACCCAGATACCAGTTATCTCTCTTTTCCCAGGCTGTCCTTTGGCATTGCAGATGGACCTGTTTGCTATGGGATATAAGCAGCAAGAAAGAAAATAAAGCACAGTTCAGCTTCATTCATTTTACAGCTACCAAACCATTGGTGCTCTTCTCTGTACCTTTTCTGGAGACTTTCAAAAGCCTCCTGGATGTATTCCTGTGCAAACTACCCTAGGTGATTCTGCTTAGCAGGGGAATTGGTCTTGATGACCTCTGGAAGTCCCTTCCAGCCTCTAAGGTGTTGTGATTCTGCCATATTTCACAACATTCATGGTGATGGTCACACACGGTTGTGTTCCATGCCCTCTTTACGTTGTCCTACCCCAAAATGCATTCACCAGCCAAAGTCAACTCACTCTAAATTGCTAAAGAGAACTACTGAACTAATCATAAAGCTTTGTCCTGATAAAGCACCAGACTCTTGGAGTGCTTATGCTTCTTTTTTGAGATACTACTAACCAGACACCTCTTAGCCTAGCTGCATTCACACTGGAATTTCAATCACTTGTGAAGTAGACTTACAAAACAAATCCCTTAAATATATACTGAACATATGCATAAACAGTCATTCTTTTTCTTCCCCCAATCATTCTTTTTCTATATACACCATAACCAGCTGTCAGTAGTCTCTTTTGAATTTCCCTGCACCCACAATGAGCATTTAAAACCCATTCAAATAAATTACATAATAGCCCACGTGCTGTCCTTATCACATGCAAGAGGGGAAAAAAAGTAATCAAAGTCATTATCTTATCACGGTTTTCTAACATCTTGAACACTTGCATGTATCACAGTATCACCAAGGTTGGAAGAGACCTCACAGATCATCAAGTCCAACCCTTTACCACAGAGCTCAAGGCTAGACCATGGCACCAAGTGCCACGTCCAACCTTGCCTTGAACAGCTCCAGGGACGGCGACTCCACCACCTCCCCGGGCAGCCCATTCCAGTGTCCAATGACTCTCTCAGTGAAGAACTTTCTCCTCACCTCAAGCCTAAAGGCAGTGCACATATAGAGTGCAGCAAATGGTTCAAAAAGTAAACATTTGATTTACCAATACTTTTTTCCACCAGCATATTACTAGAACCAAGCTTACCAAAAGATTGACATGGGACTAGAAAATGAAGGATGCAATCACTGACAGCATTTCCCCCACCAAAGCGTTCTCACAGGCTGCATTAGTCTTGTGCTTTCACAGAGAGACCTAGGCAGAGCAGCAACTATCATGCCTGAGGAACACTTCTGAACATCCACAATTGTAAATATTCAGGGAACAGCCCTGTCCATTGCCAACCCACAATCTTGCAAGAAAACAGCCACCTTTAGTGTTTTACCCAAGGCATCTTCAGGAGGTGGAAGCAAACACAAGGCAGACAGCAACATTTTTAGGATCTCTCAGTCTTGCATCAAATTCTGAAACTAGCTCAGTCAGCACTGAAGCCCTCAAGTCACTGTAATATATGCTTTTCTTTCCTGCAGCCAAGCATAGCCACCATAAAGGTCAAGAACAGCATCTCCATCTCCATTTTTTACTTTATGCAGTTTTTATGTCCCACTTGATTGTCTTCAAGCATTTTGCACAGCAGCCAGTTAATTCTCACACGCTCCCTTTTCTGTTTAGCCATGCAAACTCCACGTAAAGCCAAAACTAAGGCAGGTTCTTGTTATAAAGAAGGAAGGCAACAAACGCTCCCTGGGCAAAATCAGTAAACTAAACTAACCAACCTCTAGGCTATACTAAAAGCTCAAGTTAAAATTAGATTCTCCCTCCACTTATGTATGCACATATAAAACTCTGTGCTTTTACTACATCCAGTAGCATCTATGCACCAGAAGTGCATGTGGATGAACGTCCTTACACACTTCATCTAGCACCAACTGCTGCTGGATACAGGACCCAGTTGACAGATGCTATGATTGTTGTGACACATGGTTAAAACATACTGCTATGACCTAGCAGCAGTTTTGACATTTCCTCCTAGCTGTACTACCCAGAGTCTGCCACAGTATATTTCAGCATACAGTCTGCCTGTTCGAAGGCAGCCACTTGATAAAAAACATCCAGCAAACGGAAGAGAGACCTTAAAGTTACATGGACCTACAGCAGGACAGTCCCACTCTGTATTAAAGATCTCAACATCAATATCTTTATCAGCGATCTGGATGAGGGCATTGAGTGTACCCTCAGCAAGTTTGCTTGATGATACAAAACAGGGGAGGGGAGGGGGGAGGCATGGGGAATGCATAGTGAACAGCCCATCAGGCTGTGCTGCCACCTAATGAGATCCAGCCAGGCTGGGTGAAGTTCAGTAAGGACAAGTGCAGGATCCTCCATCTGGGGAGGAATAAAAGCAGGCACCAGTACAGGTTGGGGCTGCCCTGCTGGAAAGCAGCTCCGTGGAGACAGACCTCGGAGTGCTGGTGGCCAGCAAGTTCTGCACGGGCTAGCAACGCGCCCCCTTGTGGCCAAGAGAGCCAATGGCATCCTGGGGTGCATCGGGAAAAGTGTGGCCAGCAGGTCTAGGGAGGTTCTTCTACCCCCTCTACTCTGCCCTAGGGAGACCATACCTGGAATACTGTGTCCAGTTTTGGGCTCCCCAGTTCAAGAGAGGCAGGAATCTGATGGAGAAAATCCAGCAGAGAGCCACAAGAATGACCGGGGAACTTGAGCATCTCCCCTACACAGAGAGACCGAGAAACCTGGGACTACTTAGTCTGGAGAAGACTGAGCAGAGATTTGATCAATGTCTATAAATATCTGAGGGGTGGGTGTCAAGTGGATGGGGCCAACCTCCTTTCAATGGTCAGCAGCAATAAGACAAGGAGCAACAGCTACAAACTGGAACACAGAAGGCTTCACCTCAACGTGAGGAGAAACTGCTTTACAGGGAGGGTGTCAGAGCACTGGAACAGGCTGCCCAGAGAGGTTGTGGAGTCTCCTTCTCTGGAGACTTTCAAAACCCACCTGGCTGTGCTCCTGTGTGAACTACCCTAGGTGATCCTGCCTCGGCAGGGTCGTTGGACTCAACCTCTGGAGGTCCCTTCCAAGTTCTGTGATTCTGTGAACACATCACACAGTTCAATATTCCAGTACACCAGTTAAGGAATCCCTAAGTATTACGATCAGAAACCATATTCTCAGTGCAGATCAAGCTGGAGCTGGATGTGGGTGAAGTAAATATGAACAAAACACTGCTGGAAGAAGTTTGCACACTGTGTAGCAGGTAGTAGTTAGGGAGTTCTTCGTTACCATGACAAAAAAAATGCTATCTTTACAGGTCTATAGTCTTAAGAAGACTCAGAACTAAGAATTAAATACAACTATTCTTAGGAGTTGTAGAGGAGGGCCACATAGGCCCCAATAGGCTTGCCTGGACATGTTTTCCCACCTAAATGTGTTTTCCTGCCCAAGCCAGAGGTAAACACATGAAACGGACAAAGGAGCACAATAAGCCCTGGTGCCACAGAGTGTGGCCTGCCCAGGCTGTGTAACCTGCATGTAAACAGGTTGCATAAGCCCACGCACTTAGCGTGTGGCCCACCTATGCTCTTCCCATATTTGGGGATACTAGACTTAGGGACCCTTCCTTATTTGGTGTGTTTTGGCCTGCTGCCAGATGCTTATTGGACAGTATTGTGGCCAAAGGACCATCAATCTCAGCCCACATCTGATAAATAGGGTGATCCAGGTAAACAAGGTGCTCTTGCCACCTCCTCTGCTCACCTCTCCCAGCCCGGGGCCACTCCCTTTATTCGCTATACCTGACTCTTTGTCCCACCATGCTCTGCACCATTGTGCTGGTTTGAAGCTAGCTAGAATGTTTTGGTGAGAAGAATTAGATCATAGGCTGTGAAAGGAAAACAATGGCGATGTCTACTGCCCTCAGAGTCTTGCTGAAGAAGAAAGGAAAACATTAGATAACACTCTCACCATTTTGTCTGGCACTGTGCCTTGAGCTTCTGACTGAGCTGCATCTCCCTAACCTCACTGCCACTAACCTTGCTTCTTAACCTCTTGGCTGAACCTCTATTCTCCCTTAGGACTGGGGTAAGGTTGAGAGGGGCAGAGGGTGCAGGGGTGGTGGAGAGCCCCTCCTGGGGACTCAGGTTTCTGGGTGGGGAGTTGTGTTTCTGTATTACTTTTACCTTGTATATTTCTGTCTATAACTGTATATACTGTAAATTTCTGCTTGTATATTGTGCTAGCTGTAAATAAATAGCTTCATTTATATTCCCAGAGCCAGCTGAGACTAGTCTGGGTGATTTCTAAGGTGTGGGGGGGCGGGGAACACCCAAACCATCACATTTTTATTTGGTGCCCAACGTGGGGCCACATCGATCCAGTGGGTGATCGAAGGCGGCCTTCCCGGCAGGCCGCCACTCCAGCTCACCGCATCAGCTCCATCGTGCCCGTGGAATCTTCTCAGACAGCGCGCCCCAAAATTCGGATTGAACTATTAGCTCCATGAGAATCAACTGTGTGGATTTAGGCTGGATGTTAGGAGGAAGTTCTTCACAGAGAGAGTGATTTGCATTGGAATGAGCTGCCCATGGAGGTGGTGGAGGCACCGTCCCTGGAGGTGTTCAAGCAAAGCCTGGATGAGGCACTTAGTGCCATGGTGTAGCTGACTGGCTAGGGCTGGGTGATAGGTTGGACTGCATGATCTTGGAGGTCTCTTCCAACCTGGTTGATTCTATGATATGATTCTATGATTCTATGATTTCACTACATAGATTTTGGGACCACAGGTACTGAGACTTCCAATTAGTGAGTATTTGAACTCTCTCGATCCAAGTTGCTAAGGAATTTCATTGACTTTACCAGTCGCACTTTATGCCACAGGACTCTCTGACCAGAACCTTTCCAAACCTCTACCAAATTGCTTAATTCAGCTGTAAAGAGGAATTCTGTAAAATAGCTTCACTAACCGTGTACAAGGAATTTGTGTGGGTTAGCTGCACATAAGTTTGGGGGGGGGGGGGAATTCTCTTTGTATGTATTATTAAATTATTTTAAACACTTTCAAATTGGCCTCATATCTCACCCCAAACACAGACTAAAACCCCTCCATAACAGGAGTTAATGGAAAAATCACCAAGAAGAGAAGCTGGTGTTTTCAGAAAACGATTCCAATTTCCCAACCAGATTTGTTGGAGCTGTTGAAAAATGCTAACCTGGATTACCAAGTATGGAGAACTGGTAAAGTTAACACAGAGCTCTCCTCTTAAACATTAAGCACAGAACAGCATTTGCAATGAATGGACCAACAGTCCAGAGTCAACAACACGAAGCTGAGCCAGTCTCCCATATCTGAAAGTATCACAGTATCACCAAGGTTGGAAGAGACCTCACAGATCATCAAGTCCAACCCTTTACCACAGTGCCCAAGGTTAGACCATGGCACCAAGTGCCACATCCAACTTTGCCTTGAACTGCCCCAGGGACGACGACTCCACCACCCCCCCAGGCAGCCCATTCCAGTGCCTAATGACTCTCAGTGTTACAGGAGTGTTGAAGAAACTATTAAGTAGGGCCACACCACTTCCATACTCTATAGTCTTGTGATGGTTTGGGCTCTTACCCGCCCCCCCACACTTTTGGAATTGCCCCAGCTAACTCAGAAGGCCTCCAGGAAATATAAATTAAGCTATTTATTTACAGCTAGCACAATATACAAGCAGATATTTACAGTATATACAGTTATATATAGAAATATACAAGGAAAAGTAATACAGAACCACAACTCCCTTCCCAGAAACCTGAGTCCCCAGGAGGGGCTCTCAAACCACCCCTGCACCTTCCCCTGCCCTCTCAACCTTACCCCAAATCCTGAGAAAGGAATAAAGGTGCAGCTAAGAGGATAAGAAGGAAGGTTAGTGCCAGTGAGGTTAAGGAGATGTGGCTTGATCTGAAGCTCAAAGTAGAGTGAAAGACAAAATGGAGAATGTTATCTATTGTTTACTTCTTCTTCCCAGAACTCTCAGCAAGACTGTGAGAGAAGAGACACAACCATGTTTGCCTTTTCACTGCCTATTATCTAGTTCTTTTCACCAAAACATTCTAGCTTGCTTCAAACTAGCACAAGCCTGCATCACTAATTCACCTCTAAAATGAAAATGCTACCCTATGTCTAATGATCACACACTGCTGTTAGAAATGGACTGCGCAATGCCAAGTTAGATTTATTTCAAGCATTATGAATTTTCAAAACACATACAAATAAAATACTTATTACAAAATTCCATTTGCTAAAGTTTCATCAGGAATATACAGCAAGCATGATCCCAGCACACAGAAAAATGACTTTTGCAGACAGCATCACAGAGCCATAAACACTAGTGAAACAGCCAGTCTTTCCAGATACATTACAATGAAAACAGTTCCCTCTCCCATTGCCACATCCATTTGAATAACAATTATAACAATCATTTTGTTTTTACTAGCCACGTCTAGTTAAATTGTGTAAGTAAACTGACTGTGAAGTCAACAGGCACTCAGAAGACCTGAAAGGGAGAATAAGCAGTAGTGTTAAAATATGTGTCAAGTTCAGTAGTTCAGGGGTAAAAATCCCTGAGAGACAGAAAAACAACCAACCCATTTTCTTTTGGTGGGAAGATGTTTTATCAAGGGATATTGCCAACTGACAGCTGTAAAGATAAACTGTAAGACTGAAGAGCAACAGTAAGACAGAGCGAGGAAACCAATCTGTAATGCTAGGTAATAAGGAATGCCTTTATGGGGCAGCATGGGACTTCACCAACGCTGCCTAACCACATGAAAATCACTCGGCAGAAATATACACAGAGATACAAAGCACAAGATACATACATGCTAATCTTGTCATTAAGGTGGGAAATACTTTCATAGCATGTGTCATAAACTATAATGCTACTTAAACAGTATACAACTGACCTCAAGAGTGAAACTATAAACAAGAATAAACAAAATATTGCACCCCAGGACAGTCACCACCAGGACATTTATTACTTTAAACCAGTAGGTTAAGAATCACAGTTCCATGTCTTTTTTCTCTTGCTTGATGCCCATGCAGAACTGCTCAGCTGCAAGTGTTTTACAGACCAGGTCACTGAGTTCTCTGAGATACAGAAACTGATCTCAGAAGCAGCATGCCTCTGACCTTCCACCTCAAGTCTCTGAGCTGCTGCTGGACATCAGAACAGCTCTACTGGTTCTGTTTTATGAGTCACATCCCAGCAGAGTCCTGTACCTTGCTACGTGCTGTGACAAGGGTCCCAGCTACATCCTTTTTCCTTAAGTCTATTGTGCATACAGAAGTTGCACAACTGAATTATGATGCCGTGCCGATGTACAGTGCTATTTAACAAGTAGGCAGGTCAAGCTAGCTAAATCAAACATAAGATCATCCATACTGTTCATTAATCTGAGCCTTTGGAATAGCAGAAGAAAAGTGTAGTACTTCCAGGTTCTTGAAGCACCCGAAGCATTAAGAAGTCTGTTACATCTGACAGATAGCAAGCACAACAGTAAGCAACACTTGGAGAAAAGTGTTGCCTAAATGGTGAAAGCAAGATAAAGCAGACTTCAGCCTAACCTAAAGATCTAATCCTAAAGGTTAATACAGGTTTTACGACCAGTATACTAAAGTCTATGATCAGCTACAGGTTTAGAGCTACTAACAACTAAACAAGCATTTTAAGAACAACCTTTGGGTTCTGACCTAAAGAACTATAAATTACCACTGCAAGGGGATGATCTGGTTTGAAATCAGATTATCTTTAACTAGAAAGCAATCCTCATGCTTATGCGAGGCCCTCATGCTAGCCACACTTGCTCAAAAGCAGGGCAGGACTCCGAAGAACAGATGCTCTGTGTGCCCTCTGTTATTTTGACATTGACTTTCTCGATATTATTTATGCCACTTCCTTAAAAGGATGTTAGTTAAGCCCAACTACCCCAGCCCAAATGTTATGTGCTTAGTTTATCAGGAGCAGCAAGTTTCTCAGAGATTTGCTCATGTGTTGCTTTATCAAAAGGCCATAAGAACACAGCAGCTAGAGGGGAAAAAAACATTACCTTTCCCTGCAAGGCATTCTCCAGTGTGCTTATTGTGAGAAAGATGCACATCAAACTGCCACAGCTTGATTTATGATAGCTTTCCCTCTAAAAGAACGCTGTAGTAGGGCATTTGCTCCACACAGGGGTGTGTGGTTTTATGGGAGGATTGCTGTTCCAATTCTCTAAATGGACTCTACAGACTTCGGGCTTTCGCCCTAGATTTAGGTCACTAGTAATTGGACATGTGGAAAATGCACAGGCTCAGTTCAGTGTGGCTTAATTAATTTCTTAGTCTGTTGATTTGGCAGTCATCCTACAAAACAGAACAGTTGGATATTTAAACTTCCACTGAAGAATACATCGTGACAATAGCAAGCCTCCCAAAAATAAGCCAGATTCCGTTAGTAGTAGTGAAATAAATATTTAAACTGCCTGTGCTACAGTTTTAGTTGCTCAGGTAAGACTATCATTTTGGTTAATTAACTGAATTATCTCTCTTTTGTAGCACGCAGATTAAAAAATAAACTAAAACCAAACAGCACACAACATAACTGCAGGATTTTACCAAGACCTTATCAAGATGACAGGTGCCAAAATCTCACAACCAATGGGATCAGAATCATCCTATCTGGGCCATTACACTCCTAAGCAACTGGTGAGCGCACCAACTACAGCATAATGCCACAGCCTGAAAGAGAAAGGCTCCTTTTGAGCTGTATCAGGCACTTATCAATATAGTAACTTCTACCAAAGAGGCACGTTCATGATGAAGAAAAGCTCATCCACTGAAATAAGAATTAAAATTCTTTCTGCTCCCAGAAAGCTCCCACCAGTCTTTTAATCAATTTGCTTATGTTTTTTAAACCCTTCATGAAGGACACAGAACACCCCCACTGTGTTGTGTCCTGGCCACCCTGCCAAGCTTTCTGTTGGAGCCCACTTCGCTACCATCTATTTACTTCACCACAGGTCCCACGTGCTTTAGGTAGTTTTGGCTTAAGCCTGGACAGCAAATGAGAAGAGACAGCTGCCTCTCTGTAGGAACTTTTCTCACTGATGACCCTGAGGGTTGAGTTGGCGGAGCTATCTGGACTTTTTAAGGCTGCTTTATGACACAGCCTTATAAAACTCTATCTGGAGTGAAATGTTTATTTCATATCTGGAAACATTTTATTCTTTGATGAAGAAACAGGTTCTGTACTTGAGCAGATAGTTTTATGTCATTCTAAAGCTGACCTAACATGCCTACCCTGATTTAAAATAAAAAGACACCCAAACCTTTCCTCTGAGTGAGCTCTGCCAAAAAAGAGAGCCTGAAGACTGAAATAAAGTAATTTTAACAGTACTGAAAGGGAACAGATCTCTTCAAAAGCCTTGTATACAGTGGTATTCAGATGATTAAAATAAAAACAACATACAACAATATTTGCAGAAAAGGTTAATGTAATATTTTGAGTCTATAAACATTAAACAATAAATATGATGTGTACATGGCACACCAGAGCATCTAAATATTAAAACAAGTAAATACAAATTGGTAACACTTACCTATATTGTCAGTGATAAATTTGTCACTACTGCGATACAAGCGTAACACACACAATGCTTTTCCAAAGGAAAACCACAGGACTGAGTTGGTACAGAAGGTGAGGGAGAACAGGAGACAACAGCAAGGCACAGAAACCTCTCTTGCTGCAACCTTGTAAGGCACCACTGTGCAAACGTGGAACTATCAAAACTTGTAGTGGAGAAATGCTAAACATGTTTAAATGGTTGGATAATATATTTTAAAGATGATAATACGTTCCTATCATTGGGAATAAAAATATTTATGAGCCTTTATTTACACTTACAGGCTTTTAAATAAAACAGTGAAATGGGTGAATTGTTACCCAAATACAGGAGTCAGAGTTAACTTCTCCCAGACAGCTTCACAAATACAATTTGATCATGACCTGTCCTGGCCTTGTTAACAAGAGTCTTGGATCCAATATGGTGCAGAGGGAAATGCTGCCAATTATGTCATGTTGTGTGGTGCACCAGTAGTTCTTAACAAAACAGATGTCAGGGATTAGTATGAGAATGAATTAAATCTAGAGATAAAAGGTCAGTAGCATTAATCTAACATCACACTTATGGATCTTAATACTCAAAGTTAGGACTTATACCTCTCTTGAAAAACTGGACACCAGGATTCCTTTACTCTGTTCTGTTGTCTGTTCAGAAAACGCACAACAGGACAAAATATCTCTACTCCATCCTGCTAGAAGTTTGTGCTCTCTCCAGTTACATAAAAATCTTCCAACTCTACTGAAATTACTTGAAATATGCACAGGTTGGACAACTTTTTAAAGGTGAGCAGGGGATTTAACTAAAAACTGTAATTTTCTCTTACTGAAAGATTCAGGAGGCACTCAGTTTCTCAGAAGTTTTGGACACAGGACTTTTTTTGTACTTGGGAACAGCATCAGTAGACCACACCTCCAAAAATTCTGCTTCCATTTTTGTGACATGAGCAACTGCACAACACACAGCACACAACCTGAATGAACTCGACAACTTGGGTTTTGTCTAAGTTTTGTTTTCTTACGTGACATATTCCGCTCTGCACTTCAATATCTTGCCAGAAATCAAAACGTTTCAGGTCAGATGCAACTTGTAGCTTCAGTGATGCTCAATCTACTGAGCTAACAGAGAAAGAAATCAGACCAATCTACCAGTACATTTTAAATGACTGAGGAACTGGAGAAAAACAGTCTTCAGTGGTTAATTAACATTCATATCGTTATTTGTCAAAAGGCTGTGCCAGCTCAGGCATGCTTCATTCCTTACGTTCAGTTCTGTTTTAAGGAAATAAGAATTTAAGCAAATACAATGTAAACAGAGCCAGGTAGACTGCAATTAAGTAAAGGACAAATATATCATTGATCTGACAGATTTAAGGCCAACTCTTTGTGATTTGAAACATACCATACTTTTCCATGGCACTTAATACACTGAAGATTAGTACTGGGTGACATTAAACAAGAGTATACATATTCATATCATATGTGATATATACAAGTAGCTTCAGTTCCTAAAATAGAAATTTCAAGTTTTCTTACCCAAATAAAATCAACTTGTGAAAGACCACCTGTGTTTTCCTATACCAAGTAAAGGTACCACTGTTTTAATCAACTTAGTGCAAACTGCCTTGAGTCTAATGACATACCCCTCCTTGATTTTAGTCACTACTTACCAAATGCCCCTATTTCTTTTACAACATAACTACTCTTCTTTCTTTGTTCTTAAAAGAACAGCAAACACTTGACAGCCAGCATGCCATTCTAGTCTATGTTAACAAAACTTGCTGAGATACAAATCATGGGTTTGGTCATGCAGCAAAGAACCCCCTCCTCAAAATAATCCATCTCTTAATTCGATCAGTCTAGAAGAGGAGCACAGCGCCAGATTTTAATTAGCAGGTCATCCTGGCGACTCCATACTCCAAGCTGACAACAGCAGGCTCAGCTTTCGAGAACTCTTCTACGAATTCACTGTAGCGATTGTCTGCAGTGTTGCTGCCCTCTATAGTTCTTACAGCATCATTCACAGGGATCAGTGGCTGCTCCTTTTTGAAGCACGGAGGGCTCTTCAGTGGCATGGGTGCCGGATGAGCAGGCTGTTTATGTTCCTTTAAAAGGACTGTGTCTGGCTGCCCATTTCTCTGCTTTATTTTCTGAAATATAGAGATTAGTATTAATAGTGAGCACGACTGCTTTATGGGTAATGTCCTGCTTTCAAAGGAAATGAATCCACTTCTTTTGGTGGCCAATTCAATTGTCTGCAGAACACTATTACATTCTCTAGGTTAGATATGTAACAAATGTTAGGCCATTGGATAAGGTAATTTTCTCCACAGTGTACAGAAACAGATAGTAAAAGCACTCGATGCTTAAAATTTGTGTCTGAGCAGAAGACAGAAAGGCTGCCTGTCAATATCCATAGAGATGGACAGATTCTTCCAGGCTTGCACTCTATTTGGTTGCTACCAAGATGGGAATACTTTTCTGGAACACAGGCAAAGGCAGACAGACCTTGGTACAAGCAGCAAGCAGGATATTTAGACAAGATCACAGGTCTCTTACAGACAGAAAGCTGCTTCATATTTAAGTCCTTACCGTCCTTCTCAAAAAAGTTTTTTCTTTTAGACTTGAAAAATGCCAATACAGTTTGTCTAAATGCAAGAATACCATAAAAGATGTCAATTAGAAGGCAAGATAGGAATACTGATCAAAAGAAGAGGCAAGATTTAGATTAAAGATGTGAGTTTGTTTGTAGTTGGTTTTGTTTTGATTCTTGCTCATTTGGGGTGTTGGGTTTTCTGCTTGGATTTTTTAACTGATTTTTTGTTCATATGCTTGTGCTCTACCAAAACTGGTATCAAGCCCAGAAGACTCTGGTGTCTCTTGGCATCAACTTTTTGAAGATGGAAACAGCAGTAGAAAAATCTACATCAGGATTTCAAACTACATCTTTTCATCCCTCATGTGAGAAATCTGGGCTCTGGTTTACACCTGAGGTTAACACCTTGGAGCACAGCTCTAGAAAATGCAAAACTGAGGCTACACTTTAATGTCTTGATTACTCTTCACATTGTTTCGTCTTGAATTTTCACCTTGCTGCTTCAGTTACATAAAACACCCTTTTAAACATACGATTAAGATTTGAAATGGTTTAAGTGATCTATATTCATTATAGTAGCATCAAATAAAAATCTTTCCTCCTAGAAAACCTGTACTCCCCATCCCAACATAACATATAGAAGCCATGGTACCATTTCTAGCCAAGCAATAAAGTAAATCTGGTAATGAGAAAACTTCTGTGTTTCTTAGAAGGTACTATTCTGAAGTTTCAGCACCTTAATTAATTATAATGAGGTACAAATTAAAAGCCACTGATTAAGTCACACTAAAATGAAGTCAGATACTCTGTTCAGTCTTTCCTATTGTAGCACCTAGAAATCATCTATAGAAATCTGATATCTGGATTTAGCCATGTCTTCAAATAAGCATCACAATGTGTATGCCCCCTAATTATGGTGACTTATGATAGCATGCACCTACATCTAATGTTAAAAGAAGGACAATACTTATTGCTTCCATTTTAGTAGCTATAATGGAAACAAAACATTTTCAGTTTCCTTGGTTTAGCAACACAACAGTAGCTGTGACAAGTACCTTGTTACCCAAGGTAAATTTCATGTAAATTTCACCTACCTTAACGCTACCTTCAGCAATGTTTTGACAGTAGCAGCATTTTTGTATAATTCCAATCATCAGTAAATAAATTGTGCTGAAGAGCAAAACATTGGCTGTGTGGTCTGGCATTCAGCACGGAAGCATACAGTGAAAGTCAACATCACGTAGAATAAGTGCTAGGCCATACAGTAGTGACGTCCATGTGAAAGCCAGCAGGATTATTACAGATTATAAACATGACTTTGAAGAACAAGTCATTAGGGTTGCAATACTTACAGCTTCCAGTTCCTTAATGTCTTCCTCCAGTTGTTTATTTTGTTCACTCATGTTCATAATGAGATTGAATACAGACTGCCTGGGATGCATACTTCGATCAAACTGATGGTACATATTTCTCCAAAACCTGCAAGAAGCAGACAGTTTCAACTAGGCAGGGTAATGACAAAACTGAAGAAATGATACTGTAGGTAACTAGAACTTACTTAAAATTGAATGATACTGTATTAGGCTCCAAAAGAGTTAGTTCTGGAGAAAAGTCTGGATTATACAGGGGATTTTGATACTTCTTTTGTTCATCCAGAAGGAATGGCCACAAGGAATATGTCTTCTCTTTTAATCTTAAAGCAAGAAGAGATCAAGGTCAAGGCACCGACAGCAAGCAAAACATAGAAGCTGTTCAACTCATAGTAAATTGATCTTAATTTTTAATAAAGTAACCACAAATACTTATAAGTCTCCAATAAAAAGCACTTAGCAAAACCAAATTTTCCCTGGCACATTCTAATGCTGGACAGAACTGTGAGTTTTAGAAGTACTACTGCTTATGCTGTGCAGGTTTTGCATAGTTGTAATAAATGGTTTTTAAAAATAGTCCAAGACAAAGATGAACTGATGAGAACTTCACAGAAGTTTCCCACCTGAAAGCATTTAGGAGACATGCTATTCATACTTCTAACTGACAGTAGCTAGTTTTGAGCAAGAATTTTAAGGTTGCTTAAAAACAGTGTGGGAGAGAATAAAGCAATGCTTCCAAACTTAAGCATACTTGTTTTTAGGAAAACAAACAAACAGGGAAAGACAAGGCATCTTTTTACCTATTTAAAACAAGCATGAGTTTTCCTACTAGAACTAGAAAGACTGTCTTCAGTGTGCAAAAGTACAAGAAGCATTACTGTTCCCTGATGCAATTCAGCACTTTCAGAACTACCAATCCTGTCTCCATTTCTGTTCAGAGCCTAAACCAAAGAAGATTCACAGGATTTCTGAGTCTGCTAGAACAAACTAAAGGCCCATTACAATACATCTGCTTACTTGAGTTCTTCTCTCTCTTTTTGACAGTTTCCAAGGAAATTACCAAACTGGCACGAGTGGACGTGTTCATGGATTTGAAGGAGGAAAGCTTCATTGTACTCAAAGGCTTGTGGAAACTGCTCAGTCAGGTTCCACACAGTTTCTAAGAACTGGGTGAATACTGGCGAGATCTCTTTTGGATCACCATCCAACTGACAACATCTGAAAGAGATTTCATCCAAAGACTGAAACTGATTTAAATTATAAATCAAAATAGTCATAGTTGCACTAGTTTTCAATGAGAGCATGTTCATTTGACACTACCTTTGTTTTTGATATTAAGCACCTTCATTTAAGAACTAGGACACTTTTTGAATAGCAGTAAGTTTATATTGAACCTGTTCTTCTGATTTGTAAATGATCACACATCTGTATGCAGTACAGAAGAGTAACATAAGACACCTAAGTTCCTTTGTGCCTAATACTTCCACAGCATACCGATTAAGAGCAAGTTAATAAGTCGTAAATAGTAGCAAAGCTGCTCATGGGAAAAGCAGACCTCAATATACAGGACTTCTAAAGGTAGGCATGACTTCATTAAGACTAAACAATAGCAAACATATTTAAAGATTTCAAAACTTCAGTGCTCTACAGTGTCTAGATAGCTGAAACATAGCTTTACATTGATTGCACACTGTCTAGGAATAAATACAGATGTAGCTGCAGTTATTCATAGAATCATAGAATCAACCAGGTTGGAAGAGACCTCCAAGAGCATCCAGGCCAACCTAGCACCCAGCCCTATCCAGGCAACTAGACCATGGCACCAAGTGCCTCATCCAGTCTTTTCTTGAAGACCTCCAGGGACGGTGACTCCACCACCTCCCTGGGCAGCCCATTCCAATGCCAATCACTCTCTCTGGCAAGAACTTCCTCCTAACATCCAGCCTAGACCTACCCCGGCACAACTTGAGACTGTGTCCCCTTGTTCTATTGCTGGTTGCCTGGGAGAAGAGGCCACCCCCACCTGGCTACAATGTCCCTTCAGGTAGTTGTAGACAGTAATAAGATCACCCCTGAGCCACCTCTTCTCCAGGCTAAACAACCCCAGCTCCCTCAGCCTCTCCTCATAGGGTTTCTGTTCCAGGCCCCTCACCAGCTTTGTCGCCCTTCTCTGGACACGTTCCAGCACCTCAACATCTCTCTTGAATTGAGGAGCCCAGAACAGGACACAGTACTCAAGGTGTGGCCTGACCAGTGCTGAGTACAGGGGAAGAATAACCTCCCTTGTCCTACTGGCCACACTGTTCCTGATGCAGGCCAGGATGCCATTAGCTCTCTTGGCCACCTGGGCACACTGCTGCCTCATCTTCAGCCTACTATCTATCAGGTCCCTTTCCTCCTGGCAGTACAGATTTATGTCTATATTTCAAATAGCTACCAGATAACTGATTCATATTAACAGCAGTAGGTGAAGTGCATTGTCTACTGAAAAGACTTTACTTATCACAGGATTTCTAGTAACACTGTAGTAGTTAAAGCATCCACAAGCTGACTTTGTTTCTTAAGAATGCTTAGTTCAGTTCATGGTATACATTTTACTGTAGCAGAAGAGTGATCTACCTGTCAGAGAACTTGTGTCCAAAAGAGATCCAGTCTTTCTCTATCAGGACCTAGAGGGTAAAAAACAAACACACAGAACTTTCAACTTCACATCTGCAGCATTAACTCTACAGGTTACTGACATATTGTATTTTAAATGAGTAAAACACAGTAGAAGCAGCTATTTGCCATTTTCTGTTTTCTTTATTGTTTTTTTGGTTTAAGATTTTCACAAGAGATTCTCAAAGCATATCTCTAGAACAAGTAAAAAAAGTTTAAGTTGATAACCAGATGACTGTTATTAAGACTTGTTGGCTGTAAGCATACTAACATAGTATGACTACACAAATAGGTTATCAAGCAACTTGCAAAAAAAACTGCCAAGTACAGGAAAAATGGTAGAATTGCATTCCTATTATCATAATTTACATAAACCCACACAATAGATTCATTGTAATATCTTCTAGCAACAGATTTTAGTATCAACACTAGCTCATTTTATTATTTCAGTCATAGTATCAAGCACACAAAGGAACACAGAATTGCCAGCCCAATGCAGAAATTTTCCCACAAATCTAATTGACAGTCAGGGCTGAAATATAAAAAGTTACTTGCCTAAAAATTGCATATATTTATTTTCACTATTCACAAGACACAAATCTCCCAATTCCTCTTTAACTTCACTTTTATTCCCTGTAACATTTGTGGTAGCGAATTCTAACCAATATTGGAAGCAATTTTATGTACTGTCTTTAAGGACTTCTCATAGTATTTTGTAACTGCCACTACAGAATATTGTTAATGCTCCTACTCCAAAATTTGGCATTGTGGCACCAAAATTAATCTTCATTTCTATAGAAAAATGAAGAAACTTAAGATTGCTAAAGTATCCTCAAGCCTGTGTCACTAGGGAGGTTGTCATTTTCAGATTTTATTACTGCTGACTTTGAGACAAGTGTTACAAGCACAGAGCTGCCATAATCTTGTACACCTATTATCTCACATAAGCACTTCAGAATCTTAAGTAAGGGCCTTTTTGGATGTAAGACAACATTTCTGCATGGAACCTAAAGCAATGAGCTACTTGTATTTCAGTTTCTTTAAGTTTTAAAGAAATTATTCTTCCCAGCAACAAAGTATATCTAAAACAAAGAGTTATGAGTACACTGCAAATCTTACATTTCTACCTACAGAAATCAAGCTTCAGCATGCTCACATCAATCACTTTCACTCTCAAACATTTCATATCCCTTATTTACCAAGAAGCAACTCAACAATACAGCAGCCAGCTTACCATGAATCCTTTGATTGTTCTGTAATAGGAATCCAGTAAGAGAGCTCCAAGAGAACAAACTTGAGAAGTCCTATCCCAGCCATCTGAGCAATGCACCAATACGCTCGCACTCTCAACTGCTATTGCCTGCAAAACACATTTGTTTCACAGTGAGTATTCTACTCTAGACAGAAGCCAAAAATTCATAAATAAGTGCAAAAACTATGCTTATCCCAAGCTCACAACATGTACCACTTTATTTTACCTACCCAGAGACATATTTACTATAAGGAAAAGATTTGATAACTATCATAAAGTTAGAATTTCCCTCCATGGAAAAACAGGACCTTCCTTATAAAGACAAGAAATTCCACTACCACTTTTGCACGAAGTAACAAAACATACACAGCAGTTCCCAGCTATCTTTTTATTCCATTTAAAACTGAACTTATCAAAGCCTCTTACAATACATACTAAAAAAGAAGCAGACTATACGTTACAGATCAAACAAGTTTAAAAGTAAACAAACATGTACACACCATTAAAGTTATTCACTTCATCATTATACTATACAAAAATTAAGGATTAGGAAATGCTTATTAGTTTCAGCTAAGAACTCAAATCTTGTTAGTCCAAATGATTGTGGGTCATCCCCTGGGGAACCATCCAATTTTACCTAAAGTTAACTCCTTGTTATTTTACTTAGTAAAATGAAGATCCTTTTTTTCCCTTTCACCCAGTGCCCTTTGGTCAAGCTCATGGTTTTGTAAGTGCCTGGAAAAGACACTTGCTCCTCTTAATTCTTCATTAAAAAGTTCTGTTTCCTTGCTAGATGAATTCATCATAGCCAACTTGGCTTCTCTGCAAATAGTGTCCCAGGAGTTCTGTTTTTCAGGGTACACCAAGAAATAGCTTGCTCTATCCATCTCCAAACTAAGGTCTGTGCAGCATAAGAATCTCTTCATCTCCCAGTAAGATGACCAAAGAGCATTAGAAAAAATCCAAAACAAAAGGTGAGCTATTTAACATCTCCAGTCATAAAGAAACCTGCAATACTTAAAACAGTGCATCAGAAGTATTGGTGGGTACCAAGAATCTACTTCTCAAAAGGTCACTTGCAGAATTTTACACATTATGTAATACTAAGCATAATTTTGCCTGCTAGCAAGTCAATATGCCATCAAGTAAAGAAACAACATAAAAGTTACCTTGACTAGGAAGACAGCAGCATCCAACACAGCTTTGATATGACGCAACCATCCAGAATTCTCCAAACCAGACAAAAAGTCATTGACAGATAAACCTTTTGTGCCACTGACTGAAAGAAATCAAGAGTTAGAAAGCCTTATGTGATCACAGCTACCACAGCCTGCAACAGAATAATTGGGTATTGTTTCTAATGCCTAATGCTGTAAGCTGATTAGAAGACTTTCAGGGAAACACCACTGAAATGGTTGATAGCGAGGTCCTGCAAGGTGTTGTCCATCCAAATTTAACTCCAGAACTACAGCAACTATGACTGAAAAGAGTAAGATCTTTGTGGGGTATTTTGACAAAAATCTCAAAGAAAACACACTGTTTACCCCCAGTAGGGAGCCTTACCAAGTAGGCTAATGTAAATGCCAAAAGCTTACCAGAAACAGTTAAAAATGACAACTACTAGTAAGAAGTAACTGCATCCAGATATTATACACAGCTCAGTGTAGTTGGACTGTTCAACTCAGCTTAGGAGAATAAAGTGAGTGCAGTATAAGAACACAGTGAAGTGAAAAACATCAAGATTTTGTCTACCTCCATAATTTACATACATTCTGACTGATCTCTACCATTCTTCCCAAGCATACTTGGATCTTGTAAGAGCAATGCCAATTGTGCAGGCAGGGAAAGCTGTGCAGAGTTACAGCATGAGATACAGAGGCAGATTGAATGTTTCTCACTCAGGCACTTAATTTACAAATGAAACAGGTAACCTGGTTCTTGTATGATTTTAAGTAGCCAAAAAACTCAAACAGCCACATTACTGTCCAAACATGATGAACTTCTGGCAATAAAAACCTGAGATATTCGTTGGTTGACACAGCTTCCTGTGTGTGTGATTCTAAGAGAGGATACCCAAGGTTGCCATCTACAGAAATTTACCTGCCTCTGCTACAGCAGAAACCTGCTTTCTACCAAGATAGTAGGCCCCAAATTAAAATAAAAAGGCTCTGAGGCTGAAAGCTAACAGTGGAGATATTCATACAGCAGTTGCAATCTTATCTTTGAGTATGGGAGGAAGTGAGGAGAGCAACAGTGAGTCAGCAGGGAATGTAGAGAACAAAATTCACTAAGTAATTTTGTGACAGCTTCGTGTTGAGTCAAGGTCCTTAATGTAACAAAGGCTATGAACTGCCTTGCAGAGCCTTCCTGTATCTGCACTACATGTTTCTCAGCTTCCAGCAATGAGTTCTAGCATACTCCTCATCACTCAGGAAGAGTCATAGTGCCAGTTGATGCTGAAAGCTACAACAAAGACAGGGTTCCAAAGAAGTATCACAGCACCTATCCTAAAGCCCATAGATATTTGTCTTCTAGAAAAACAGCTAGCAAACCACAGCACGATGAGGTGACTAAACATCAAGAACTCCTGGATTGGATACAAGCACTAAAGTTTAGTCATTAACAGCAGCAAAAGCTACACTAATTTTTCCTGGTCTTCTAAAGAGACAGCATCATTAGGTAAGAGTTCTGCTTCTGCAAGGCCTAGCACATGGAAAAAATCCAAGAACTACTTGGTCTTTCAGCTACTTTATGCTCTCCCTTCATCAGTAGTTCCATATACCTGCTCAAACACAACAGGACACAAACAGGTCCACAACTCTATGAGAAGAAGGAAAGAAAAAGTGTTCACATACCTGGAAATTAAAATATCTGCAGGGAAGAGACTGGACAGAGAAAACAATGTCTAGAGGCACCATTCACAGCTGCTCATCCCTACATTCTGTAGCTTATAACCATAAGCACAAAGTTTTAGCTAGATAAAAAGGATTTTTTTCAGCTAGATATACAGCCCTACATTTGTTTTCATCCAAATACTGCTGTAAAAATAAGCTTTCAGTCAGAATTTTCAGCTTGCATTTCATCACTGGCATTTCTCCCTTCTGGGTCAATTTCTGCATTTTTACAAACTGAGGCAGAGATAAGAATATGTAAGTTGAATCCAAAGAATTACTTGTTATTTCTGTGAGTTAGCAGGGACATTTCTATGCAAGTGATGAAATAAAGGCATTGGCACATGCTGAAGAGAATAACATCCAGTATTCTATGGACTTTAAAAGTGTGAAAGATGTTTTACAGTACCACTAAGATGTTTAACTACTTCACACTATCACTCAAGATAGTTTTGGCTATATGGATTTGATCATAAAAATGCATGTGAACTCCAAAACCTTGATGTTCCACACATGCTACTAGCAATGTCTCAAGCAGCAGTTCAAAAGGTGATTAGAACCTGCAAACTGATGCACAGTTGGTTGAGTGCAGAGGGTGTTTTTAAACACATAAACCAAACAAAACAAAGCCAAACAACTCCAGCCTCCATACACACTCTCCACGTAACCCACAAAAGAACCCAAACCAACCCAAAACCTCAGTTAACACATTTGCAGCACCAAAATATATTCAGGAGACCACTATTGAGCCTTTTCCTTAAATATTTCTTGTTGACATAGGCAAAGCTTCTCTGCTTACCAGAGTTCAATCTTTTCTGACAGATAATACTGTACCTTTGGATATATAAAAGCTGGACTTTTTATTTAATACCACAGTCACAAACTTAGCCTATATAAAGATTCTATATCAGCATAGTACAGACAGGCAATCTGCTATTAGGAAAGCAGAGTGATTACGTCCACAATGAAGAAAACTTGTGCTAGTTTGAAGCAAGCTGGAATGTTTTGGTAACAGAACTAGATAACGGGCAGTGAAATGAAAAACAATTGTGTCTACTTCTCTCACAGTCACGCTGAGAACTTTGGGAAGAAGAAAGACTTTTTCTCCATTTTGTTTCTCACTCTTGCTTTTGCCTTGGACCTGGTCACATCTCATTAACCCTGCTCCTACTAACCTTGCTCCCTAACCTCTTGGCTGCACCTCTTTTCTTCCTGAGAACTGGGGTAAGGTTGAGAGGGCCGGGGGGAGGTGTTGGGGTGGTTTGAGAGCCCCTCCTGGGGACTCAGGTTTCTGGGAGGGGAGTTGTGCTTTTGTATTGTTTATCCTTTGTATATTTCTGTATATAATTGTATATAACTGTATATATTGTAAATAGCTGCTTGTAAATTCTGCTAGCTGTAAATAAATTGCTTCATCTATATTCCCAGGGTCCATCTGAGTTAGCTGGGGCAAATACAAAAGTGTGGGGGGGCGGGGTAACCCCCAAACCATCACATTTTTTAATTGGCGCCCAACGTGGGGCTAGTTATTTGAGTGGAAATTAGCTCTGGGAATTAAGATGAAGCTAATCAAGCAGCTATTGTACTTGGTTGGTGCATTGCTCTGGTCTGGTTTTGTTTACTTGGCATTTAATTGGATAAAAGCTCAAATTGTTGCTTATTTCATTGATCTGGCTTATAATAAGGCTAAAGCTAAGGTTTCAGATATGTTCTGGAGCTGGGGTGATTTTATTCTTGGTTATGCTGGTTTTAATATCTCTGAGAATATTACCAAGGACATTACAGGAGCTCTGGTCAATAATGTGACAATCAATGGAAATTCTGCTTTAAATATGGCTCTAATGAGAGTTATTCAGCCTAAGGCAGGAATTCCAACTGTTTGCATAGGTACATGCTCGTGTAAAACTGTTTTTCTTCTCACAATTTTTAATATTTGCCTCATGATTTTAATATTCATATTAATTTTGGCATTATTGGTGAAAAATTCAAAACCAGTTTCTGTAAGAGCTAGGAAAAATTCTGTGTCTCAGAAGCAGTCTCTTTCACAGCAAAACAAGGGAACACAGTTATCGGCTTCCCCCTTGCCAGCCTCTCCACCCTCCTCTGTAGGTTCTGGGAACACAGCCAGTGTTCCTGCCAATAACGTAAACAATGATAAGGATAACCAAAACAAGCCGCAGAGTTTAGCAGGAGCCTCAGGAGCACAGACAGGTACCCAAAATCAGAATGTCCCTAGCAAAAATGATAACACCTCAGGGTTGGCAGGCATCCCAGGAGGACAGGCAAACAATCCCACTAATGTTAATAATACTACTAGTGCTGGTAACGCTAGCCCAGTCAGTCCAAATCCTAATGACACCAGCTCAGCCAATTCGAACCCCCAGCCAGCAGACCAGAACCAAAATCCTCCTGTTAAAAGCAAGGCAGATTTGAACTCACAAGCTCCAAGTCAGACCCCTAAGGATACAAATGCTCCAAGTCAGACCTCCAATAATTCAAATGCTCCAGGTCAGACCCCTAAGGATTCAAATGCTCCAGCAGACACATCCAAGTCTGTTGCTGCTCAGGCCCTTCTGGCACCTGCTAAGGCAAAAGCTAAGACAAAGAGTGATTCGCAGGAGGATGTAAGACAGGGGACCTCTGGTGATCAGCAGCAAGAGGAGGAAGAGGAGGCAGTTAGTCTGCGAGACCTTGTAGATGTGCTGAGACAACAATACTCAAGTGAGAGGAGTGCTGTGAGGTTAGCTGCCAGGAGAGAGGATGGTTCCAATGAGTTTAGGAATGCTATGAGGAAGATTGTGTTAGGCCCAGCACCACCAGAACAACAGGAAGAGGAGGAGGAAGATGACATCCAGGGTTCCAAGGATCCACTCAGAGAGGTCAGGGAAGTTAGGAAGGAATACACAAGGGAATCAGGTGAGCCAATCTTAAGCTGGCTAGTGAGATGCCGTGGCATTGGTGCTAATGCTCTGCAGGTAGGAGACAAGTCTGCCAAGCAGCTGGGACCACTCACTAAGGAGAGTGGAGTGGACAAACACCTAGCAAGTCCTCTTGGTAGGGTTAGCTTGTGGACACGCCTTTTGTTGGCTGTGGCTATGAGATATCCTTCCCGAGATGATTTGCCATGGGCTGCCAAGAAGTGGAACACTGTTGAGCAGGGAATTAAGCTTCTGAAGGAGTTTGCTGTGAAGGAAGTGCTTTATGGAGATCATGGTACTCATGAGCCTGACGATATTCCTTTGGGAACAGGTCTCATGAAGAAGCTGATTAAGCTTGCTCCTTCATCCTATGCTAACATCTTGGCCAGCAAGTTCCTAGCAAGGAGTGATAATGGAAGATCTTTCACTGTTGGTGAATTCACTGATCAGCTCAGGCAGATTGAGGACAGCTTGTCACATTCTGGTATAATCTGTGCCATAAAGACTATGACTACAGAGCTTAAAGATGGTATTAGAGATGGCATTAAGGAGAGCATGAAAGAACTGAAGGAGGATCTCAAAAACATTACCAATCTGGTAAAAGATACCGTTCCTGCATCATCTGAATGGGTGAATGTTTCTGCCATCAGGAACAGATGCCCACCTCCTGCAAGGCAATTCCAGCCTAGGAGGAGACAAATTCCACCCAGACAGCAGCAATCACGTGCGTCACTGTGGATACTTCTGCGTGACACATATGGTGAGAACATGAACAAATGGGATGGTAAACCTACTTCAGCTCTTTCAAAGAGGGTCAGGGATCTGCAGAGTGGCAGAAACAGAGGCAGCAGTGCCAGGAAAGTAGCTGTCACTTCTTCAGCTCCTGAGAGCAACTGCAATTGTTCCAACAGTTGCAATTTCTCTCGCAACAACACTAATCACTGTGTACACCCTACATGCCATGTTCAGCATTAGGGGTGCCCTGCCTCCAGCCAGGAGGAGGAAAGGGATAGTGGAGAGAACCGAATCTATTGGAATGTATTCATTAGGTGGCCTGGCAGTTCAAGAGTTCGGAAATACAGGGCTTTAGTTGACACAGGTGCTCAGTGTACTTTATTGCCATCTAATTGCAAAGGGACAGAGTCCATTTCTATCTTTGGAATCACAGGTGGATCTCAAGAGTTAACTAAGATACAGGCTGAGATCAGTTTAACTGGTAAAGAGTGGAAGACACATACTATTGTAACTGGTCCTGATGCGCCTTGCATTTTGGGAATTGACTTTTTGAGACAAGGTTGTTTCAAAGATCCTAAGGGTCATAAATGGGCTTTTGGAATAGCATCTGTAGAGATTGAGGATGATAAATTGAAATTGTCTGTTAGACCTGAACTTTCTGATGAATCTGCAGTTGTGGGACATCATGACATAGAGGACCTGGAAGTGCCAATTGCAACTCAAACTGTTCATCATAGGCAGTACAGAACTAACCGTGACTCTTTGTTGCCCATTCATCAGCTGATTCGTCAATTGGAGAGTCAGGCTGTCATCGAGAAAGCTCATTCACCTTTCAACAGTCCCATCTGGCCTGTGCGTAAACCTACGGGCGACTGGAGACTCACAGTTGACTTTCGTGCCCTCAACGAGGTGACGCCACCCATGAGTGCAGCTGTGCCAGACATGCTGGAACTCCAGTACGAGCTGGAATCGAAGGAGGCTAAATGGTATGCAACCATAGACATTGCTAATGCTTTCTTCTCTATTCCCATAGCAAAGGAGTGCAGGCCTCAGTTTGCATTCACCTGGAGAGGAATCCAGTACCAGTTCAATCGTTTGCCTCAGGGGTGGAAACACAGCTCAACCATCTGTCATTCAGTCATCCACAATGCACTGGAGAAAGGTAAAGCTCCAGAGCACATCCAGTACATCGACGACATCATTGTGTGGGGCCAAACTGCTGAGGAAGTCTTCGAGAAAGGTAACAAAATCATTGACATTCTGTTGCAAGCAGGTTTTGCCATTAAGAGAGACAAGGTCAAAGGACCTGCCAGAGAAATTCAGTTTCTAGGAGTGCGGTGGCAGGATGGTCGCCGTGACATTCCTCAGGATGTGATCAACAAAGTCTCTACCATGGCAGTTCCCACCAGTAAGAAGGACACACTTTCTTTTCTTGGTGTGGTGGGATTTTGGAGACTACACATTCCTGGTTTCAGTCAGATTGTCAAACCTCTGCACGATGTGACTCGTAAGAGAAACAATTTCGAGTGGGGACCTGAACAGCAAGCAGCCTTTGATCAAATCAAACGAGAAGTAGTCCATGCAGTGGGCTTAGGACCTGTGAGATCTGGTCCGGACATTAAGAACATTCTGTACACAGCTGCCAGTGACAATGGTCCAACTTGGAGTCTTTGGCAGAGAGCTCCAAATGAGACACGTGGTCGTCCACTTGGTTTCTGGGGACGTTGTTACAGAGGTTCAGAGACAAATTACACTGCAACAGAGAAAGAGATTCTAGCAGCCTATGAGGGAGTGAAAGCAGCTTCTGAAGTGATTGGAACTGAGTCACAATTGCTTTTAGCTCCTAGACTGCCAGTTCTTAATTGGATGTTCAAGGGCAAAGGTTCATCACCACATCATGCCACAGATGCAACCTGGTCTAAATGGATGGCTTTGATAACCCAACGAGCACGAATGGGTAATCTTGACCGACCTGGTCTGGTGGAGGTGATCACCAACTGGCCGGAAGGCACAGACTGTTCCAAATCTCCAGAGGAGAAAATAACTCGTGCTGAGGAAGCTCCTCCCTATGGTGATCTCTCTGATCAGGAAAAGAACTATGCTTTGTTCACAGATGGTTCCTGTCGTCTTGTTGGGAACAAACGAATATGGAAGTCAGCGGTTTGGAGTCCAACCAGGAGAGTTACCGAAACGAAAGATGGAGAAGGAGAATCCAGTCAGTTCGCTGAGGTAAAAGCTGTTCAACTTGCTCTTGATGTGGCTGAACGTGAAAATTGGCCTATCCTTTACCTCTACACCGACTCGTGGATGGTAGCCAATGCTCTATGGGGTTGGCTGAAGGACTGGAAGAAGAATGGTTGGCAGAGGAAAGGAAAGCCTATTTGGTGTGCTGATCTATGGCAGGACATTGATGCACGGCTGGAGAGAACTCCAGTGAAGGTGCGACACGTAGATGCACACATGCCTAAGAGCAGAGCCACTGAGGAGCATCAACACAACCAGAAGGCAGATCAAGCTGCTAAGATTGCTCAAGTTGATACCAACTCTGAACTTGACATTGACCTTGATTGGAAACACCGAGGTGAGCTGTTCTTAGCTCGGTGGGCCCATGATTCATCTGGACATCAAGGCAGAGATGGAACATACCGATGGGCTCGTGATAGGTCAATTGACTTGTCCATGGACGCTATCACCCAAGTCATCTATGACTGTGACATTTGTGCTGCTATTAAGCAGGCTAAGCGAATTAAGCCCTTATGGTATGGTGAGAGATGGTCAAAGTACAAGTATGGTGAAGCCTGGCAGATTGACTACATCACTTTACCTCGATCACGTTCTGGTAAGCAGTATGTGCTAACGATGGTAGAAGCCAGCACTGGATGGCTGGAAACCTATCCAGTTCCACATGCTACTGCACGTAACACCATTGTTGGTTTGGAGAGACAGATCTTGTGGAGACATGGAACTCCAGAGAGAATTGAGTCAGACAATGGTACTCATTTCAAGAACAATCTTGTGAAAAATTGGGCCAAAGAGCATGGTATTGAGTGGATCTATCACATACCCTACTATGCACCAGCTTCAGGGAAGATTGAACGCTACAATGGTTTGCTGAAAACCACCCTAAAAGCTATGGGGGGTGGAACTCTAAAAAACTGGGACAAACATTTAGCACAAGCTACCTGGTTGGTAAATAGTAGAGGTTCAGTAAACAGAGCAGGACCTGCACAATCAGATTTGGTCCAAACAGTAGACAGTGATAAAGTTCCTGTTGTACGTGAGAAGAATCTGTTAGGGAAAACTGTTTGGGTATTTTCTCCTTCGGGCGAAGGGAAACCTGTCCGAGGGGTGGTTTCTGCTGAAGGTCCTGGTCATACATACTGGGTAATGCAGGAGAATGGTGAAATCCAGTGTATTCCACAGAGAAATCTAACCTTAGCTGAGAGAGTTTAAATTCAAGTTGTTAGGAGTTTTCTATTCTAGGTAACATCGGCGCCCAACACTGAGAGAATCTACAATAGAATCTACAGTACATGAGCACGAACCCAATATCACCTGGGAGTCCCTGTTCTGAGCTTTTGAATCACCTACATCTGATTGAAGTGTGAACTGAACTTGTATATATATTTTTAGTGTAAATATTGGTTTAGATTAGATTGGATAATTCTCAGCGATACTCTGAGCGAAGTAGACAGGGGTGGATTGTGCTAGTTTGAAGCAAGCTGGAATGTTTTGGTAACAGAACTAGATAACGGGCAGTGAAATGAAAAACAATTGTGTCTACTTCTCTCACAGTCACGCTGAGAACTTTGGGAAGAAGAAAGACTTTTTCTCCATTTTGTTTCTCACTCTTGCTTTTGCCTTGGACCTGGTCACATCTCATTAACCCTGCTCCTACTAACCTTGCTCCCTAACCTCTTGGCTGCACCTCTTTTCTTCCTGAGAACTGGGGTAAGGTTGAGAGGGCCGGGGGGAGGTGTTGGGGTGGTTTGAGAGCCCCTCCTGGGGACTCAGGTTTCTGGGAGGGGAGTTGTGCTTTTGTATTGTTTATCCTTTGTATATTTCTGTATATAATTGTATATAACTGTATATATTGTAAATAGCTGCTTGTAAATTCTGCTAGCTGTAAATAAATTGCTTCATCTATATTCCCAGGGTCCATCTGAGTTAGCTGGGGCAAATACAAAAGTGTGGGGGGGCGGGGTAACCCCCAAACCATCACAACTACTTCAGAAAAAGCTTCAAAATACCTTGCACCCAGCAAACAAAACCAACTGAGTTCAAGATGATAAATCCCCCTAATGTGTTCCATGGTGTAGTTCCATTACAAAAGGATGGTTGGGAAGAACTGTGCGTTACATTCTGCTTGCAAATGGAATCGTTAGTTTCTGAATGGTCCATCAGGAAGATGGACAAAGAGCCTAGGAGCAGGACACATACTGCAGAATGAATAACCATTGTTATAAATAAAACTGACGACAGTCCCAGTTACAACAGCTCCTGAAAGAATAGGGTCACTGGAATCACATTCCTGATTCGAGAACATTCAGTCCAGCAAGCCCAGAGGAACCTGGTACATAGGAGTTAAATGACATTTTCCTCACTTTAAATTATGAATCATTTCTGTAGTATTTTCTTTATGATCATCTCCCTGACAGCACCTATCTACAGTGGTCTGAAGGGTGAATTACTGCACACCTCCCTAAATTTTAAGGGTCCCTTCTCCCCTGAACGTTGCTCTTACTTCTAGACTCGTATTCATCACAACTCTAGCAAACTATACTGACAGAACAGAGGTAGAAAAACTGTGTTAATTTACCCCAAAACCTCATCTGCAGAATAGCTACAGACATTACTCTCTTTTTTTTTCAATTGAGTTTAAATAAACTAGTCCTCCACACAAGAGAAAACTAAAATATGTTCCACCCCTAATGGAAGCTACAGAAAGATATTTGTTAAGTTGTCTTAGTAGGATGCTTAGTCAATTGTGTGATGCACACACTTCCACATCAGACATAAAACAGGAGAAGGCTTGTTGAAAAAATAAATCAAGACTTATTAGCTAACTTTCTGGAATGAAAAGAAGATACTGGCAAAAGAAACAGGGATTATCCCAAACTTAAAACTGAAGTTCAGGCTCATGCTTCTTATCCTTCCCTTCATTGAAGTACATACAGGAATAACAGAAAAATATCTTTTTCCAAAGCTCAGCAGTACTCCATACAGATTGCTTGAAGGTTAGCAGTTGATAGAGGCTCAATAAGAGTGAAGTGAGGCTACACTGCTGTAAGTAAGATTTCTTGACCAATATAGACAAAATATCTTCATCAAAATAGGCTTCCATACAAGTGCAAGCCTTTTCCATGATTGAAAGCATTTGCTTAATCTTACTTATATTGTCTTGTTTCTGCCACTGTACTGTAATCTCAGTATTAGTATTCCACAGTGCATTTAAATTTTGTTTTCAGCTCTTTACCTACAAAAAAAAAATAATGGAACTATTTATCAGACTTCTGCCTCTCCATTTTCACCATCATGTAGCAGCCAGCAGTATGGTGAAATAATTCACTCCTTTCCAGATCCCTTTCTGTAACACTGTAATGTACCTGCAAGTACAGATGTGGACAACCAGGCCAAAGGGCTTAGGTTTTGTACAGACCATATGCTTATTGTTTGTTTCTTGGAACTCTGCACTCCTTGAAGAATTTGTACTCTTTATATGAAAATGTATGTACAGACACACACTAGTTTGTGAATTTGTACTGCATGTGTGTGTGTGCATGCACATATACTTGGAAATCAGGTAGATGTGGTAATTTCAGGACACAGCATGGTAGTGTTGGGCTGACTGATGGATTTTACAATCTTCGTCTTTTCCAACCTTAATGATCTTACAAAAACAGAAGTCTTTTCTGTGAGTCACTGAAACACTAATCAAGTGCACCCAAGACACTGCCACTCAGTTAATTTTCTTCAAAATAACTCCATTCATTTGGTTTACAGTAAAGGTTTAAGGCAATTCCTCACCACAGAGCACAGCAAACATACTAAACACACACCTGGGATAAAGTACAAAAGCATCAATATGGTTTGTGTAAGCGATTGCTAAAGACTCCACAAAAATATTTATCCTGTTTTCTCATACACTATTATAACACAGTCAGAACATACCTTCCAGAAGTTTTTGTAAGCTGGATCTCATTACATGAATATTTTCAATGCCAACAAACTGGAATCTAATGTTAGAGTAGTTGTCTTCGTTCTCATAGCCCTTCCCAGCAGCTCTGTTTGCCATTGCATTAAGCTTAAAAACAAAGCAAAATAAAAATACTGAAAATCAGTACCTGAAATAAAAATCTCATATTAAGAAACAAGTCAAACACTTTCATCAGAATACACTGGGAAAAACACAGAAACACACATACTATAAACAGATTCTAATAAATTTATGTTGTGGCAAATCAACTTGAAAGCATTCAAGTGTAAGAAAGGCATGGTACATCAAAAGCAACATATTTGGAGCTGACAAATGAATAATGCATTTAACTTATCATTTCCTATTCTCTCCTCCCTATATCCACCAACAAACCTTATTTCCAAACATTTCTGAGCAAATACACTATGAAGCAATTAACCTAAAAAGGAGATTAAACCCAAACATACACGCACTTTACAGGCAACCTAAGTGACAATTTTGAGAGCAAGAAGCTAATACATTGCTACAGCTATTAAAATCACAACTATAAAACCCCTCAGTTTCAATCTGTCAGTTCAACCTCCTGCTGAACCCTGCTCAGACTAAGTGTAGCATTTTCATTTCACATCAGCAAGCAACTGATGTCATTTACCTGGACCTGAGCAAAGCCTCTGATACTGTCCTGCACTACATCCTGGTCTCCAGGCTGGTGAAACATGGGTTTGATGGGTGGACCGCTAGACGGATAAAGAACTGGCTTGATGGCCACACCCATAACCCTTCCAACCTGGTATTCTATGAACCTTACCTCTGAAGAACACTTTTGCCCATGAGAGGTCACATTTAACTCCAAATGTTTTTCAGAATTGCATTGTAACATTCTATTCTAATGTTCAGTAAGAGGCTAGTCCATGGAACCTGAAGTACATACCTTTGGCCTGGTGTCCATGACATACATGTATCGATTTGAAGGATTTGCTTTACTGATGGCTTGCAACATGTGTTCATCTTCCAGGCACCTGGCACTGAAACCTGAGAGAGGCTGACTACATCTGCAAATTGCAGCCTAATAGAAAACAAAGAACAAGTTAGCACCAATTTAAAACCTGTACTTAAAATGCTTTACATTATTCTCAAAAGACAGTCAAATACATTGTTTCAGCTAATGTTGTTATCTGCTAAATTAAAAAGGTTTAGGTCTTCCAACTTTTTAAGTACATTGCTTGCAAACCCTTAAACACAGTACCTGCAACTTAAATCTAAAGGTTTATCAAAACATTTTTCAGGCTTTGCTACAGGAATTAGTTAATATAACGAATTTTCCCAACTACAAACATTCAAAAAAGAAGTATACTCTAGCAAAATATACACTTTAGGAAAGTGTATATTGGTATGAACTATGATTTGGTTTACTGCTGTGAGTATGATTTCACCATCACTTCAAGCCATTTAACACTGTACTTGCAATCTTCATCACATATTTCAGAAGGTATGAGGTTTATCTTGCAAATATTAATTATCTTCAAACATACCTACTAGCATAATGCTCATCCTTCACAAATTCAACTCAGTTAGGTGACAATCTCTCTTCAAAGATACTCCTTAACCAAGAGAAGCAGATGCTGCTTCACACCACTCTACCAGAACCCTGCAAAATCTTATTTCTCATCATCTAGGTCTTTTTATCTTCCAAATTTTTCCTTAAAAAACATCTCTAATCTTTTCGTGCTTTGTGGGGGGTTTTGTTTGCTTGTCTGTCAGGGATTTTTTTTAACCCTTGTTTTAATCTAACAGATTTTATTCTTTACACATCAAGGAGGACAAATCACTTGATAAAAAGCTATCTTCAGTTATCTTAAGGTCAGTTTCTAAGCTTTAAAGAGATTCAACTGATTACTTAAGGATTTCTTTTAAACTGGCTTAGCTTAAATCAGCATCCTGTTAGATACCACTAGTTTCAACTGTATTTAAGGCTATCATGACTCATACCATTCTCATACAAGACACCACACTTACCTCCCTATGTGCTCTCAACTACTGCCCAGTGTTCAGAAATAATTTCAGTCTAGCTGCATTAAGAGAAAGACACACTATACCTCTTTATTTTTATGATAATATGACAACACTGGGAATCTTCCTTTGCTTCTGAACTTGGAGCTACCAACAATTATGGGCTTGCTTGCAGTTCTGGGAACATAAAGTTCTCTAGGATAGGTTTCACAAATCTGAAAGACAAATACACAACAAGAATTTTATGTACAAGGCACAAAGCCTGCATCTGTTTTATTGCATCAAATTTGAAAGATTTTAGGTGGAATGAGAGAAAGGATACCCACTAACATGTTTCTTTATATATGTATGTGTGTATATATATTTAAACAGCTTAGAAGAGGATACAAGCCAAGAACAAAGGAATACAAATTGGTATCCAAATTACACAACCAAGCATTGCTGGAAAGCACTGGCATACTAGCATTCATCTCTCAAGAATGTGACTCTTCAGCAGAAACTCTAAGTATGTGGCAAATAAAATAGTTTTTATATTTCCCTCATTTTCTGTATTTGCAGGCTGCAAAGATGAAATCTAATGTCCAAATCCAGCACCACTACAGCCAACAATGCAAACAATTAAACTGAATCCTTCTCAGTTAGGAGGTAACAATGTGATTGAGCACTAAAATTGCTGGGGCTGGGCTTCACACAGGTAACATATGCATCCATCCACACATACATTCCCAAGGAGACCTTGGAAAAAGCTTCAATTGCAAAGCATGAGATTGTTCACTGAGTTAGGAGTTAACTTTCTCCACCTAAGTTTTCACGTAGCTGGGAGCACAAGCAATTTCATAGTATTTGACTGTCTTCTATGGGACTAGGGTCAGAGGATAAAGCACAAAGAGATGCAGAGCAAAACCTGTTTCCATTACAACACTTACTTTATAATCACGATTTGCATCAGACAACTGCCAGTAGTCATTTGGCACTCCCATTCTCTTATATTCTTCTGCTAGATCAATAAGTTGCCAACCTTTGACTTGCTGAGATTCATTTTGTTTTGGATTATAGGAGAAGGCATACAGCTCTTCGTATTTTGCTAAAAGGTAAAAAAACTTTGATAAGTTGTCCACAAAAACATCTGAGTGGTGAGCAGTAGCACAGTTGACACATCTTGAAATGGCACAAATAAGAGAGGACATTTCAGGCTTCAAGATTCTCAAATGCAAGACTAACTACATACTCAACACTCTGGAAATATTTATTCTGCAACTGTCATAAGCAGTTAACTGCCAATTACAGATAAAGGTGTCTTATAAGAGCTTTCTGGAGCGTGTTTGACCAATTATAGCAGAGACATTTCTAAATCCACAAGGGCAAACTAGAAGTCACAAAACTAAGACAGAAAATTAAACAAAACACAAGGCAGAACAAACAGATTCTGGAGGCAAGAACAGAATTTTACATCCTTTCAAAGCAGTAAATTTAAAGTTTTGTTAAAAGCACAAAAGATTTCAAAATATTTTATGCTTTTCTTAATACACTCTTCACATACCACAGATGCCAACATTTTACACTGCTCTAAACACAAAGTAGAAAACTAAAGGACTATACTAGAAGTCTTTTGTAAAGCTGAACTGGCAGTGTTGTCTTAGCATCAAGACTTCTGCTTTATTTTTGAAACTGCACAAAATCAGTAACAACTTAGTATACTAAGTATATTACCAGTAGTAGCATTTTACCTATAGAACACATCAACTGAGATTATCTGCATCTATATTCATAATTTCAGGGATAACACTAGAAATACAAACAACATAGCTTCTGAACGTGCATGCAAACTAACACTTAATCATTACAATTCTTTCACATACCAAATCCACCTGAGAATTTTACATAATGCACATTTGAAAAAAAGCAAGCCATGAATTCCAGCCCCCCCCAACCCTATAATCCAGGCATATAGTGCAAATTCTTTCACCATTAGAAATACTACCTGTTCTTGATAGTTGCAGTAAAGAGTTATAAATATCGTGACAATCTCTCTCTCTGGGAACGACAAAGTGAACTATCCTGAAGTTCTTGCACTGGATGACAAGGGGACAGCCAGAAGTAGTCAAGGGAAGTTTTTCTACTGCAGCAATGTGATGATGCAGTATCTGTGGCATACAAGAACTCAAAGTAAGTACACTGATGAAAACAAGAACAATACACAACTGATGAGACCAGATGTAAGACATATTGAGCAATGCTGAATGGGTATTTTGACTAATTCTGTCAAACAATTTACTATGAAAAGAAATAGGTTTAGATGATAAAATTCAAGACTGGCATTTTGGTCAAGGTAACAGTTTCTCAAAATTTCATTTTTCTCTTCCTTCATACTTTTAAGTGTTACCTAATGTTTGCAAGGAACAGTATATATTCTAAATACAAAAGTTAGAAGTAAGCTGTTCATTCCTCTTCTATAACTTTGCTAACTGACAAGGAGACATCTAACCAGGTGGTGTTCAAACAGAGTATCTGTCTTTTAAAGGACCTACAATAACATCCTTCAGAATAATTAGGGAAAATAAGGCAAATTAGAGAAAGCAAATAAAAGTATAAAAAATACAAAATATGCTGAAGATTTTAGAAATCCAATATTTAACATCCACATAATGAACAACAGATAAGAAAAAACATTGCCTGTATTACCTGTTGTATAGACATGACAGTCAGAATTCCAGCCCGAATGTGTCTGTGAAAGACTCTCAGGATCACCAAGTCCAACTGACCACCCTACCCTACAAGGTTCACTCTAAACCATATCCTCAAGCACCACATCCAAATGACTTCTAAACACATCCAGGGTCAGTGACTCAACCGCATCCCTGGGCAGCCCATTCCAATGCCTAATCACTCTTTCTGTGAAAAAAATAATTCCTAATATCCAGTCCAAATCTACCCAGCTGCAGCTTGAGGGCATTACCTCTTGTTCTGTCACTCAGCTAAATGTCTTTCAACCACTTTTACAGAAGACTGTCAAAGTAATAAGCATACAAAAGCCCTCCGAAGATTTATCTGTGTAAAATCTACATGGAGTTTAACAAAACACACAAAGTAATATCTGTTCAACCACGGGGAAAAGGACATGGATACATTACCCCAACCAAACAAGATGTTCTTGAGAGCATTTCAATTCTCTCACTGAAACAATCATGTCATCTTAAATATTTATCAGAATTGGACAGACATCTGATGACTATGCTGCCAAATGTGCATTTACAAAGAGACTGCATCTTGGAGGCATCATCATAATTATACTTGGTACTTGTATTACCCTCACAGAAATGCAATGCTTAGAGTATAAACTCAATTTCCATCAATCAAAACCTTCCAACATAATGCACAAGTGACAGTCCCGAATCATGTTTATCCCAACAGCCCATTTGGTATGAAATGACAGTAGTTCAGGTTGTACAAAATAAAGCATTGTACCCCAGAATGAATAATGGAACATTTTTTTAAAGTACCATGGGGCAGATAACCAGGATACAGGATTAAGAGTAATCCATACAATTACACCTACAGGAAAAAAAAATTTTAAAAAATCAACAAGAAAATGAGACTTCATCCTGGAGGATGATAGGTTCAGGCACTGAACTCAGTCAGGTAAGACAAGCTACAGTGGAAGCCAGAACACATTCATGTTTGTGCCACCAGGGCACTAAGCAGAAAAACAAAAGGAAATTACTGTACTAACCAGCTTTGACTGTACCACATTGGAAGTAGTCAGCAAGAAGCTGTAGCCTTTTCTGAATCCTTTTATTCCAAGAAATGCATGCCTAAGAAAGAGATGCTTACCACTTAAAGAAAAATGGTATGGGTTCTTCAATATTCTACTTGAGTTCAGCCACAGCAGTGTCATGTAAGAGTACAGTCTGCAAATCATTAGCTTGTTGTGATACCATGCACAAGGAAAGCGTGGGGAATAACACCTTGGCCGAATGCTTTAGGAAACAAATGCTACCTCAGAACAGTAAGAACAAATACTTTTGAGCCATGAACATTCATTACTCTTACCCATGTCTCTCTCTGGCTTGAATCTATGAACAACAGATGAGTTGCTGTAAGGTACAGGGTTCCCGTCAGTGATTTATTGCTTGTGCTGAACCTGTCCAGTAGTTTCACTTGTTCTACCTGTAAGAAAAGAAGAGGAGGAGGAACAAAACTCTTGGTGATTGTTGCATGGTTGTGTTGGGTATTTTGCAAAAGCTTTACCAGCTTCTGCAATAATTTGAAAACAACAGAAACCCAGCACATGCAAGGCCATTCAGATCAAACTATTATGAACACACTAGTAGTCCCATAAGCTCTGAGAAGACTGAGTAGCTTAAATATCCTATTTCAATACAAAAGTGCATAATGAAGGCACAACACTAGACTCACCAGAATACTCCACATGCAAAAGTACAGTGGGTTATTTACTAATCAAAGAGATCAGGTTATCAAGAAAAAAAGATAATAATTATTAATTGCTAAGCTTTTAGACTGCTTCCCTAATACAGGGCAAACACACACTAACAATTTCCTGTTATTGAGATGCCAGCATTGAATTAACAGCTGATCTCAGCAGCATGCTTCACTGGCTCTGCAAATTCTAAATCATAGAAATTATGTTCTCCTGACTTCAGCTTTAGTTATCTACTGTCTTTGATATCATCACCAACCTTAAAAATCTAGATCATCATAACCTTCTCTCCTAGTCAAATTCTAACGAAAAACAAGCGGTACACTAATAATTATTACAATCTCCTAGAAATTCAAGGACTGTATTGGTATTTGAAGCAGATATTACAGGCCTGAGCCCTGCAAGGGCAAATCTTTTCTAGTATTCCATGAAAACTGTTATCTTAAATCTGTACTAAACATTTAAAAGGAAAGCAATTTCTCAAAGGCCTGTATTTCATTTGCTGCTCAGGCAGCACATCTTCACAAGCTCCGCAGTTTGCTTTATTTGAAGCATGCATTGCACTAATTTTTGTGGGCAATAACAGCAGAGTAACAAATGGTTTATATCCATGCATCCCTTTTTCTTGGCAGCACCATCTCATTAATACCAAGTAAAAACTTTTATGCTTGAGGCTTGCTGCTGATGCCATTAAATGCATGGCAGAACTCCAAAAACTTCCACACCAGCAAGACTAGCACTCAGATGAGTTGACTAGAAGAGCACGTATCCACTGCTCTGATGCTATTTTTTGCTCATATATACAGACTCATTTATATACCAAAAGCACATATAAAATACTAACAAAATTGTCTTTCAACTCAAGTGTTTCCTTTAATCCAGCAAGGCCTAATTTTGATCTTGAAAGTTAGAAAAGCAATGGCATGCAGAATGGAATGGAGGAGTATAAACAGCCACTAAAAGCCACTGCTGCTATGATATTCAACATTTCAGTCTAGAAAGCAAAAACAGAACTGGAAGCTACATAGACAAGCAACTAAAAATACATTGTATTTTAATTAGCAAGGTATCAGCACTCAGATATGCAGTAGCACAAATCAACACAATGGAGACAAAACAGTTATTTTTTGGAAGTTCTGCAGCAGTTGCTGCTCAAGTACCTGGCACTACACCTCCCTAGCAAATCGAGGATGCAAGAAATGCTCCAGTTTTGTTCCAGTACACGACCCACAAGATCCTGGCACATGAAGGTCCATTCTCTCCCATGTAACAAGGTGCTATTTTCAAAGCTGTTTTTTTTATGTTGGATGAGGGCAGGCATTAATGCTGCAGTGTTCTCTTACATGGGTAAAGTCTTCAACAATTCTGCATGCTAAGTTCTAGATAGGCTTTTCTTAAAGATGAATGAAACATAATTTAGATACAGCCTCATAGATGACACATTCATTGTAATGTGACCCAAGTCAGCTTTAATGGGTACTCAGATAGGCAAACACTGACGTTGTTTTTTTCAAGTCTGGCAAAATCTTAGTTACCAAAAATGTGTCACAGTCATCAGTTCTGAAGACAATGTCTTCATGAGATTAATAGGTTGAAGGCTGATATTGAGTTTTAGCACACAGAATTTGTAAACAGAGACCATTCAACAAGTCAGAAGCAATGTTTTGACATTAGGTTCCACTAACAAATTAGTGAGCTCTTAAATCAGTAAGAATTTGAACAGCTACCTCAATAGGGTATTTAAAGAACCACCAGACAGTTTATTGAGACTAAGAGTTACAGAACAGCAGCAAAATGCCCCAAAGAAGTGTTTCAGTATAAGAGACAAGTTGGAAGAGAGGGGAAAGTTAAAACTGTACCTCTGAAGTCTTGCACTGAAAAAGCTAAAGGATTGAAGAGAACAATTAAAACTAAGACAAGATTTTCTTATTATAACTTTGTATGACTCACAGAAATTAACAGCTTTCTCTTCCCCATTTAAGTCTCAGGGTTGCAACAAGCTTAGGATTTAGCAGTCAAGCTAACCAAAACTTTCCATTTCCAATAGAAAACTTATCAGCATTTTCACTGGAAAAGATCAGACTTCAAACATACAAAGACTTCACTGAAGAAATTCCAGTCTTTTCTACTATCTGTGATTGAAGTATTTTAAAGACACCTTAGTGCTGAAGTTCCATTGCAAAAACACAACATTCTTACTAGTAACTTCCCCAACGCCACCACTTATGACATATTGTGAAATAGTTTTAATCATTTTTTGCCTTTTTTTGAATATTCTCATACAGAAGTAATTTCAAAATTCACCTCGATTCTTTATTCAGCATAAATCTGTGGACAGCTGAAGTTCACAAATGCTAAACTTTATTTCAGGTACATGACAGTTCTAAGACAATTTTAACATTTCCAGCAAACTGAATTTTGATGAGGAAGAAAAGCAGTTTTGTCACCTCGTCCTAGGGATGACAGTTTCCCTGCATAGCAATTAATTTGTGCAAAACTACATTATTATTTCAACCTCATTTCACTATTGCTTTATTAAAACAAACTGAAAAAAATATGAACTGTTCTGTTAGATTAGGAAAAAATAGATGTCATAGAATCAACCAGGTTGGAAGAGACCTCCAAGAGCATCCAGGCCAACCTAGCACCCAGCCCTAGCCAGTCAACTAAACCATGGCACTAAGTGCCTCATCCAGTCTTTTCTTGAACACCTCCAGGGACGGTGCCTCCCCCACCTCCGTGGGCAGCCCATTCCAATGCCAATCACTCTCTCTGGGAAGAACTTCCTCCAAACATCCAGCCCAGACCTACCCCGGCACAACTTGAGACTGTGTCCCCTTGTTCTATTGCTGGTTGCCTGGGAGAAGAGGCCACCCCCCACCTGGCTACAATGTCCCTTCAGGTAGTTGTAGACAGTAATAAGATCACCCCTGAGCCTCCTCTTCTCCAGGCTAAACAGGCCCAGCTCCCTCAGCCTCTCCTCATAGGGTTTATGCTCCAGGCCCCTCACCAGCTTTGTTGCCCTTCTCTGGACACGTTCCAGCACCTCAACATCTCTCTTGAATTGAGGGGCCCAGAACTGGACACAGTACTCAAGGTGTGGCCTGACCAGTAACAACTTGAACCTGTACATGTAATGAATATTTAGAGCCCACAGTGCACACTGTACTTTATAGTTTTCTTGCTTCCTGTAACTGTAGTGCTCAGAATTATAACCATGCAGCATATATGAATTTTAATCCACCTGGATATTCAGTAAGACATCTTACAAAAATTAACTGAGCATCACAATTACAACCAAAGCTCAGAAGTTGCATTCAGAGCTTGTTTCTTCAGTTACATTGCAACATATTCGTTCCCCAGAAGAGGCCTGAAAACATGCAGAAATGCAATCACCTGCAGATGCAAAAAAGTCAGTGACCTGTAGCCTAACTAGTCTCAATTTCAGGCTTGAAACTTAAACAGCTACTCAGATCATCAAGACACTTTGGTTTAGTCTAGTTTTTATTTTTTAATTAGCTACTGACTGTAACAATACAATATTAAGTTTCAAAACAAGGCGTTTCAGGCTTATAAGTAAACAGACTGATAAGGAAACCTTATCTCCAATCTGTTCATTTGGCGCAAGATTATTCCAACCAGTAAAGCATCACTAACAGTAGCTTCGTTAGAGATCCTCCTCCGGTTTCATTTATACACATGGAGATATATATGAGAACTATAACTAGCTATATATATTTCATATAAAATGTATATAACCTATTAGTAAAAAAATGTAAAAGTCTGTTCCTTTAATTACTGGTTATAAACCTACTATTCAGAGGTTAAATACGACCACTCCTTTTGTCCACACATCCATAAACCTAGTTTAAAGCCAGACTGCCACATGAAGGAGCTAATCACTTGACACTTTCCAGGATCCAACGGAGAGGGGCATGCTTTTCAGCAGCCCTTGCAATCAGGCTGATAAGCAACAGGACAAAGATACCGCTCAAAATTCACTTCTATAAAGGCCGTGACTTAACTTACTTGAAAATTATTTACACAAAGACGGTTTTTTAATCTTCATTGTAAAGACAAGCAAACATAGAAAACTCTTATAAGAAGTCTAAAATGTCAACTACAATTTAGCTTTTTTTTTCACATAGCCTAACACATAGCAGGTATACTGATAGCTTGCATGCCTAACAAATACTCAAGCAATTTTAAAAAGCGTTGTTTTCATAAGCCGTTTGCCTCCAAAGCTCAAAAAGCTACACAGAACCGCACCCCGAGTATAAAACCCAACAGCAGTTCTTTCCCCTCTAGCTCCTTTGTTCCCCACATTACAATTCCTCTTACACCACGGAATTTTGTTGTTTTCCCCCTTGTTAAGAAGACATTCTATCAGGGCGCCATAGGGACAGCACCCACTGAGCTCCCCGAAGGAGCTTTCATCCCGTCTCGCTCCTCGGCTCGGAAGGGAGCCAGCCGCGAACCCCCCGGAACAACAGCGGGGTAAGCACCTGAGCGAGGCCGCTCCGCTGCCGGCTGCCTCCACCGGAGCCCAAGGGCACTCCGAGCGGCACGGACCGCTCCAGAGCCCCCGCGGGAAAGCACCAGGTACAAAATGGAAAGATGAAAACAACAACGCCCTCGCTCACAGCTGACAGGAGCGGGACAGGGACAAACAGGGCCGAACAGGCCCTTCCCACCCCACAACTACCAGCGCGGTACCGGCAACGTCACTGCTCCTCTGCCCACCGTCATCCCTCCCGTGGCCGCGGCCCCACTCAGCAGAGGGAGGCCGAGGCAGGAGTACCTTAGTGGTGCGGATGTGCTCCATAGCAGTGCGCGCTGTGCCGCAGCCGCCGCCCGCTGGGTGCTGCCGGGCCGGGGCGGCCGTCACCTGGAAACGCTTCCGGGGAGGGCGGCACGGCCTCGCCGCTGGGGCGGGGCATCACCGCGGTGCCTCCCTGCAGCGCCCCCTCGCGGCGGACGGAGGGCACTGCGGCCCCGCTGCGCTGCCATCAGCGCGCCTGCGCGGGGGGGAGCTGAGCCTGGCGCGCAGCGGCGTGCCTAGGCTGGGGGTAGTCGTCGCCGGGCGAGGTGAGGTGTGGTCCCTACTCGGTCCTGCAGTGTCCCAGAGGTTTCCTGTGGGATTCAGGGAGGAGGAAGGGGCTGTGGTTGCTGTGCAGGGAGCCATGGTGCTGAGTGGTGGCCATAAAACCTTACCTGACAGCCAGCCCACGGCGACAGTGGATGTGTGGAAAACAGCACCTATTCCCTGATTGCCCAGGCCTCTGCTCTTGTCACGGCGAGTTGCAGTCCTTATCATGAAGTGGGGAAATACTGGAAAGTGGTCTTTTTTTTTATTGTAGTATTACAGAATCACCAAGGGATTGAGGTGGTAAGGAACCTCTGGAGTCTAGTCCAACACCCCTGCTTAAGCAGAACCACCCAGAGCCAGTTGCCCAGTACCACGTCCTTGAATATCTCCAAGGATGGACACTCCACCACCTCTTCAGGCATTATGTTTAGTGCTTGGTCACTCTTGGGAATTTTTTTTTCCTGACATTTAAAATGAAGCTGCCTGTGTTTCAGTTTGTGCTGATTGCCTCTAATACTGTCATTGGGCACCACTGGAAGTGCTGGCTCCATACTCTTTGCACCATCCCTTCAGGTATTGCTATGTGTTAATAATAGTCCCCTTAGCTTTCTCTTCTCCAGGATGAACAGACTCAGATCTCTTAGCCTTTCCTCATAGGAGAGCTGCTGCAGTTAAGTATGCAAAGTTGTGGTGTACAGTGCCGAGCAGAGGGGAAGGATCACCTCCCTTTACCTGCCAGCGCTGCTGTGCCTAATCCAGCCTAGGGTACCCTAGGTTTGCATTTTTCTGCTGCAAGGACACATTGCTGGCTTATGTTCCACTTGGTGCCCACCAGGACTCCCCAGGTCCTTTTTTGCCAGCTCCTTCCCAGACAGATGTTGCCTAGCATATACTGGTACCTGGGGTTGTTCTGCCCCAGGTGGAGGGCTTTGCACTTCCTTCTCAACTACATGAAGTTTCTTTCAGACCACTTCTCCAGCCTACTATGGCCTCTGAATGCCAGCATGAGTCCCTGATGTATTGGCCACTCCTCTCAGTTTGGTGTCATCTGTTAACTTACTAAAAGTATGCTCTACTCCATCATCCAGATAATTAATGAAGATCTTGAACAGAAATTAACTCAGTATTGACCCCTGGGTCACTACTAGCTTCCGACTTTCAACTAGACTTTGTGCCACTGACTACCTCCTTGTGGGCCCAGCCACTCAGACAGGTTTCAATCTACCATACTACTCATTCAGCATGTACATTTACAGCTTCTCTGTGAGAGTCTTATGGGAGACAGTCTCAAAAGCCTTACTGAAGTAAGAACTGGTAAAATTTTGTTGGAAAGATTAGAATTTTAGTCTGTACAAGAATGAAGTAACAAGCTGCACAGTGCAGTGACTCATCCATATTGTACATATGTGGGTGTCAGTGCACAAAAATCTTGCATGTGCAGCACTGTAGTTAAGAGATGAGATCAAACTTATCTGAAAGGTTACAGGTGGGCTATATAATCCTGCTTTTTTCATGATTGTCTAAATTAGGAGCAGTTTAGTAGGACAGTTTTTAAATGAAACCAATCTGTTTTACCAACATACAGACTTCATGGTCTTGAACGTAAAGTTTTTAAGTAATGGCAATCGTAGACTAATAAGTTATTAAAATCATACTACAAAGGCATCACTGTTTCCTTGACAGCTCCCCTTTTCCTATTATGCCAATATAATTGTGTCACTCTGAGGCTTATCAGATCAGAACTTGTTGATAGATGACTATGGAAATCACTCTGTAAATGCTATTTATTATTTCAGAGGTTTGGGGCTTTCATTTTTGTAAGATATTCAAAGATAAGCTTTTGCATCCAATATATAAGTAAACAAGAACTAAGCAACACAAATTGCACATAAATATATCCCTGAAGCTCTTCCTTGTGTAAAGGAAGCAATAAATAATCTCACAGATCTTTTCAGTAAATAACATCTGTTAGCCATCCATAGTGCCCAGAGTAGCAGAACAGAAAGAGTTTTGCATTGTTTAAGATGCTTTGAGGTTGTGTAGAGATGAGGAGAGGAAAGCTGAGACCTGGCAAGGGATGCAAAGAATAACAAAAATGGTTTCTAGAGATACATTAACCAGCAAAGAAAAGTTGAAGAAAGCATACCTGCTCTGAGAAGTGAGAATGCAGATCTAGTATCAAGAGATGAGGAGAAGGCTGAGATACTCAATAACCTTTTAGCCTCAGTCTTCACTGGCCATCTTGCTCTGTCCCACTCCCAAGTGGATGGACCACGAGGTGTGGGCCAGCAGGGTAAAGTCCCTCTTACTGTAAGGGAAGAGCAAGTTCAGAACCACCTGAGGAACCTGAACATACATAAATCTGTGAGACCTGGTAAGAGGCATCCCAGAGTTCTGAAGGAGTTGGTTGATGTAGTTGCCAAGCTGCTCTGCATAACGTTTCAAAAAGTCCTGGCAGTCAAGTGAAGTCCCTGGAGACTGGAAGAAGGGGAAGATTACATCCATCTGTAAAAAGGGTTTAAAAAAGGACCCTAGAAACTACCAACCTGTCAGCCTTACCTCTGTGCCTGGAAAGATCACGGAATAGGTCCTCCTGTAAGCAATGCCAAAGCACACGGAGGATGAGAATATGATTGAAGACAGCCAGTATGGCTTCACCGAGGGCAAGTCCTGCTTGACCAACCTGGTGGCTTTCTGTAACAGTGTAACTACATCAGTGGACAAGGGAAGACAAACAGATGTCATCTATCTGGACTATTGTAAAGCCTTTGACATAGTCCCCTGCAATATCCTTCTCCATAAACTAGTGAGATATGGATTCGATGAGTGGAACATTGAGCAAATAAAGAATTGGTTGGATGATCACATTCAAAGGACACTGGTCAGTGGCTCAAGTCTAGATGGAGATGGGTGACAGGTGGTAACACTTAGGAGTCTGTAGAGGGACCAGTGTTGTTCGATATCTTCATCAGTGATGTAGACCGCACGATTGAGTGCACCTTCAGCAAATCTGCAGATAATACCAAGCTGAGTGGTGTGGTAGATAAGACTGAAGGATGGGATCTGGACAGGCTGGAGAGGTGAGCTGAGGAGACTCTCATGAAGTTCAATAAGGCAAAGTGCAAAGTCTTGCACCTCGGTCGGGGCAATCCTCAATATCAGCACAGGCTGGGGGATGATGAAATTGGGAGCAGCTTCGTAGAAAAGGACTTGAGGGTACTGGTAGATGAGAAGCTGGACATGAGCCAACAATTCGCACTTGCAGACCAGAAGGCCAATCACATCTCAGGCTGCATCAAAAGAAGTGTGGCCAGCAAATCAAGGGAGGTGATTCTGCCACTCTACTCTGGTGAGACCTCATTTGGAGTACTGTGTCCAGCTATGGAACCCCCAGCAATGAGAGAGACATAGATCTACTGGAGCAGGTCCTGAGGAGGGCCACAAAGGTGATCAGAGGGCTGAAACACCTCTCCTAAGACAGGCTGAAGAAATTGGGGCTGTTCAGCCTGGAGACGAGAGGTCAGAGAGACCTTATAATATCACATCAATATCTGAAGTGGATCTACAGGAAGTCTAGGGAAGGGCTGTTTAGAAGAACAAGGGGCAATGGTTTCAAACTGAAGCAGGGTAGATTTAGGTTGGACATTACCCAGGGGTGGTGTTGATGCCCTGTCTGTGGAGACATTCAAGATCAGACCTGATGTAGCCCTGGGCATCCAGGTCTAGTTGAAGGTGTCTCTTCTCACTGGAAGTGTTTAGACAAGATGACCTTTGAGTGTCTCTTCCAACCTGAGGTAGTCTGTGAATCTGTAATCTCCAGAGGTAATCATATCAAACCCTTCATAGCACTATGATCAGATAATGTTCTTTCCTGGACAAATATGGTGTGTAGGATACCCTTAAGAAATTCCCCTACATTTCAGCAAACTGGTTTTATACAGAATACCTCTTGTGATCCATCACCTAGACAGGGCATGGATGGAACTGTTAATGCAGCTTCACACAGTGTCCTGTGGCATATGTGTGTGAAGTCTGATAGGGAAACCATGAGCGGTAATTTGTGCAGCGAATGGGGGCAGTGGTAACTCTGTGACACTGAGGTGCTGTGGCGTGTACAACAGCATTAAAGAGTGATGGGTCTGTGGAGGGGCAGATAAGAACCACGGGCTGTCGTGCCAGCTGTGAGCCCAGGTTCAGCCTAAACTTCAGTGAGGTTTGGGGGTTTCATGGAATCTGATTTAGATTTTGAGCTGGTTCCCTGCTTTCTGGCCGGTCACCTGGAGGTGACCTTTCGGGTATCATAGCCTGCCCTATCTGTCTGTGGGCAGCACGACAGTGACACAGGATTCAGGACCACCAGGGCAGGCACCACAAAGCGTTCCGAAAGGCTGTTAGGCCAACACTGGACTAGGTGCTCGGATTCTGGAAGGCTGGCTCCTGCCACCTGACTTGCCCACGAAGGATCTCCTTCATCGTCGCCTCTTTAGTGAGGGGTGTGCCGAAGCCCGCAGCCAGCTCCGGCTTCGCCTGGGGGCCGGCAAGAGCGGCATCCGAAAAGCCCCCGGGTGCCTAACACGGCTACAGTCTCCCCGTGTCTTCAGCCGCAGTGCTTCCACCTTGCAAACCGAGACTGTGGGATGCGCGGTCCATCCAGAGTGGGGCACATTCGGCCGTTCGCACTAGCACCCTCGGCCAAAACTGCTGCACAGGCGAGAAGGAGCCGCAGTGGCCTCACGCTGCTGCCGCTTTAAGAGGCGGCGCGCGGCACGGCGGCGGCGCTGTCCCGTGGTGCACTGCGGTGGGCGCGAGGAGGGAGCGTGGCTGGTGCCCGCGCGCTTGCCGCCGCCGTTCGGTCCGAAGCTGGCGCCGGGCGCAGCTATGCGGCTCTGAGAAGGCCGCGACCATCCACCTTGAGGGAGCCGTAACCGCCGCCGCCGTCCCTGGCCCCCGTCGCCGAGGCCCACTGCCGCCTCTCAGCCCTGCTTTCCGGCTGTTTCTGCCGCTGCCGCCATGTCTGCGGGCTTCTCCTTCGGCGCCGGGACGCTGGGCTCTGCGGCCGCAGGAGGCGGAGGCGGGGGCTTTTCCTTCGGAGCCGCCACATCCAGGTAATGCTGCGTCCCTCACCCCCGTTTGGGTCAGCCCTGCCCGCAGGCCCCCGTCCCCAGATTCCTGTGGCCTGGTCTGCCGAATTTCGCGGCCTGGCCCCTCGCTGAGGATGGTGTCCGATGGCCTGGCCCGGGCCCGGGCGGCACGCCGGCGTATGTGCGTGTGAATGCTGGGCGAGGGAGCAAGCATAGACTCCGAGCTGTGTATCTCGGTGTCGCTTCTGCTGCCCCCAGAGGGGCCCGGAGCTCCCCACACTCTTAGCTGAAAGAGCCCTTGGAGCGCAGATGAACCGGCTTCACCGTGTCTGCTCTGGGGCTGGGGTGTCTCTTGCCTTTCCTGTTGCCGCTTCGCCGTCGGCCTCATAAAGTAGAAGTAGGGATCAAGCTGTTCAGTGGATAATAACAAAGGGAAGTGCCATGTTAGTTTTGTTTTATTTTGGTCTTAGAGCAGCATCTTTCCACAGTTATCTCCAGTGTTATGAACGCAGAATCTGAATCGTAGGCCTGTTTTAGGTTTCAGCAGTCAGCCCGATCTTGTGTGTGTGGCGTGGAGGTTGTTAGTGTCAAAGCCCAAGTGTTTAAAATTCAAATGTGTAATGCCCTTATTTTATTTTTAAGTTGGTTGTAGATATATTCTTTCTGACACAGATAGCTTTGCACTTGATATCTAGTGTTTTGGTGTAAAGGGAGAAGTTTGCTGTGCTTTAGTGTGCAGGTGACATGCAGCAGGCTTTGCTGAAAACATTCATAGTATTTAGGTCTCCGAATAATGGATAAACCTTTGCTCCTGCTGGGATTTGTTTTCCCTACTTTTTTCTTTCTTTGCTCACAACTGTACTAGAAGAGATTGCCTTTTCTGACTTCTTTGCTGTTACATCTCCATTGAAGGAGGTTGGGGCTGAAATATTGGCGCTTGTGTTGATTCCTCTTCCCCAAAATCTGATCGGGCAGAACTCATCACTGTAATGTGAACTAAATGGGCAGGGTGAGCTATGCAAGGGAGCTTCACGTGAAGTAGGTAGATTTAAAAATACTTACTGTTGTCAGGAGTTAGCAGTGTGAGTGGAACAGAACATCTGGATCTAAACCACTCTCTTGATTAAATGGGAATATTTGGTTTTGGAAGCTCATATAAGAGGGAATGAATTTTCTGAGTCTCTTCTAATACTCTTAGTTTTGTGATCAGGAAAGGCCGACATCCATGTGTTACCTGTACTTGGTGGTTTGTTTGTTTTTTATTTTACCCACACTGTGTACTTTATATGGAGGTGGTAAAGAACTTAAGTTTCTTTTGCTTCATGTCTGTTTAATTAAGATTTTCCTGTCATTTAAAATGAGCAAGTTTAAGTAGTTTTATTTGTTTATTTTAAAACATTCTTCTTAATGTCCTGCATGAAACTAGGAAGACTAAAACTATTCAAGTTGCACGTTTGAGTGTTTTGTGCTTGGGGTTTTTTTTCCTGTTGTAGCTGGCTTTCTAATATCTTAAGCTAATTTAACAAGTGCTAATTAATAGCAATATGGTACTCTGTATTTTTATTACTGTATTTATTCTTGCAAGCAGGATGAGTCTTCAGTGGCTGTTGGACGAGTAGTATCACAGTCTTTTTGCTGTTGGTGATTGTTGAAAGAATTTTGAGCATCTCTGTGGGATGATTTGCTTGAGAGTATGTTTCAGGCTTTAAGGAGCTGTTGTTTTGAGCTAGGGTTAAAACAGTATTGCCAAGTGATGGGAGAAAGGGGGCTTTATTGTGTAGTCCAAGCATAAGGATTACTCTTCAGTGTGACCAGATTATATTCTGGTAGCCCAAAGCCAATGTGTTGTCACCTGACCTAATTCCTGCATTGCACCCATAGCTGTTCAGGTACCTATGCTCGCTCTTTTTTGCTAATTGATGTTCTCTACAGTGTACCTTGGCCAGGTGCAATGCTTTGTTCTAGTTCTAAAATGAAAGTTAAAACTTCAGTGACCTGAGCTCCTCTTCCTTCCATCTGCGGGAAGCATGTTGTCCTGGCACATGCTTTCTGCAGCTGGTGAGAACACTGCCACTGCTTTATTTCTGCATTTTTATTTCTTACTGCCTTATTAAAAAACACAAACAAAAAAAACCCCAACCAACTAAACAAAAAAAAAATCCACAATAAACCCACCAAAATCCACAGACACATGCCAAAACAAAGAAACAAACCTCAAACAAATCAACCAAACCCACACCCAACAACAACCTAAAAAACATCACCCATAAAACTCCCCACACAACACACCTCATTGTCTTGTTTGAGGCTTTTGGCTTTTTGTGCTATGGTATGGAATTGCATATTTGGCATCACAGGTTTCTTCTACTGGAGTTCTGAAACAAGAAAAGAATGAGAAACAGTTGACTGATGAGAGCAGTGCCATGTTGTAACTGAATGCACTCATTGCTAAATGTAAAGTTTCTGTTTGCCACGAAGCTTCTAAAATGTTATTACCCAGAATAAATAAAAAAGGCTTCATTTACCTGGTAATGATTTTTCTCTCATCCTTGTCATTTCTGAAAATAACTTTCTGACAAGTATACAGACAGAAAAAGTGTGGTAGATGTGGGTTATCAAGTTCGCACCTGTGGACAAAGATAGCATTTTGGTTAGAACATCAAATCATGCGTCAGTGTGTTTTGGTGGTAAGGTAAGGCAGTTGCACTGTTGGTAGTTACGTGACTTTGTAATGAAATAAATTAACATTGAGATTTCTGGTCGGAGGTATCTTAACTGGGTTTTAAGCCTGCTTTGAAAAGATGTTTGTGCAGGTTTGTTTTCGTCTTTGTCCCATCTCCCATTTTGGTAGTTCAGAGAGGATAATTAGGCATAAGTAATGAGATGGTCTGATGGAGGAAAGTTCAAATTTCCCACTGGTCTAGCAAGATGTATCAGTTGAGCAAGGATTTGAATAAATGCTGGAGTCAGTGTCAGGGGATTGGTGTGAGTTGTGGAGCTGTAGAAGAGCAATGTAAGCTTGGACTCTTGTCCAGCTACATTGTGTGTAGTTTGGGAAATTCAATGATGGTATGGGAAAGAAATGGATAGGGTTTTTTATTATTTTGATAAAGAATTATTGCTTGTAATGTGCTTTTGGTTTTGATTTTTTGTTGTGGTGTGTTGTTGTTTTTTTAATAGCTCGACAGGAGGACTTAACTTCGGAACTCTGGGCTCTTCCACGGCTACAGCAACTACATCAGCTCCTTCGGTGGGCTTTGGGAGTGGACTTTTTGGATCAAAATCAACAACTGGCTTCACATTAGGAAACACAAATACAGGTAGAAAAAATTACTGAATGGCAGAAATTTGAATCAACAGCAAAGCAATGTATCATATGTAGACAAAACTAAATCATTGTGATGCACCTTTTTTTTACAGTAGTTCTGTAGCTCACAATGTTACTTAGTTTCGTGAAAAGGCATCATTGAGCAGTTTAAAAGGTCTTTTACTGAGAACTATGCAGTGCCAATGCTGCAGAAAGATAAGCTTCTTTAGAAATTGTGCTTGGGCCTCTGTGTAAATTGTTCCATAATTTGAATCCTGGTATTTTCATTCAGGATGCCCAAAATTATGATTTAAGGTTGAGGTATATCTTGATTGAAAAATATTTTAAAACATGGCAAGATTTGTTAGTAATGAAGTAATTTATTAAACATTTTCTTAGATCTCTACTTCAGCCTGTGAACATACAGCTTCTTAGAGCACTGTTGAAGTGCACAAGAATACAGCTGTGCTGACTGGAATTTTTTTTTCAGCCATCATGAAGACAAACTTAATAAATTTGGCTCCAGTGTTGCTAGACGGAGTGGTCTCTTTCTTGTACACTTGTATGACTAGATAAGGGAAGTCCTGAGAACCAGTCTACTAGAAACAGATTGAACAGTGGACTGAAGGCCTGTATCACTCTGGCTGCGTTGAGATAATTTTCTTTCAGCTCTCAATGATTCTTTTGATCTTCTAATGAGATTTTTTTTTTTTTTAAATATGAAATGACATAGCACTCTTTAAATTCTCTTAAAATTGTCTGTGGGACAGAAACCCTGAACTGAAACAGGACTTTACAAATACTTCAGACTCTATAATCCTCTGTGTTATACTATATATCTGCAGGTTTACATGCTAATGTCATGTATTGCCAAATGACTGAAAAAAAAACACTCCATAGGAATTGCTAATTTCCATATTTTTGTTTATGCTAACTTGTTTGAAATTCTAAACAATTTGCTATACTGCTGTATTAGCATCAGCTTCACTGTTAGATGATTAAGAAGAAAAATGATGTTTTGAAGTAAGTTAAGCTTTGGTGCCTGCTGTTTCTGTGTGAATGTTTTTAACATGCTACAGTAAAAACTTGTATAACAGTCTACGTAGTGTCATAATGTTGCATTATTTCAGCAGTTTGTCTTTTTTACCACAATAACTGGTCTTCAATTACTGTTCTTTGCCTTCATTATTACAACAGGAACAGCAACAACAATTGCTACAGGACTGACACTAGGTAAGGAACTAGTCTGGATTTCAATATTAGGAAAAATTTCTTTATGGAAAAAGTGCTCAGGCATTGGAATAGGTTGGCTAGGGAGGTGGTGAAGTCACTATTCTTGGAGATGTTCAAGAAGTATGTGCACATGGTGCTTTTGGGATTAATGGCCATGGTGGTGTTAGATCAGTGAGTGGTTGGACTTGATCTTGGAGATCTTATTGAACCAAAACAATTCTATGATTTTCTTATACAGGCAAAAAATACAGAAAAATATTTCTTGTAACATAAAAAGTTAGTGCTTATATGTGAGATTTTTCCCCATTACTAATTGCAGTCTGCTTTGAAACTCAAATGAGGCTGCAAACCAGAGCAGAGCCTGCAATTCTGAGTACTGTCACTTGTTAAAGGATTATTCCTTTCCTGTGTTGCAGTGGCAGCAGTCATAGTGAAAAATTAGGCTTTGTATTTATGTGCCTCTAATGAGTTATGAGTCTCATCCTTCAGCAGAGGGAAAGTCAAATACATTATCAAATAATTTTTCATACGGAATTTCTTGTTTGGATGAACTTTGTGAACAGATCTGTTCGGTAGTTGTATCTTTTAGAAGTATAAAGGGATTTAACTGGGAACAGATGTTGGTGGTGTTTTACTTTCGTTTCTGTCATGCATCTTTATTGACCCTTTCAGCTGTAAAGGAGTATGTGAGTAGTGGTGGCTTTTTTGTTGAGGTGTGGATTTTGTTTTTTAAACACAAGCAGCTGAGGTCTGAGCAGAAACTGCGCTTGAGTATCACAGATGTTAAATACGGAGGTATTGCTACAAAACAAACTGCAGTCCAAGAACTTGGAAAGCCATGCTGTGAATAAACAGGAAAAAATGCTGTTGGATAAAGTAGTAAATGAAACAGATAGATGGGCAGAGCAGCAGCTAACCCAGAACAGACTGTGATACATAATCATATGTGGCAGACAGTATTATGAACATTAATTATATCAAATAACTCAGTGAAATGGTGTGATCTGAAACAGACACACATCAGTTACCGAGAGTACCAAATACATGTTTCTTACACATGCTATTGTGATTTGTGTACATATATGCACATTCCATCTTTGGAATACGGATTCTAGAATGTGAAATGTATACTTACCTTGAAAGCAGTAAAAAGTGGAATCTTTGCCTTAGAAGTGTTCAGAAACAAAATTTGAGGGAAAAACTTCTCAACATATTTGTCTTGTTTACAAATGAAAAGGATATGTGTGTTTGATTTGGTATGCAGCTTCAGTTGAGAATTTTTAGTCTGTGTTTTGGGCAGTAATTTGTATAGCTCCATTTGCCAGTACTTGGTTCATTTAGTAGATGCTGTTGATGGGAAGACTTATTAAGATTTTCTTTTTTAGATTATTTCTAGATAAAATTGCTAGTCGGTGATTAAAGCCAATCAGATCATTATAAGTTCCAGAGCAAAAATGCCTGTGCTATTAATGTAAAAACTTGAAACTTTTCTGAAGGTACCATGGGAATATTTTTATTTGATGCTGTTGTGGTCATGATGGTTAAATGGAAGTAGTTCAGAACCGTTCATTCCCAAACAGTATGTTCTAAGAGTGGTAATTGGTTTTGGGTTTCTTCTAGGCACGCCTGCCACTACATCAGCAGCTACCACGGGCTTTAGTTTAGGTTTCAACAAACCTGCAGGTTCAGCCACACCATTTGCTTTACCAGTCACTTCTACCTCAGCGAGTGGTCTGTCATTATCATCTGCTCTTACATCGACTCCTGCAGCAGGTAGGAAAATGTTTAGGGTCTGGGATGGGTGTGGATGTGTTGGGTAATAATAAAATTTTATGGCAAAAGAGGTCTATGTTCTATATTTATGTAGAGTTTATATAATTTGGTGGTATTTTTAATAAGGTTCATTGAACTTCAGTAGTTCTGCATTTGGCTGCCATAATGCAGACAGACTTATGAGCAGTATACTGTGTGATGTAGGCAGCATAGAATCTAAATTATTGTAAATATATAACAAATCAGCTTTTGCTGTGAAATCATTGGGTTTACTACTGTTAACCTTGCAAGGTTGACAGCTTCCTACTTGGCAACTAATAAGTTTGGGAAATGTCTGCCTTTTGTAGATGGCCTGAAATGGTGGAAACAAGTATCTTCCAGTGTAAAATATTTTAATGTTTAGCATAAAACATGAAACTTACACCATTTTAATATAAAAATAAACAGCACTTGTTAGATCCATTATTCATAGAATAGTTTAGGTTGGAGGGGACCTCAAAGATCATCTAGTTCCAAAACCTCGCCATAGGCAGGGACACCTCCCTCTAGAACAGATTGCTAAGGCCTCATCCAACCTATCCTTGAACACTTTCAGGGAAGGAGCATCCACAACCTCCCTGGGCAACCTGTTCCAGTGTCTCACTACTCTCACTTTAAAGAACTTCTTCTTAACATCTAGTTTAAATCTCCCGTCTTTCACTAAATTATTCACTAAAATAAATTCTGTGCCAGGTTCTCCGTTATCTAGTGTTCTGGGGAGCTCTGCAAGAAGGCTTTGCAACCCTTCACGGCAGGAGCTCTCAAGAATTTCATGTAGTTGCAGGTAGATGTGAACTAATTGTGATTATGGTATTGTAGAACAAACTAATATGTAATTCAAAAGTCTTTATGGCTTTGGAAAATGTGCAAGAAAGAAGTGATTTATTATCCAGTTATGATAAAGATGCTGTTATTTCAGATTGTCTATGGATGTATTCGAATGCAACATCTGCATGAATTGAGTTTGTTTTCTCTGCAGGAACTACTGGCTTTACATTAAATTTGGGTGGCACAACTGCTCCCACAACAACTGCCTCCACAGGCCTTTCTTTAGGAGGAGCCTTGACTGGTTTAGGAGGTTCACTCTTCCAGAACACAAGCACAGCAGCAGCAGGTGAAAATTATTTTATTTTTTTTCTTCTTTGTGTCTAAAAACATTGAAATTCAGTGTGTGATTGTATACATTCATAATGCAAGATACAGTTTAAATAAAATCTTAACACTGTGAAAATGTAATATTGAACAGTGTTGCAGAGGACAATGATACATAAGTTTGTCCTATAACACTGAAGAAGCTGAAAGCTTATTGTGGTGACTTTTGGTTTGAATAAAATCTTTATTGTTTCATTTCTGCCTGCCTTTTTCACCTGTAGAGGAAAAATGTATTGTGTTGTTGTTAACACTACTCTTCAAACTCCAAATGCTTATCATCAACATCTTGGGTAGCCAAGTCAGCTGTCTAATCAGCTGCCTAGTACTGTGAAGAATTGCATGAAACGTTTGTGTGCAGTTGTAGGCAAACTGCTTTCTTCTTTGTTTATTTTGCCTTTTTTAATCCAAATGTAGTAATGGACACTGAAACCACAAGCAAAATTACATGTGCTTTAAGTTTTATTTATCAATATTAAGTATAGAAATTTTGTTTGGGCTTCCTGTAGGACTTGGGCAGAATGCTTTAAGTTTGACTTTGGGGACAACTGCAGCTCCTGCAACTACTGCCAATGAAGGTCTTGGTGGCATTGATTTTAGTAGTTCTTCAGACAAAAAAAGTAAGTTTGTTTTTATTATTATTTTTTTTTAGAAAAGAGAATTAGAAGAGCACTGCAGCACAAACAATTTATCCTTGTGTTAGTGTGGAATTAAACCTGAATGTTTTAACTTTTCTCTCCCCTCTTATGAAATGTTTCAATTAATTTCATTCTTAGATACTGTACTTGTATAGAAGAATGTAATTTTGGTTGCAAGTGCAAAGTGATTCAAGTTCATTTAAAGTAAGTATAAACTAATATCTAAAGCCTTTAGTTTTTGAGGAGTGAAGACTCGTGAGGTATTTGCTCCAAAGCCAGACAGATGTTTTTGAACAGCTGTTTCAAATAGCCACTAGAGGGGAGAGTAGCGCTATAACAAATACCGAACTCATTTGGAACCAGATTTCTCCTGCTCTAACAGACCTTAAATTTACTTTCTTATTTCAAAAGCCTGTACAATAAAGTCCTATTTTTAGCTGTTATTTTTCAGCACTCTATTTCTGGTGGTACATAGTTATATCTGATACATTCTACCAGTTTGTCAAAACCAGTTATAAACACTTCTATAGTAGCTTTAAAGTATTTAAGTAAGGGAATATCAAGCATTAATATGTGGACACTGCATTGTGGGAGGCTCAGGCTGGGTGCTAGGAAATATTTCCTCACAAAGAGGGTTATCAAACATTGGAATGGTCTGCCCAGGGCCGTGGTAGTCACCATCCCTGGAGGTGTTTAAGCAGCATGTGGACATGGTACTAAGGGACATGGTTTGGTGTTAACTCTACATTGCTAGATTCATGGTTAGATTTGGAGGTCTTTTCCAACTGGATGTGTTCTGGGTGGTTCTGTAAATTGTATTGCTTTTATACTTCCAGAATAAGTTTAACTAAAGCTGATTATAAAATACGTATTTTCTTTGGGGAATCAATATTCTTAATCTCTCAATGGTATTCAAGAGCCAAAATCTAAATCAGATTACCAGTAGCTGAAGAAGGAGGATATATAGAAATTCAGTGACAATATTCTTACAGAGAAACTTAAGTTCTGGTGACATGGCTCTTCATAGTTGTAGAAGAAATGGCATTCTGACTGTCTGAACTGGAGTGCTCTGGTGCATGATGGTGATTGGTTTTGGAGCTTACTGAAACTGACTGATGGAAAAAGTTCTAATTACGAGGTCCTTATGGGATTTCCCTTACTGTAATATTAGGATCATAACAGTTCCATAGTATACAAGTATCTTAAAATGAAGACTAGGGAGCCACATACTCAAAATCTACATTGGTCTTACATCTCTCAGCATTGTTTGTCCAGCTCTTAGGGTGGAAATTTGAATGGAGTACCTGAATTCTCCCTGTATATGGCATAGTGGAACCTGGATGAGTTAGACTGTTGCTGTTAGGATGATAAGCAAAGATCCTGACATAGCTAAGCAGTGAGAAATGTCAAAAGAGACTGGGTTTTAAGTTTTCTTAATTTTACTTCATGTTTTAATTTAAGAATATTTACCATAATGTATTGTGGGGACCATGGTGGTTTAAGCAGCTTGGACAAATATCCCTACCCATGTGCTGTCAGTTCACAGAATCACAGAATTTTTAGAGGCTGGAAGGGACCTCTAGAGGTCGAGTTCAAGGCAGGATTACCTAAGGTAGTTCGCATAGAAATACATCCAGGTGAGTTTTAAAATCTCCAGAGAAGAAGACTCCACAGCCTCTTTGGGCAGCCTGTTTCAGTGCTCTGTCACGCTCACCATAAAGTGGTTTCTTCTAATGTTGAGGTGAAACCTTTTATGTAGCTATTGCTTGTCTTATTGCTACTGACCACCAAGGAGATTGGCCCCATCCACTTGACATAAGATGTCTCAGTCTTACCTTCTCCAGACTAAGTAGTTCCAGGTTTCTCAGTCTCTCTGTGTAGGGGAGATGCTCAGGTCCCCCAGTCATTCTTGTGGCTCTCTGCTGGATTCTCCATCAGATCCCTGCCTCTCTTGAACTGGGAAGCCCAAAACTGAACACAGTATTTCAGATGTGGTCTCACCAGGACAGAGTAGAGGGGAAGAAGAACCTACCTAGACCACACTTTCCCTGATGCACTCCAGGATGCCATTGGCTCTCTTGGCCACAAGGGGACACTGCTGTCCCATGCAGAACTTGCTGGCCACCAGCACTCCAAGGTCTGTCTCCACAGAGCTGCTTTCCAGCAGGGCAGCCCCAAAACTGTACTGGCGCCTGTTGTTATTCCTCCCCAGATCGAGGATCCTGCACTCATCCTTACTGAACTTCATGTGGTTAGCTTTCACCCAGCTCTTCAGCCTGTCCAGATCTCGTTGAATGGCAGCACAACCTGACTTTTTTTTTTTGCCTAGTTTTTAGATTATCAGCAGAGAAAGGAGTCTTAAAGTCTAGGGTTTAATCTTCCCTTTTCCCAGTTTTATTGTTTTGGGGGAGGGTGTGTGTGTACATTCCATTGTTCATTTTTCATTTTCTTTTCCCATTATCAAAAGGCACAAGGCGTGTTTGAGAGCCTGCATGTTCTCTATTGTACTGAATGAGTCTGCAGACAGTTTAAGTAGATGTGTGCAGTTGCATGAGCTCTGACTTGCACACCTTAAAATATTTGTGGCACTAGCTGCACAGCTGCTTTCTGCCATGGTGGCATTGAGAGGAGAGTGAGGATGTGGACTGCATCCACATGAAAAGGTGATGCCCCCTTCTTGGGCTTTCTGTAAGTATTTTCTAGCAGACTGCTACAGTATGGGATGTAATTACTGCCCTTTTAAGTGACTATCTCTCATGGCCTGTGTTGCACATAGTATTGTGTTTTGCTCCCTTCTATTACTCAAAGGCATGTCACATCTTGATCTACAGGTACGTAGTTTGGAGTGTGCTGGTGGCAGGTAAACAGTACCATCTTCAGTTCTGTAGAACCTTATTTGTTACTGGACCTAATGCAATAACAAAATTCTTAGGGAAGTCTACTGATGTGGACTTTCATTACCATTGTATTTGAGAGCAGACTGCTGTTGCTGCATTTAAACACTTGGTTGTTTTGTGGTTGTAGTTCTGAGTTGCAGTTGCATAAGCAGAAACAGATTTTTTTTTTAATGCAATTGGACTTTGTAGTGACTTGTAGTAGTGACATAAGATGTTTTGCATTACTCTGAGAAATGAACACCTCAACTGTTGTTCTTCAGAAGATATTTATCTGTGAAGGAGTAAATTAAAACCCTCTTTCTTTTATAGGTGGTCTAGAATGTTCCTTTTATCAAGAGAAATCAAGCAGTCAGTAATTCTTCCTTAAAAGCTCATTAAGGTTATTTGTTCTTCAGAGCTTTATTTCTGACCTTTTTTTTTCTTTTCTAGGTGACAAAACAGGAACAAGACCAGAGTAAGTGTCAGATTTTGTTCCATGTCTTATTAAAAAACAACAAAGTATGTTGGGTTTTCTATTACTTTGAGCTTGAAAAAGTAATAAATGTAAATGCTCCACTTTTGTAATAAGGCAAATTCAGTAATGGTGGCTCAGAGTTTTAAAATGTAATTTTCCCATCAAATGCAGTACCTACAGTTTATCTGGCATCTGGTATAGACTGGTCATGTGATCTGAAAAATGGTTTCTGCAAATGTGTACAATGCTTATACTGTGGGCTTGAGCCCTGTCAGAGTGTTTGTGTAAATTAATCCCTATTGCTCCTCCCTATTGCTCCTAGCTGTGGCATGTATGCCAGTGGGTGCAAAACTGTCATCAGTTACTTGAACATTTTCATATTGGGTAACCATGCAAAAACACTTGACAGTGTTAAAGCACCATCTAAACATGCATTGCTTCTTGCAGAGATAGCAAAGCACTGAAGGATGAAAATCTACCTCCAGTAATCTGTCAAGATGTTGAAAATCTACAGTAAGTAGTAGTTTTTGTAATTTATAATTCATTAGCTATAAATATCATATATTGTTGATGCCCTATGACAGAAACATTTTACTACAGGTTGCAGGATAACTTACTAGCCTAAGGACTTTCAGCAGGTTGATTCTGGGAACAGAGTAGACTGACAGTTCTGAAGTAGCTGAAGCCTTGGGTTGTTGGTATTTTCAGCCTTGCTTTTCCCTGCACTTAGACTAATGGACATGCCCAACAAATAATGCTCTTGGAATATGTTCCATCTCTCTTTGGAAGCCTATTGTATGTGCATAGTAAGTGTTGAACCTCTTGTCTATATTGCATGTGCTTTGTGATCTCATAGAATAGAGAGAATGGCAAAAGAACCTTCTTTTCATCAGGAAGGAGACTGGTTGTAGACTAGTCAAAGAGGCTGCATGTTACTGTATTTGAGTTTACATTGATTAACGTGTTTAAGTATAAGGAAGTATAAAATATATATTAATATATATGTTTATACTGTTGTTCGGTAAGGTTCAGCATAATATGTTTAAACACTTGCTACACAAGTTTGGGGAGGGCTATTTTTTACAGTATTAGTGTACTACTAGTTAATACTATACTAAACAGTAATTTTGCTGTTTAGTACTTAGTTTTGGAAAACATAATTAGATAGCTATTTAAATTTTGTGAGAGAGACATAAACACTTTTGGGTACTTAAATATATTGTGTTTCCTTCTTAACCCCCTTTTTACTTTCCCTAGGAAATTTGTGAAAGAACAAAAACAAGTTCAGGAAGAAATTAGTAGAATGTCCTCTAAAGCAATGCTTAAAGTACAAGAAGACATTAAAGCTTTGAAACAACTTCTCTCTGTAGTTGCCAGTGGATTGCAGCGAAACACTCTTAATATTGACAAGCTAAAAGTGGAAACTGCACAGGTATAAATTAAATTAGTAGAATATTCATTTTATGTAAAAGTATGTATGTTGATTCTTTTATATCTGGTAATATGCCTTATCAGTCAAGTTAACAGTTTGTTTCAAAAGTGAAAAATTTAATTCCTTTTAATCTATGTTGAATTACTGTGGCAGACTAAAATGTGCGGAAGTCAATGTTTTCAGGTAAGTACAGCAACAGTGAAATTACTTCTGTGCAGAAGAGCAGTTCTGTGTACCAAAAGTAACAGAAGGGAATGTGTGCCCACTTCAGTTTCACTTACATGTGTAGCTGCTAAACCATGCTGGACTCTGGAGCAACAGAAATGCAAGTATTTTTTCTTTAAAAAAAAACAAAACATCAAAACAAACCCAGACACTCCTAGAGACCCTATCAAACAAAACCCCAAAAACCCCACACCATAACATTTCATTCATTGAAGTTAATCTTATGTAGTACTAGTATTAATTTTGTGATCTTGAGTCACACCTCTGTCCACCAGTCTGCATCTTAACTGTGCAAACAATTTGATCTCAAGTTTTAATGTGGGTGCTTTTCAAGTTCTCTACTGCATTGTATTTCTTCTGGCATGTCAAGGATACTTGCTATATAAATGCATTTTATTCTAAGCCAAAATATTGATGTTTTTCAATATCTTGTGATATCAAAAATAAATACTCTATGCATTCGCCTTGCCAACAGTTTTATATGGACAAAAGAAGCCCCAAAACGTGTTACTGATATTCTCATATTTATGTAAATGGTGCAGTTGAGCATAATTGCAGAACCAGGCACTGAGAAATTCTTAATGGTGGAGTTATTAGTACTAAGAAATGCATGCTATAATTATGCATAAAAAATAATTTTCACAGAAAGAGGCATTTCTATAAACAATTTTTTTTAAAAGGCAAAAATAGTAATTTTTGTTCTATTCTTTCTCTCTTAGGTGTCCTTACACTTTTGCCTTTTGCTCTAGCCTTCAATAATTCTGGCAGGATTTCTGAAGTATCATAGAGATTAGATCTCATCTCTGACAGTTTAGTGCAACGTTTTCTCAGCTTTGGAGAGTGCAGTGTACTTTAAGTCTTCCTGTTTGTTCTCCAAACTTTTGTTGGTCTTTTGCAGTTCTCCAACTTTCTAGCATTCTATTCTTTGAAGAATTTCTGGTCAGATTTGATCAGTGTTACATATATGAAGAAAATAGGTGAATGAGCAGTAAAGTTTTTATTTTTCTGAATGTTTCATACAGAACCTTATGTTTTATTAATTTTCCTTATATATTTAGGAGCTAAAGAATGCAGAAATAGCATTACGGACGCAGAAAACTCCTCCTGGTCTCCAGCATGAAAATACAGCCCCAGCAGAGTGAGTTACTGTTATTCATAAAAAATAGCCAGTAATACTACTTGGAGAAGAGAAGATTCCAGAAAGACTTGATTGCAGCCTTTCAAAACTTAAAAGGGGCTTATAAAATAAATAAGGACTGACATGTTGGTCATCTCTTCTGACAGGACAAGGCATAGTAGTTTTAGACTGAAAGATGGTAGATTCAGATGAGATAGAGGGAAGAATCTTTTTTACAGTGAAGGTGGTGAAATGGTGGAACAGGTTGCCCAGAGAAGTAGATGCCCCATCTCTGGAAACATTTGAAATCAGGTTGAATGGGGCTCTGAGCAACCAGATCTAGTTGAAGATGTCTCTGGTCACTGCAGAGGGGGTAGACTAGGTTACCTTTAAAGGTGTCTTCCAATCCAGACAATTTTGTGATTTGATGTATGTTCATAATTTCTGCTTCTTGTAACATCTGCAGTGAATATATTAAAAAATGAATGGTTTACTTCTTCACTTAATTATCCCATAGACATGAGATATACATTTTTTTCTCTCCAATGGTAGAGGGATATCAAGCACATAAACGTTGCAATTAATGCAATGAAAATTTGCATTAGTATAGATTTTTTCTAAAGTGAAAAACTAGTGAAGTTTAATTATGATTTCATTGTTTTACCCACGTAGCTACTTCAGAATCTTGGTTGAGCAGTTTGAAGTACAGCTACAACAATACAGGCAACAAATAGAAGAACTGGAAAATCATCTTGCTACTCAAGCAAATAATTCACATATAACTCCACAAGGTAAATGTTGCCATTTTAATTTTTCATGCATAATAGTTAAGGAACTTATAAGAAGACCTAGCAATTTCATCTGTGTTATTGTTGGCTTTTCCTATTTAATGTACAGGAATAAGCATTCACATAGATTCTGTAGTATTAATCTTTTTTTAAAGTGGATGCAGTTACTGAGGTGCAGTTTGTAAGCCTGGTTTGTTTTGATGTCCACTTCATCTCCCTCCCTTCATCTAGCTGTTAAAGAGTTGATGCTTGACATCTGTCTTGCACTGGGCTATCTGACCAGAGAAATGCAGGTGTCTGCTCTGACAGCTCCTGGTCAAAAGGGAACTTTTCCTTAATTGGTAGCCTGTTGTCATTGCCTTCAACTCTGACCAATCAAGAAAATTATTCTTGTTTGCTGCCCCATTATTCAGTCATGGGACAATGTCTCTGATCAGAGAATACTGGCCTCTGAACAGTAGTCTCTTGGTTGTTTACTATTCTTGTTTGCTGCCCCATTATTCAGTCATGGGACAATGTCTCTGATCAGAGAATACTGGCCTCTGAACAGTAGTCTCTTGGTTGTTTACTATTTCTGTGGTCATAGAAGTTTTTATATTTTGGGCCATTTTAGGTACAGGTCCTGCAATAAGCAGTCAAGTCCATACCTTTTCATGGCAAATAATACTTGAACATCTTGCCATCATAGGATAATACCTAAAATCTGGGCCTTATGCCAAACACAAGACCTAACTTCCAGAATGGAAGATCAGTTGAATCCTGAGGGTCCTCCATCTCTCCGTGTGATCTTCTTGTCTGTCCAGACTATGAGTTGGATGCTTTCACAAATTTTTACTCAAGTTTTTGAGGAGCTTCTGCAGTAATCTAAAGGTTCCTTGCTTGTGTGGTCAAGACTCAGCCTGTTGTGCCAGCATGCCGTATTGCATATGCAGTCTTTACCATGCAGAAGAAACATCCCTTACTGCATGGGAAACTGTTAGTCAATGTCTTGAAAAATTTGAAATGTCTAGTATTAAGTGTCAGTAGACTGCCTCCAGATTCTTTGAAAACTTGTGGCCATTCTTTCTAGATGCCACTGCCTCCACAAACATACAAGTTGGCGAGAGATTTATTTCCTAGTTTTTTCTCTTTCAGAAAGACATATGGATTATAATGAATAAATTCACTTATGTGAAGAGGCTGTCTCTTTTTAGTTCAAGAATCATTGATAGATCTTCAACAACTTTATAGCTGCTACTTGCATTTCAGTAGGTTGTATACATCCATCAGAAGAAAGAGACACACTCTTGTCTTCCATTTTGGTACATAGTTTCAGTGCTTCTTTCAGGAAAGCATTTTTCCTCACCATGTGCCTTGTTCTGCCAAAACCCTTGAGATTCCCCCCCTTAATCCAAAGGTTTTGTATTAGTAGTTAGGGTAATGTTCTGAGAACACTTTTGTATCTGTTTGTGAAGTAAGATAACCTAAACCTAAGACTTCATGTACGCAGCAAGCTCTTTATTGTGTTTTCTGTTTATGCTTGTGGGTGAAGCTAGAATAAGAGGTCCTGTGGTGCTTGTTAATCATGTCTTAATGTAAGTAAAACTTCCCTTCTGCTCTGGCAAAATCAACTGAACAGTTAACTGTGCTTTAAGTCAGTGGAAAATAGATGCAAAAGAATCTGATTTAACTATGTGTGAAAAACAATGAGGTAAAATGTTCCTGTGTAGTTAGATAAAGTTAGATTAAATAATACTTCTAAGTTTGCTTAATGATAGAATCATAGGAAATTAATTACAATGTATATTAAAAAAAGAGAGAATCACAGAATGTCAGGGTTTGGAAGGGGCTTCAAAAGATCATCTAGTCCAACCCAAATAGAATACTTTTCAAAATAAAGTTAGAAACCTTTTCAAAAAGTAGTCCTTACTGACACAAGCCACCCAATTGCTCTTGAATTCTATATGTTTTATAAACTAACTTGTTCTTGTGCAATTGTTTTTGTGCTTTGTACTGTATGGGTTTTGGGCAGGCTTCTTGCTGTGGTATAAATGCTCAATCTTTTCTCCTGGTATTGAGATTGTCACTTAACAATATTTTATGTGCCTCTTTACAGATTTGTCTATGGCTATGCAGAAAATCTATCAAACATTCGTAGCTTTAGCTGCACAACTTCAATCGATACATGAAAATGTAAAGGTACGTTGTTTTGACGTGTTCCTGTGTACTTAGTGAAAATTAGAGTCACTTTTTGAAAGTATATCTTTAGATATTCTTACTTGTCTTTTGCTAAGTTAACTGTCTTTAAAGATTTTGCAACTGTCCTGGAGAAGTCCTTTAGTTAACAAGTAACCATTTTTTAGCTGAAGTCTAATCTGAATTATTTTCTTAGTGATGATAGCAACTGACTACAGCCTTTTAGGTTACAAAATGCTTTTCATTTAACTCTTTCCTTTTTAACTGTTGATCAGTATTTAAAATGCCATGTCTTGTATGCTTTAGTTTTTATCAAAAGATGTTTTGGTCCTAGGCAAAGATAATCTAAACTTGATCTTACTCATGGGTAGCAGACAAAAGTAGGTGTTCATATGTAGGATTTTTGTCAATGTATCAAAGAATTTTGGTGAACATTGTTTTCTGAGTTAATCTTTTTCAGCCTATTTTTTATGGGAAGTCATAGGAAAAAAAACACTACTGAGAGGAAAAAAAAAGAAAGCTAAGTCAAGGGCCCCAGTTAGGCTGGGTTTTCTTTTTCCTATCATGGACTTTGCCTTGAATTTTCCATTTACAACGCTGTTCCACAGCCCATAATTGTTACCAAACCATCCCCTCAAAATAGACAACAAAAACAAACCAAGACCAAAACAAAAAAAACCCACTTCTTGGAAGAGTACACAAGTGTTTGTGATTTGTGTCTACTAGGTGACTTCCTTAATGGAAACAGCTCTGCTGACTCCTCCTTCTTTTCTTCTCAGAGATGCTTCTGCACAGTAGTGCTCGTTCTCTGAACATCTGAAACTTTCTTCTTTTCCTGAATAAAGCTCTGGAATACTGAGGAGCTTGTATGAACTAGATTCCTTGCCTTGTATTGCCTCTGTCAGCGTGGGTATTTGCTGGTTTCCAGCTACCTGCCATCAAATACTTGTGCTGTTCTTAGTTAAGTTGGTTTTGATACTAGATATATATCAGCTTCATTATTTTGGTGGAATTATACAAAGGATCCCAAGTGTGTTCTGAGCTCTTCTGAGATCTGTATATAGTCTGAACTCGTGCAGTGAGTCATCTTTGTGCTGACACATTTTTGTTTTCTTCAATATGAAGAACTGGATTAGTATGCAAATATAAGCACGGATATCTTCAGTACCTTTTCAGCATAACTGAACTTCACTTCAGCTTAAGAAGTACTCAATTGCCTGAAACTAAGGGATTGGTTTGAGGATTTTTGTTTTGGGAGGGGTGTTTTTTTTTGAGATTTAATCTAGCAGATGAACAGGAAGGCTGGTATTTGGGAAGATGCAATTATAAGTACAGCTTGAGAACTGCAGAAAAATGTATTAAGTGCATCTGTCATTCTGACCACCTGTTTTAGTTTATCAGCTAGGAGATAGTGAGCATGCCTTATTTGATGGTTGTAATATGGTTTATGAAGGCTGTGACCAGAGTTCGTGCCTTTGTCTGAAGCAGACTCTCTGGTTTGCACCTACACTTTGATTCCAAAGTTGCAGGAAAGTATAATCTGAAACGTTTTTTCATGGGGCTAGTTAAATATATGAACATACACATTCTGTATCCAAGGTCAGTGCTTTGGCATAGTTCTGGTGTAGAACTTCATTGAATCATTCTAGATAGGTTATCCTTGTAGAGCAGTTCTTAATGTTTAATGGCATTTGTCACTCCTACAGCAGTCACTATGGCACTGTGTTAAATCTCATATGAGCTCTCTGAGTTTCTTTTATATCAAAACCAGCACACTTGATGTGCTAATAAGGTCATTCTTACTTTGTGTTTGTTTTGCTGCTGTTGATAGATTAAGAATTAAAGGTGTTCAGGTCCTGAGTTAGAATTTTTAGACTGTTAGCTCCTCTTCTTGGAAATAAGCATATCCATAGCCAGGAACAGCAGATATAGTATGCCTTCCATATAATTCAGCTGAAGCTACTGTTCTTTAATAGATTTATTAAAATTAAATTCTCAGAAGATAAAACTTACTGTTTCCTTTTATTTGAATCCATTTACTCTTATGTTGCTTAAGATATCCCTAGTTCTCTCATGTGTGCCAGTTATAAATAACTCCGATGAAGAGGTCAAGCCAGGTGTTGTTACAGAACATGGGGTTTTGAGAGGGGAAGAGACATAGGCAAAGGAAAGAGGGGGTGATAAGGCATAACAGATTTGGTCTACTTGTTCATCTAAAGCAAAATGATTGGTGAAATGCATCAGAAATGAAAGAATTCTAGAATTTTGGTGGTTTCTTTTTAGCTTTGTGCTAAGAAACGCATGCATGAAAGGAAGGAAAGAAATACAAGTGAATGTGATAGGCAAGCAAAAGCAGACTCCATGCAGAAGGGGTAGTGCTAAGAAAGAGTGTGATATGTTATAAGCTAGCAATGTGGTTGTGTTTTGCCTCTTAAGTCAGCTGGTACAGCAGTACAAATGGAATCATACTCATTTACACCAACTTTGAAAGATTTTAGTACCACTCAGTATTATTAGTCTGTAATACTTGACTGCTTTGCAGAATTTAAGGAACCTGTTACATCTTTAGCTTTTGCAAAACTGTTCTCTCCAGCTTGTAGCTTGACTAGATCCTTTCAGGTGCTTTGGGTTTGTTGGTTAGTTTTTTAAAGGAAATTTTATAACACAGTGTTTTTCCTTACTAAGTTTGTCAATTACATTGAACTAAATTACTTCCCCCTACACCCTTCAGATGCTCAAAGACCAATACCTTGGCTACAGGAAAACCTTTCTGGGAGATGCCATGGATGTGTTTGAGGCAAGACGAACAGAAGCTAAGAAGTGGCAGAGCGCGCCACGTGTTACCACTGGACCGACCCCTTTCAGCAACATACCAAATGCAGCAGCCGTTGCGATGGCTGCAACACTAACGCAGCAGCAACAGCCTGCTACAGGTCTGAGTGCATTCAAGTTATAGATTATTAGTGTTGCAACAATAGTGAAGATGTGTAAAATTTTCTATGAAGTCTTCCTTTGTGTTAGACTGAAAATCTAAATGTTGTGATGAGCAAAATTACTGGTTCATAGCCAATAGAAAAATGCAGGGTAGACTTAGCAATAATTATACAACAGATACTTAATCTTGTGGACTTACTTGTATTAGTATTGTATTGCTCTAACTTACCCCTTGGAATGTGAGTCTTCACTCTTAACATCTCTCAATACACGTAGTTTAGCCTTCTTGCCAGAATTGTATAGTTAGAGTAGATTATTTCAAATTGGTGAGCAGAGAATATCAAATGCACATTACCTTTTCTTATGTAAAATTAATAATGCATTTTTCTATAGCACTTTTGAACTGTAAAGTGAAAAATGCTGCAGACTGGAAAGGGTAGTGGAGGAAACACGTCTGTAGAATAGGAAGATGGATGCCTGGCTTATTTAATAGACAACTCCTTTGTCAGGGTGGTGTTACAGCTGTTTTTGCTGGCCATTCTGCTGTTGCAAATATATTAGAGAAAGTAGGGTAGTTCAATGGTTCTGTGTGTAAGAGGAAGACCAAAACAGAGGAAGTGCAAGAAGAAAAGAAGGAAATAACTTAAGGCACCTTAGTTGACATTGTTCTACTAACCAATGCTTCTCAGAGACTGATTCCTGAATGTAAAGAATTGAATTAATATTTAATCATTCAGCAGAAATAAGATAAATTCTATTTAATTTTACTTGAACATGGATAAGTGTCTGTCAGCAGATTAGGAAAAATACAGGAAACTTCATTCTACCATTTGCTATGTAAAATGCTTGTCATGGGTGTACTGAAAGTCATACTGGCCCTTTTTCATTCTCTTGTCTTACAACAGCAGTCATATTCTGAATGATTTAGAGACCTATGCAGCAACCACCTTAAGTGTGATGAATTACACCATTCTTGCCTTCTCCACAAAAGGAACATAAAATGTGCTTCTGTTGTTTACAAACAGCAAGGAGAGGAGTTTAAAAGACAAATATGCCAAAATATTGTAAACACAACAAAAAATGGACTCTTGATGAAAAATTCTTCTAAATTTCCATTCTAGATCACAGTCTTTCTGTTGCTGCTATTGTAATCTATGGAAATTTTGTTGAAGTGACATCTGCAAAAGTCTGGTTTTAAACAGAAAATAAGAGACAATGTAATGTCGTGCTTCAAGGTTTTTAATACAGGTAGAAGCGTGGCTTGTGCACATTCATGTTGTTACAGTAGTTCCCTCTCCATGTCTCTTTTTGTGGTTGTTTTTTTTTTAATACTGTCTGTGGTCATTACAGGATTAGTTGTGTGTGAAAGTCAAGAATTTGCACATAAAGTTATATCTGCATTTTCATGCATTGAAGTGAGGGATTTAAGCTTCCTATTCCTAGTCCAGATTCCAGAGAACTGCTCATATATTAAATTGATGCCGCTTATGGCGTAACTTCAAGAATATCCTCTTAGGAGTAGGAATGAAGAGAGGGAGGGGCAAAAAAAAGGCAGGATTGTCCTGTACCAATACCTTGGAGGTAAGGTGACTTTTATCTTGAGGTATTTTGTAACATTTTGTACTGAAAGAAGCAAATGAGAGCATGTGTAGGTTGGGTTGGGGAAGGGTGTTGATTTTTTTTTTTTTAGTTGGTTATTTTGGCAGAGTATTTCAAAAGCCAAAAATGTGCCAACTACAAGAGTGATGCAGATAGAACAAAGCCATTAACTTATATCAAACATGCCAACAAAAGTAGACAACTTGTTTACCACTTAGTTGGAATAGTTACCCTCCATGCAACTCACCTGATCTGCAGAAACAGAGCTAGATTCATGTTCAGAGTGGCACTTCAAGTGTACTTAAAATTCTTAGAAAATGGTGTTAATTGGAACTCAGTCATCTCTTCTGTTCCTGTGGCTCAAAAGCAGGATTAGTCAGGCATGATTAATTTGAGATATCCTAAAGTCTTAAAAGATAGCTAAAAAGCTGTGAAATTTTCCTTTCCTGAATTTTTTGTTTCAGTGCTTGATGTTTTCCCAAAAACTTACAAGAAACTCTTTTAGCTTCAGATTAAGCTGCCATTTCTTGCCTTATTTATAGTGGGAACAATAAAAAAAGAGGAGAATCTCTTATTTCTGTTTTTCAGGAATCTTTACATTCTCTAAAATAGGACTTGCCTTCATTTCCTTTTCCTTGTTGAGTTTTCAGGTTGCCATTGGCTGCAGCAAAACTGCAAATGTTTGCATATTTTAACTTTGTGAATCTGATAAACTGCTAGGAATTCAAATCATGCATATTTCTTTGGAAGTTCTAGACCTAAGGAGTGAGATGTTAGAAGACTGAGAGAAAAGACTGAAATTATATGTGAAGGTGGGAAGAGGAGGTGTCTGCATGATACCTGACCTGATGTTGCTGTTCTTGATAATAAGAATAAAACAAGAAAATTAATCTGGGCTTTAAAGTTTTTGGCTAAAGTCTAATATATGGTACTTTAGAGAGATCAAGAAGGTTCATGTTTTTTAAAAAAAATTTGGTGTTTACATGGTTACATCTGTTTCCTAAGATTAATTTAGATTAGTTACTGTTCTGTCTCTGAAAAAGAGAAGTAATTTATTTTAAACTTGTGCTCAAAAGTTAACAGTTTAACTACATCTAATCTGTGGGATCAGGGAATGTTTCCCCAGTTCCTGGGTGTAGATATGCACCCTATTTATGTTCTCTCTGTATGCCAAGGCATGTCTGGCTCCTGTTGATACAAATGAAGCCAGTGGATCCTGGCCATATGGAAGAAAGGGAGCAAACATGCGCTCCACTGGGCTCCTGGGATGGATAAATGGGACACCAGGACTGTGGTGTGCACACTGAAGCACAATTTTGTGCAGGCTCTGAAGTTAGTAATTAAAATTATGCTTAAGTCGTGTCAGCACGCAGCCTGTTTCCCTTGTTTAGCACTTTTGCTCTGAGCACAGCTTTAATGGTAGCAGTGTGGCTGATAGTGCTTTTGTGCAGGAGCAGCTAGAGTTTTAACTGCATCTTCCCTGAGCGGTCTTGAACCTCAGTGGAAGCTAAACTGGTGGTGAGTGAGTAATCTACCTATAATTGATGGGAATGAAGTGAAAAATTTTAAAGGAAGTGAAAGCCTAGTGAACTAAGAGCTGTAAATGCATGAGGCTAAACCAGATGCTTTTCTGGTAAAACTGAGTTGTCTTAGATGCTTTTCTTCAAGCTTGCCTTTCCTATAAATAAAATACCTTTCCCAGCCCCACAGGCAACTTAGTCAACTCTTTCCGTTACTGGTGAAGTGCAGAGCTAGTGAAAGCATTATCAGGCTATTACCATGCTTTATGCTTCAACTTGACTTGGTATGAGATTAAAGTGCTAGTGGGAAAGGACACTGAAATCTTTATAGCACTTATTTTTTTTATTGTGCAATTTGATACTAACCCAATTAAATTTAGTCAGTATATTACTACTTCAGAACGAAAACTAAGTTGTGGCACTAAATTTGTTCACTATTAAGATCGGCTGTAATTTAAAAGATGGCAGAGTATCACTTTAGTCTGGATTTAGTGAGTCATGTTCATAAAACTGAAATGCTCTGGAGGCCAAATATGTCAAGTTTTAAATGTTAAAATACTTGCTATAATGAATTTGTCTCATACCTGTAACAGTCAGAAGTGCCATTTTTTTTGCTAGTACTTTTGACATCGAAGAATCTTTATTACTAGCTTTTTGCTACTGAAAATTATGTTTACTTACAAGATCTGTAAGTAGTGATGTTGCCTTCAGAACATTATGGTACAAAATCAGCTAATACCATGTGCTGTTGCTCAATGAAAAAAGCTTGTTAGCCTAAGGCATAAGATCCTGTTTTATATAATCCGCAGCGGTTTAGAATAATGTTTTTTACTGGCATGTTATGTTTGGTAAAAAGCTTGCCCCAGAGGACTGTAGTGTTTTGTTTTAAGGTCTTCTACTATCAGTGCCTCTAACAGGTAGAAACCTGTGCACTTGAGAAGGAACTGGATATGTTTTTTGGGTTCTTGTTTTAGTTTATTAGATGTCTGACTTGTGTAGGGTTTTTTGTTTCATTTTATTGGTAACAGTTTTCTTATTTTCCAAGAGCTGCTAGGTAGATGTGTCAGTATTTAAACTGGATGTAAACAAGTTTAGTTTGAAATCTTTGTGAATATCTGTAATTACATCTGATATACTTTTTTTTTAAGATGGGGGGGGAAAAAAAGCTTGAGCTTCCCAGCAACTCCCTGCTAAGCAGAGACTGAAAGCTAACAACTTGAGTTGCCCGTAAAATTTAATTTAACACTAATTTGAGTATACAGATGTCATTCAGCTTGGATCACATAAGAATTTTGTGTTCCTAGCAAAAAAATGTTACTTTTCAATGCAGTGCCTTTCACTTGATTCAAAATTATTTTCCATTAAAATATTTAATTACTGAAAGGATTTTCAAAGCTTGAAATATTTACATTTTTTAAAATCTAGGTAAATATTAGTAATGGGAAATTTTATAGTACGAAGGAAAATTTGAATGAAAATGAAGTGTTGATGTTTGTTTAGGAAAAAGACTGAAATCATTTGAACTTCATAGTGATACTGGAATACATCATGAATTTCACAGATAAAGTACATAAAGTATGTTCAAAGATGGAGAAGGCTATCCTGAAGAAAGGTGTGAATGTCTGTGGATTAAGAGTCTGGCACTGTATTTTATCTTCAATAGCTAAACTTCTTAGTGCACTGAAAACTGTTTGAAAAAGACAGGAATAAAAGATTGTAACTGTGAAAACTGTCAAAATATTTATCAGAATTATTTTTAAATGTGTTAGTAATGGGCTAGCAAGTTGGTTCTTTGTTCCCCTAGATTAAAGGGGGGAGGGGAAGGAACTGAGGCTGTAAATTTAATCTTGGCAGATTAAAAATGGTTTTGACAGTCCTGCATCTTAGTGTGAATATGCAGGGAAAATACTGTCAACATTTTTTTAAATTATGGGACAAAATCTAACTGAAATTTTGAATGTATCTAATTAAGGTACACAGAATTGTGCCTTTTGTAAATGTCTATTTATACAGGTGGTTTGACTAGTTTACCTTATTGAATGGTGTTATGTAGCAGAGCTTAACAGAACTCAGTTATCACTTGTGTGGAAAAGAACTGAATTGTCATGTTACTGTGTAATTGACTTGCTTAAAAATCAACAATAAATTCAATAAAATGAAGTCATTGTCTTGTTTTTTATCTTAGTGTTCTGTTTAAATTTGGATGGAATACTTGAGTAGTCTTGAAGATTCCTATTAAATAAACTTCTGGTAGTATAGTTTTAGTTGCATTAGTATCAGTTCTTTGTGTTGGTTTTTTTTTTTGATTAACAGTTTTTCCTTCATTTTGATTCCATTAATACAGATGGCACAATATTGTTACCTGTGAGTTCTCTTCAAGTTTTGATTAATGTTTTGAAGTTTAAGATGAGACTGGTTAATGCTTAAAAATACTAAGTAATGTTATGCTGCTAGCTTTCACCAGTTTCACCTTATTCCAGTCTGTTTTCTAGATTTTTTTTTACCAGTTGGACATAGAGGCAGTTAGTGAGGAATTTCAATTAGGTAAAGTTAGTGGGATTTGTTGAAAGCAATGATGTTCACATTATCAAATACTTAAAGAACCTCTTTACTATGAAAGAGTAAGGCAAGTTTGTTCTCATTTTTTTTATACCAGGGCCACAGCCATCTCTGGGAGTTAGTTTTGGAACGCCATTCGGCTCAGGTATTGGCACTGGCTTGCAATCAAGTGGCTTAGGTTCTTCAAGCCTTGGAGGTACACTTTAACTTTTCTAATGTTTCATTTAATTACTATACCGCACATCTGAATCTCTTGCAAAGCTGTAACTCCACTAAGAGGATGATCTGCTTCAGAAAAACCCTTGCAGTTTGGCAGTCTGTACTTCCCAAACTTGCACTTTATGCCTTGCACAAAGAGTTGCTGAAGTTAAGGCTAATAAGCCATTGTAGTAAAAATAGGATGATTAGGGTAAATAATACCATAAGTTCTGTTTTTAAAGCTAGGGAAGTACATAAAAGTACATCATTACATGACTGCAACTTGACTTAATTTTACATGCATGACAGGTAGACACATGGCATTGGATCATGTTATGGCTAATACACTGAAGTTTTTCACCCATTTAACTGTTGGCTATAGGGATGTGTTTCTACATGGATAAGAAACAGTGCTAGAAAAATATTACAGGTCTGGAGTTTTGCCTAAACATTCACTTTAGCTGTCACTATGTCACTCAGTGCTGTGGTAGAAAAACAATCAGTCCTCAAGGTAAAACCCCAACATTTTAAAAGTGAAAGAAAAGAACAATTCAGAAAGCTCAGAGTGTTGTTGGGGTATAATTCCAAGAGGACACATGACTGAAATAGTAGGTTGGTGGTGTTAAAAGTAATCATGTAGACCTTTGAAATGTAATGAATTCTCAGTAGTAGAATTCTACAAGTAGAATGTAAGTGATTAATAATATCTAATCTGCATGTTAATTTCATATTTATGTAGGTCAGGGATTCCTGTAGTGAAAGTTGAAAGACACTAGTATCCTCTGAAGCTTTTGTATGATGTTTGCTGAGCAAAAACATAATGTGTTACTGGTTTTGTTACATTCTCTCCTTTCTGCAGCCACAATTCACATCCTTATTTCAGCCCTTTATGAGCCAAACGTGAATCAGTGTTGTAATGCATGTAAAATACTTAAATATCACTCAGTATCAGGAAGATGATATCATGTCAGTTTTACCTTAATCATCTTGAAATTCATCTGCCAGGGTCCTTTCTCATTAGGTCATAAGCTTTTTCAGAGAAGTGGTGAGAGCCTGGAATGGGTTGCCCAGGGAGGTGGCTGAGGCCCCATCCCTGGAGGTGTTTAGGGGCAGGCTGGATGAGGCTCTGGCCAGCCTGATGTAGGGTAGGGTGTCCCTGCCCATGGCAGGGGGTTTGGAACTAGATGATCCTTGTGGTCCCTTTGAACCCTGACTGATTCTATGTATATGTTTCAGTGAACTGAAAATATTTTTGAAGTACCAAGTCATTCCCACAGCATTTTAAATACCTTAGCCCTGTAAAAATTCTTCCTTTTCAACCTAAGAGGTAGACTAAAGATTGTTGATATATGTTCACCAACATAAAGACAATGTTTTATTTTACACTGGAGGACAACTACTTCTAGTTTTGTCTTGGAAGCCTGACTTGTATTCCTTTTTTGCTAGTTCTCTGCTTAGGAAGGCATTTGCTTGTATTTATGCTGTATTCATTTGGAGAGTTACTGCCTTTTAACCAATCAAAAAGACTATTTGACCAAATGTAGAATAATAATACATGCAAAATATCCCACAGGTGTGCTCTTGGAAACAAATTGTCAGAATGAGTATTTTAAAGTTTTGTTGTTGTTTTTTTATTATTAGGGTTGCTTTTATGTTTTTAGCAGAGGAGTTTCTAATGTCTACCCTTGAAATACTATTTTAATTGGGGAAATTTGCTCTTTCAATGGTAAATGTCAGTGGTAAACATAGAGGCTTTTATGTTCAAGTATGTAAAATGGGTACAGATCCTGTGCTTAAGTGCTTGCAGACACTTGCCTGACTGGGTAATTAATTTTGAGCTAGATAGGACAGAAGACTGTATCAGTTAAATGAACTCTCATATATTCAAATGACACTTGTCTCTTACATACTCCTGAAAATAACACATTGTGGAAGACTAGGGAACTTTTTTTTTTCTGATGGTGTGTTCAATGTTTGCAAGTTTTTAAATCTCAATTATTTCTGTGAAGGAATGATAAAAGGCTCAATCTACAGGAAAAATACAGGTGTTTTCCCTGACACTTGAAACTGAAGATGGGAGCATAATTTTCTCAAACAAATACTATTCTTGTTTTGAAAACCTCTTGAGGCAGCTGTGATCAGCTGCTGTTTGTTTTGTCTGGTCTTTTGTCTCATGCTGAAAATACCAACATAGTTTTCCTTAGAAGTGGTCTCATTAATACAATTTAAAATATTGAAATATTTTGAAATTATAAATGTTAATTCTCAATAGAATTAACTTTATTACAGCTGTATGTTTATTGCTCTTCTTTATATTATGATTTTTCCATTCAATATTGTGAAATTCTATTTCTATTCTGTACTTAACTTATTTTGGTGTTTCCTAGAGATAGCTGATCACAAGTAAACCACCTGTGGAAATGACAACTCTAAAATAAGCTAAAAGTAAACTCAAAAATGCCTACTGTTTTAAGCATAGAATTGTTTTTCAGAGCTGCAAACAAAGACTGCAGCTTTCTGTAATAGAAGTCATATAACTTGTGTCTGAATTTTCTTGAGTTTTGCCTATTTGCTTAAAATTTTCTTGCCAGTGTCACTGCAATTCAGTAGCAATTTTGTAAATTCTGATAGTTTGCTTCATCTTTTTCTGGTGTGTTGTTGTGCTTGGGTTTTTTCTTTACTCAATTTTGAAGGAAGTCTTTTTCTCCGATACTTTTCTGTTTGGTTTGTTTTGTGAAGGCAGTGAGAATAAAATACTCTAGAGGCAATAATTTTAGGAACATATTTACCAAATAACAATTAGAATTATATTGGCTTTTAGAATACTTGCCCAAAACCTATGTGTCTTTAATTACAGTGTCTGTAATTTTTGTTGTATGTCTTTACTATTATTCTACTAGGATTTGGAAGTAGCTCTGCCTTTGGAAGTAGTGCCACAGGAGCATCATCATTTGGGTTTGGAACTACAAGTAAGCCATCAGGAAGTCTAAGTGCAGGTTGGTTTATTTCTCTTGAATTGAAGCTTATCTTAAAAGTGTTATAATCAAGCTGTTGTACTTGATCTAGGAAAGCTTTTGAAACAAATGTGCTTGAAGTTGCATGGCTGTATGAGCATCAACTATCTATTTACTTGATAAATACTTGTTTTCAGAGTTTTCAGATTCTGTTAAAAGTCTCCTAGATATATAGTACTGAGCGAGTGGTAATGGTTTCCATTTGATGGTGTCTGTGTAATTAGTGGAAGCAGGAGATCAGATGCAATCTGAGGCATAGAAATGCAGTTACTACTTGAATGTGTAGGCTATACAGTTACTGAGCTATAAAAATTAATTTGTGACCAATATATCAATAATTTGACTTCCTGAATTTGTGCAAACAGCTAGAATTATCTTTTTAGATAACTTTTGTTAGGCTGAAATAGACTGTTTCTTTAAAACTGTTGATATGCTTATCCTTTCAGTTTGCATAATTACAGGTATTGTATCTCTGTATATCAAATAATTCGTTGTATTAGCTACTATGAAAACATTTGTGGCACTTGAACTATGAAGTACTCATTTCACTTTTTTAGTTTAATTTTGGTGGTGGTGAGAATATGAAAATATGGGCGCAATTGCTCCTTAACTCAGGTGTCTGGAAATCTTTATCACTTCAATAGCTTGAATCTCTTGACTTGGTAAAAAGGACTTTGGTTTTAAGCAAATAGTTTACTGTAGACTAAATCACAGTATTTCTTCAATGACCTGTTGTAGGAGTATCATGCCTTCTAGGACTGACATTTTGTAGCATGTTTCTTTTTTTTAAGGCATTTTTTCTTAGCTATTACTAATGCAAACATAGCAAGTGGTCAGTATTTATTAAATAAGTAGGTGTGCAGAGAATTATCTTGGACTAGTGTCTTGTTAGTTAGCGTGCTTTATTGGTTTGCTTTGCTTTTTTCCCTTGGTTAGAGATAGGTATACTTCTTACTATCAGAAACAAGTGGAAAACTTAAACTGCTTTAAGCTACATTTTTGTAGTGTAGCTTATTTTTCCTGAGCCTATATTTAATTGCTGATTGTTAATAGTTTTTTAAACAGCATAATAATTATATAAATAGCATTGCTGCAGTTAAAGTGCATAATTTATTTCTTAGTGTATTAAAAATTGTAATTTAAAAACTAGTTGTAGGGATCAGTTGTCTGCCAGCAATGGGATATCAAACCAAGACAAGCCTGTCTTAGCTGTGTTGATGGTGTGCAGAAACAATTTAGGTGTAATTTTGCCATATTACTTAAACCATGCTTTGTCATGGTGGCAGTGCTGTGTCAGTTTCTTGAGCAGTGAGGAAGTTGAACCCAATAAAATAAAGATTGTTTTCAGTTATCTCAAGTCTTGGCTACAGAAGGTGGTGACCAAGAATGTAAAAGTATAATTTCTGTCATATGCTTGTAAAATCAAGTGATCATGAAATCTTGATCCAGACTGTGGTTATGGAATTGAAACCTCCATTAAAAGTTTTGTAGCCTAGCAGCACGTTAACTTTTATCTTTATATCCAGAATCTGATGCTGTGTAACTTCTGGACTGCATCTGATCTTGAATTTAGTTTTCATTGAGGGTGCATAAATGGGTTTGAATTATAACCTGGCTAGCCTCATGCATATTTATTTATTTTTTGTGTCCTATTTGTTAGGCAACTTTACAGAAACCTGAAACAATGTTTTCATTTATATTGTCATATGATACTCATATCTTGTTTCTGATTTTTTTTCCTTCTCAAAATCTAGGAAAAAAAATGAATAGGAGTTATGAGCTATACTGTTAGTGTTTTTGTGTAGATGTGAGCACTTCAGTATTTTCCCATACTAATAGCTGCTAAGAGTTCCATCACACTGTCTAAGGTGCTTAGATAAAGCCCCAAGTCTTCTCCACATGTTTTCCATTGGTTTGTTCATATTTTAGAATTACAGTTCTCTAAATTACTTCTGTCAGGTGTTTGTAAGCTATGACTTAAATTTAATTGCTTTAAAAGTCTTGAAACTGTTTCTGATAGTATTACTACTCGATTTCAGTTTGCATGTTTGAAAATAAACTTGAGTCCTGAAAGTATTTAAGCATCTTCTAATAGTGAATTTGACCTAGTCCAGGAGCACTTGTGTCTACCTTGTCAGTAGATGAAAAGCAGAGCAACTGCAGTCTTCTCTCAATTCTTTCAGTGTACACAGCTGTGAGATGGAATAAGTGTGTCAGACTTCCCTCTAAAATGCATGCAGTACTTTAGAAAGCTGACTCCAGGTCTTATTCATTTGCTGGCAACTGAAAAGGCCCATCTGAGTGGGATGTTGTAAAGAGCATTAAGACTCTTGAAGTAATGAGAAAAGGAAAAAAAGATAATTACTAAATTTATAGATACATTTAGAGGATAGAAGGTGCACACACACTACTGTTGTGAATATGAGATGCTAAATAAGCTTCGAAGAGCTGAGTTGAGCATTTGTATTGGGGACTTATTTTTATTGAAGAATAGCAGCTTTGGTACACAGGGTAAGAGATAAAAACTGGGATGGTAGCTGGACATACTTATATTGCTGAAAAAAGGGACCTAAGTATAATCCATGTGTAACTGAGTAGCTTTTGGATACAGTAAATCCTTTGTGATCTAGAGCATTTATTTGTGCGTGTGCAAAATAGGAGCAGGAACAGATTGGCTTTGAGATTTGCTGAACCACTGTTTGTCGCTGTAGTGCAGAGGTGACTGAGGCAGAGATGCAAAAGGTTCTTCAGGAAGTTTCTGCCCTCAAATGGCAGGGTGTCCTTTACTTTCCCTGCATCCAGCAGCAGCTAGGTGGAGTTAATTCATGAATGCTTTACCCTTGCCTACTGACCTCCTGACACTAGCTCAGACAGTTTCGCTTGTGGCGTTCACGATGCTTTCTACCAGGAAGCAGTGATCACCTGTTATCTCAGATACGTACTTAAAATAAAAGGGTAACTAATCAAGAACGGTTATGATTAGCAAGGAAGGGTTTTTTATCATTGATAAAACTCCCTGATGAAGAACAAGTTTATTCTTTTAAAAATCTAACCTGGAATTCAGTTAGCAGGAAAATGGAGGAGTAAGTTGCATCTGCTTCACCCCTAGAAAACAAGAGATGAATTAGTCAACAAAATAGTCGATACCCATATGAACCATGTCATTAAGTCCCACTCTGGACCTGCACATGGAGTGCACTGACAGTGGGTTCTGCATGGGCAACTGCATGTTGAAGGACTGCAGTTACTGGAATGTAGATAGTGGGGGAATTTCTTGGCACTATTATGTGGTGTGTAACTCAGGGCCAGACATTGCAGGAGGAAGAGTTCTGTGTCATGTTTTGAAGTAGTTTTTGGTGCAAACCATCAGTTTGTATCTTCCGAGAGCTGCTTTGGGATTTTGATGAGACAAACAATTGGGTTTTCTTTTCTGTGCATTAAAAGTGTTTTGGCATTGAGTTGAAGATACTGAATATGACCAAAGGTTTGTTTTAACTGCCTCCTGGAGAACTAATGAAGCCATGTTGGGTAATGCATATTGAGAATATACCCCCTTTTTTTTTTCTTGTAAACCAGTCCCCCTTTTTTTCATAGTATTTTAATTGTTTATGGGTTTCTGTGTGTAACTTGCATGAATCTATTTGTTAAAACCTTAACTTGCTTATGTCATACTTGTTATTTTGTGTGATTGGTTACCTTATTCAGTTTCTGGAGAGAACAAAATGTGTTATGAAGCTCTGCTTATGAACTAAATTAAAAATAATTCTAACATTCTCTAATAGTATCCATTATTATCCAAATGGATTTGTGCTTTAGAGATACAAATTCACAAAAGAAAGTAAAATTATTGTGGCTTACTGTTGCTGAAAACTGTAGGCAGATTTTCTTCAACTGACTGATGAGCTGTGTTCAGTTTGTTTACTGTGATAGAAGAGGACAGAGGAGTTTAAAATAGCACGAATTTGCTCACCCAATCACTCAGTCTTTTCCAAGCTTTGTTTTCAGTGCTGCTTTTTGATTTGTCATAAAGGGTGTTTTTTTAACTACCCAGAACTTGGCAAGGGGTTGAGTCTCTTCTGCCTCTCATTTAAGGTATGGTCTGTGCTGCATACGGTATAAAGACAGGCAAAGGTAGCCAAGGCAATAAAGCACAAGGGGCTCTGACTCCAGCTTTGCTGTTTACCTGCTGTGAGTTGAGAGGAGTTCATGGTCTGCTGGTACTTCTGCTTTCCCTCCCCACTTACATATTTAGGCTGAGAACTTGAGGAGTTAGAGTTCTCCTGTTGAGCAATTTCAGTGGGATTTTTGGGTGCCAGTGTTGTATGGGCAATGATTTAATAGATCTACAATTGAGGATGTGGACATGGACAAGCTGTGGAGTTGGGCAGAGTGGAACCTAATGGAGTAGAACAAGGACAAGTATAGAGTCTTGCATCTAGGGAGGAGTAACCTCATGCACCAGTACAGATTAGGAGTTGACCTGCTGGAAAGCATCTCTGTGGGGAAGGATCTGGGAGTCATGATGGACAAAGTAACCATGAGCCAGCAGTGTGCTCTTGTGACCAGGAAGGCCAGTGGCATCTTGAGGTGCATTAGGAAGAGTGTGACCAGGAGGTAGAAGTAGGGGAAGAACTCTCCTCAATATTGTGCCTTTGTGAGGCCACATCCAGAGTAACATGTCAAGTTCTGGACTCCCCAGTTGGAGAGAGAGAATTACTGGAGTGTGTCCAATGGAGAGTTACAAAAATAATTGGGGGACTGGAGTCTCTGTCTTACCAGGAGACACTGAGAGACTTGGAGCTGTTTAGGCTGTAGCAGAGAAGATTGAGAAGGGATCTTATAAACGCTTATGTATCTAAAAGGCAGGCGTCAAAAGGATGGGGTCAGTCTCTTTTCAGTGGTGCCCAGGAGTGATGTGCACAAACTGACATAGAAAGTTCTGCCTAAACCTAAGGAAAAACTTACTTGAGTGTGATGGAGCACTGAAGCACACTGCTTGAAGATGTGGAGTCTCCTTCTCTGGAGATGTTCAAAACCTGCCTAGACATGTTCCTGTGCATCCTATGCAGGTGAACCTGCTTTAGCAGAGAGGTTGGACTAGTTGGTCCTTACAGGTCTCTTCCAACCCCTACCATTCTGTGATTCTGAGATACAATTGTTTATGATTACCGAAGCAAACACTGTGCTGTAATACCCGAATTGTCAGAGCAAGTTCAAGGGTGTTAGCCATGTGGCAAATAGTTGAGGATCCATGCTAGTATAAAGTGTTAACAGATATTGTTAGTAAAGTGGCTGGTGTTCATGACTCCAAGGAGCACAAACTTGCCATCCTGACATAACTTGTTTTAAAATATTTTTCCCTCCTTCATAAGGATTTGGCAGCTCGACTACATCTGGGTTTAACTTCAGCAATCCTGGCATCACAGCATCAGCTGGCTTGACATTCGGGGTGTCTAGTTCTGCATCTGCAGGCTTTGGGACAGGAGGGCAACTACTTCAGCTGAAGAAACCTCCAGCTGGAAACAAGCGAGGAAAAAGATAGGCACCCCTTTTGGGGAAGGGGAAATGAATCAACTTTGTTCATCCAAAAAGTCTATTTTTCTAGATTGATGCTTTAATTAAATTGCATCCCAGGAGATTTATAAAACTTTTGCTACTTTTCCCTAGTCTGAAATAAAAACTGAAATCGTATCGAACAGATATTTTCTTGTGAATAGAAATTCATTTCTGTATTTTTATTTTTGGCCCTAGTTTTAGAAATGTTCTATACTGTGCTATTATTAAAGGATCTTGTAAAACCATCTATTTAACCTAATGTTAGTAGCAGAATATTTTTTGTTAATAAGCTTTATACCATATGAATATATGCATATTTGTGGGTTTTTTTTGTACAGATAAAATATATTCTAGTACAAATACTAGAGTTCATATCTTCTGTTCCTAGATATGGCCTTTAAATCTACTTCAGGGTGGTTTTGTGTATATGGATGTAAATATATACAGTACAGTGCACACATCTGTGTGTATGTATGTGTATATATGTATAAAATAAAAACGTGCAAGCCTTGCCCCATGGACAGGTCTCCTTTTCTTTGTGTTTTCTTTCTCCATGTTGCCCTGTGCTCCCATATCTTGATGTTTTTAGGAGTTTCAAATGGTGAGTCCTGGGCTGTGTCACCATTGCTGCTTGTGTTTTGTTGTTCAAGACCAGCTGAAATGCAATGTTTACTATTTCATAAAGTTTGGTAAGTAGTGATTAGTAGCTGGATTCTTTTTTTAAAGCCTTTTTCTGGACCCATTTAGCAGCCAACTCTGAAAAAAAATCTTAGATTTTCACACAGATGCTTGATCAGTGTTTGGCTTTGGTTTTCCTCCTGAGCTGAGCAGTGAGGCGTTGCAGAATTTCAGCTGAAAGCTCACGATGCCACAAGGTCTGTGTAGAAGCAGAGACTGTCGGGCTGGATGAGGTTTTCCCTGCAACTGTGTGAAATAGGATGTGCTGTCCTCATGCAGACCCAAATTAGCTGTTAGAAAACAGTTGATTCCCTAGCTTCTCATCAGCACTACTAGCTTTAACTTAAAAGCAGTTGTGTATCTGCTTTCAATACGAGGTGTGGTATAATATATTGCTGCTAAAGAACAGAGGGGGGAAAATGTAATTTGAAGGCAAAAGCTATTGCAACAGTAGTTTTTGATTCTTGTCTATTGCAACATCATAGCTTGTTGTGCTGCATTTCCAATCTGATACTGCTAGAAATAGCTGATTAAACATCTTGATGAGGGAAAAATAGATCAGTTAAATCACAGGTTGAAGTGTGAACATGGAACTTTGGAGCTAAGTTACTTTTTATGTAGGAGATGTTTTGTGTATAACATGGGTCAAATGAATATCCACAATCACTTTCACAAAAGCACCTTTGTTTTCCTGAAGCAGTTACAGTGCTTATGATTTTTCTAGTACCCAGAATCATTTTCTTTCTGTTGTTAAAGTGTTACTACCGTTTTGTATGTTTTGAAAATGTCTGCATTCAGTTTGTCACTTGAAATTAAAGGAAACTGAGCACAGAGTTCTTCACTTTTGTACTTGTATGTTACTGCATCTTTGTGAGAGCTGCCTTTTAGGAAGGGATACAATGTTTTTTTTTTATGTCTTGGAAAAATAAAGCTTACCATTTCTTTTGATTTCAACCTTTTCTAAAAAACTTTTATTGGGCTGCAGTCAAAACTGTAATGTTTGTATTCCTTTGTTATTGCTTTTTTTAATAGTTGATATGTTAAACCACTGGACTCTCTTGTAAGGTATTAATTTGTGAAACTAATTTTAAATGTGTACTGTTTGTCCATATGTGCAACTTAGCATTGTGCAAACAATAAAACAGTAATGCTGTGATCCTTGTAATACAAATTTGCCTGTTTGAAAGATCATTTCCTGCTGTTCTGTGCTGCAGGAGAAACAAAAACATACTCAGCTAATATAGAGAATTGTTCTTCCTAGAATTTATGTAGTGCAAAGCTGCTCTTGTTGAAGTTAGGGCCTTGATCCCTGGATTGAATGGGTAGGGGGAGAAATGAGGCATTGAGGGTTTGTCCAGAATCTCTTCACAGTGAGCTACATAAACCTGAATCATGCTGTAATTTAATACAGCTCTAGTTGTGCCGGGGGGAAATACAGGCTGGATGTTAGGAGGAAGTTCTTCACAGAGAGAGCGATTTGCCATTGGAATGGGCTGCCCAGGGACGTGGTGGAGGCACTGTCCTTGGAGGTGTTCAAGAAAAGACTGGATGAGGCACTTAGTGCCATGGTCTAGTTGACTGGATGGGGCTGGGGGAAAGGTTGGCCTGGATGATCTTGGAGGTCTCTTCCAACCTGGTTGATCCTATGATTCTAGGTATGGCTTCATACATTCAAAAACAGTCTGAGCCTTCTAGATACCTGTGTTCTGTTTCTTTTCACATTAAGGCAACAGTTATATATGTAATTGAGCCTAAGTAAAAAAATCTATTACATAATAGAATAATCACATCCTAGAGTAGAAGCTAAATTGAAAATAGGATTTGAAAATTATATTCCTAGAATGTTAGTTGGGTGGTTGAATTTGGCCGTGACTTTCAGGGATCACCATAAGCAGTTTCAATTTTTTAACTGTTATTTTCCTAATTTCAAAACATGTAATATCATCAACTTACAAAACACAAATACATTCAAAGCATGGCTTGCTTTTTTTCTAGAAGGTAGGTTAAGCAGCAGACGTGTACTTAGGTCATGAAATGGCCTGAAATGAAATAAAGTCTGGATTACTTGTTCTGTAAAGGGGAAAAAAACATGTTCTAGAAGAAGGTTAAAGTCACACAAGTCACATATATAGGATGTGGTTCTCTAATAGTTTTATCGCTTCTTGTGCAGCTATGGTATAAAATACTCCATCTAAATATTCGTAACTACATTTTGAACCTCACTTGCCTTTATGGCGTTATTTAAAATGAAAATAAAGTTTAGGAATGTAGATTTAGTGTCTGTGTCCCCTCCCTTTGACAGCAGTGGCAATTCTTTGTTTTTTGACAGCATGTCAGCTTTTGCATGTTGTTGGTTCTGCTACCTGGAATATCTTATCAGAGGATGTGGAAGCAGCACTTTTTAAGCTCTTAGTGAAGAATTAAAAGGAACTATAGAAAAATTTATCTGTGCTGTGCAGATTAAATGCCTTATGCTCCAGAAAAGTATTTTTCCTTAAATTCAAGTTACTAAGAACAAAGAACTGACTGCGTGCAAAAATTTCCAGTAGTAATTTGCAGAAGTTTTGGACATTTACTAGGATTGTGTTGTAAGGTTCTTCCTCTCTTCCCCCTGGTTAAGTACCCTTCAAGGCTGTGGCTGGTTATCTGTAGCCACTGAGAGATGGTTCAAGTATCATAGTAGTAGACTTGTACAGCTTCTCGTGAGAATCAGCAGTTGGGCTTGGAGGGGCAACTGACATCGAGTTGATGCCTGCAGCAGCTCTGGAAGGCAGTGTTTACCTGCTGCAGCAGTGCCCATGGAGCTTTAACCCAACCACCCAACCAGACAGGTAGGTTGCCTAAAAGGAAGATGACAATGGAAGAGAAGTGTGGGGAGAGATGGGGGTGGGGAACACAAGGCTCCCTCATGTGAGCAGGACAACTTGTTTTAGTTAATTTTGGGATTATTTCTTCTGAACTCAACAAGTGCCTGTCTATAAGCTAGTCCCAAATCAGCTGAGTCTGTAACACATTTTTTTTGTGTTGGTTGATTGTTGCAGTTAGGAAGTAGAAACAGGTCTGCAGGAGTTTCATTCTCTACATGGGAGATGTTTCCTTACTTGTAGGGGAAAAATAAACTCTAAGCAAAGGGATTAAAAAAAAACACAACTCGGGGAGTCCTATCAGGGTTCCAGTAGCTCTGGTGGAGAATGCAGCTTTCAACAGGTGCCAGGAGGCTGCCAGTTACATGCTGCTATTACAGAGCCCTTGGCCACGTAGATGTCCTGCAGTGTGTCACTTTTCCCAGGTCATTCATATTTTATACCTTTTTATTTTTAAGGTAGCAAAATTTTTATTAAACTCCAATATCCAAACAATCCTTCTGGCCCATGTGGCTGCTGTTGTTACAAGGTTTATTGCTTCATGTGGTTTTTTTTTTTCTACTCAGCCTCAGGAGTTTAAGCTTTATAGCCCATTGCTGCAGTTGAAGTGCCACACTGAGGAGCTGAGTAGGCTGTGTGCTACTTAAGCCCTGGTCGCTTTTTACAGAGAAAAGTTTTTCTCTTTTCCCACCTTGTACAAGTAAGACTATTCTAGCTTGTTATGAACAGCTTATGATGAAGTTAGAAACTCTGACAATCTAGAAAAGCTCCTTGGATGACTTTTCTTTGACTCTAAACCTGCCTCTATGAGGACATCAGGTAAAAACTTGGAATATGTACTTCTATCATCCACAGGGCAGTAGCTGAACAGGCACAGGATACTTTGTTCAGCAAATGTTTCACAGACTAATGGATTTCCCTACTTCTTTTCAATGCAGGTGTCACTCTACGGAGTGTGCTGGGGCAGCATCTGGACAGCAGCCGTCTAGAGCACCGTCTAATTGCTTCCAAAATCCTGTTATGATTAAAGCCTAGCATATATCTCCTGAGCAAGAAATCCCCTGCTGGCTCTGTGTTTATTGTGGTAACAGGATATGTCTCAGAGGTGATGATCTCAGTCGCACAGGCAAGCTCGGATGATGAGGTTGTGATCAGGCACTATGGTGTAGCAAAGGAAAAGAAGCACAGACTTGAAAAATACCCAAACTTTGTTATGTGAAACTTGAAATTCTGAAATATACCTAATAAAAGAAGAGTGGGGTAAGTTAGGGGAGAGCTACTTCTGGCAGGCAGCTTGAGTAGACATTCAGTTGGATGAAACTGTGGGGGGCAAAGTATTCACAAACTAGGGATAGGTGCATAGTTAAAGCTAGTCTATTAACTTTGTGGTTAAATACCTAAATGTGTTTAAATACTCTAAACAAAACAAACACCCCCAAACCCCCCCACCAAACTCCTCTAATCCTGCTAACAAGTTAGTATTTTTTGGCTTTTTGGCCTCTATTTCTTTATCTACATACACGTAGAGCACTCAAACCTTTAAGTGTGAAAACTTTGACTGCTGTTCTGTCTCGAGTTAGGATAAGGTACATGTGATAAAGGAGTCCTTACTGGTTAAAAAGTCCTCCTTTCAAGTAACCCAACCACCTGCAAGTGTTTGGGCCCAAGTGCTAGGTAGATGCAATGGCAGTGAGCGGCTAGGCCAGTGCTGCCCTTGTCCTTAATGGTGTGGGGACATCTCTCCCATCTCTGCTGAAGGTGGGTGGAGGAGTGATGGTATCTTGCCAGTGTGTCACTTTTGTTTCATGCAGTGGTGTTCAGCACAGTTCTCCAGCACTTTGCCTCCAGTATCCTTAGCAGTGGTGCCAGAGGCAGCCATGGTGGTTCTCATTTAGCACTGAGTTGGAAGAAGTGAACAGACAAAAGCGATAGCAAAAGGCATGTGCTGGCCTTAATGCCACAAAAAGGAGTCTTGCCAGTGCACATTGTGTTTCAAAAGGAACCATCTTTTCTTCTACCTTATATTTTGGCTGTGAGCTGAGTGGACTGGTGGCTATCTGAAGAAGCTCACTGCAAGTAACATTGCCACTGCTTATGCCCATAGTAGCAGGGTGATGCTTGAACTCCAAGAATATCCTTGAATGATCCAACAAATGTTCGTGTATCTCCAGCAGCCAAACCAGATGCAAGCCTTATCCCCAGGGAGGGCAAGACATGCTTTGGCCATTAGCTAAGCTTGTGCAGTACAGGCCACAGGGGTGAAGCTCCCACTTGATCCTGTGGTAGCAAAGTGAGTTCATGCTGAGCTCTGCTCTGAGAGTGAAGAGGGAAGGCTTTTAACACTGTTTATGTTGGCTTCAGGCATGGTAACGTTCTGTCAGTGCCACTGGCAACCTCCTGCTTGTACTGGGAGATGTGCAAAGTGGCTGAACTGCAGGGAGGCTGTGACAGCTCATCTAGACTGACCTTCGCAGGGCAAGAATTGCTGTAGTGAAGATATATGTCTAAAGCAAATCCCTACTGGCTTGATTTTATACTTCAGTAGTAAAAAAATTCAGCTAGAAATGCTTTTTTTTTGAGTAATTTAACACTTTGCACTTGAGAAATGTCATCTTCCTTGTGACCTTTCCCCATGCTTTATTTCTAGTGGCACAGCAGCCAGCACAGCTGTTATTTGTTGCTCCATCATGGTGATAGCCACACTGTAGTGTAACAGTTCTGACCAGGCTCCAGAGCTGCTGAGAAGCGCAGGGACAAAAGGGTCACTTGGGTAAATCAGGGGCTTGGGCAGACAGCGATAGCAGCCCAGCAGCGGCAGAAATAGTAACATTAACACTGCTGCAGAGGGGTGGGTTTCTCATTTAAAGTTAGCTCTGAGAGGGGAGAGAATCCCAAAATCTCATGGAAGCAAGTCCAGGGTGACCAGCACCAGGCCAACTCCAACAAGTCCAGTAGAGTTTGGATGGAGCTTTCTTGACTAAAATTTTGTTAGTGATTATCTGAATCGATGTCTTCTGATTGTGTCTTGACCCATCTGCTGCTTCACTAGAGAGGCCTCAAAGCTCCCCTTTACTTTCTTAACTGAAGGAGAAAGAAGCTAATGAGCTCTCATGCCTGTCCCAGCCTGTCAAAGCTCTTCCCTTTTGTGGGAAGTTTCTGCTAATGCTCAACTTCCTAATGCACTCATTGCTGCAGGGTTTTACTTGACATTAGCCTCTTGTTCACAGGTGGGAGCAGTAAGTTCTAGTGGGAAGTGTCCCTGCCTTATAACTGGGGGTTGGAACTGGATGATCTTTGAGGTCCCTTCCAACCTAAAGCATTCTGTGATTTGTCAGATGTGGTTCTAAAAGACATGGTTTAGCTGCAGACGTGGCAGAGTTAGATAGTGGTTGGAGTTGATGACCTGAAAGGTCTTTTCCAACCAAAATGATTCTATGATTCTAAGTTGTGTTTTGAGCTGTTTGTGCCAAGTAAAAGAGCAGTGATGGAGGCAGATACAATCTTTTTTACTTCTTTTGCAAGCTGTATATAAAAAAAAAAGATCTACAAAAATATCCTCATAAACATTTATTTTCTGCACCAAGTTGCTGCTTCTTGCTAATCTGCACTAATAATTGCTATATAAAATCACAACCTGTAAATTAAGCTCTAGTAAATCTTGTTGAGGAAAAAAAAAGTCAAGAGAAAAGTCACTTTTCTTGTGTCTGTAGCTCATTAATCTTGGCATCAATCTGGCTTACAGCTACCTGGTGATGCTGCCTTCACTATATTGTGTCTGAATCTTTGTCTTGTGCTGTGGCATGGGCACAGCAAGACTAAACTGTTGAAATGATCCTTCGTTCTCTCTTCCTGCATTTGATAGAACATTCATTCGGAATGCTGTGTGGCAGAACTTGAAGAATGAATGTGGAAAATCTCTCTGCAATGGAGTTTTTGTTTTTTCAATTGGAATAACTTTATTATAATGATGCCTCTTCAAATTGACCAGTCTCACTGAGGGGGCAGGCTGTGGGAAGATGGGTTTAGTCCAAAAGAAGTAATTCTTCTCTTCTCGTCTGAGGGGGGAGGGGGAAGCTAAAATAATTTCCTTTCTGCTAGTGGCTGGAATGGTTGGTTAGAGCAGAAATAATTCAGTTAGGAAACAGCACTCCTTTCAGTTTGGAGATGTGCACATCAATTTTGTGTCCAGGCTTTTATCTTGTGTAGCAGCAATTTGCTGTGTCTGCAGTAAAGTGGGAGCTCCAAAAAGCACTGTACCAAGACTCCCAGGAGAAGAGCATGACAGTTGTATCGATCACAGCTCAGTAGTTGGACAATGCTAATGAACTCCTTAAAGCCCTGGACTGATGTGGCTCAGTGTTGAAACTGGGCGACGCTTTCTGTGAAACAGCCTCCTCCTTATTGCAATCCTGCACACATGAATTTGAAGGGAGATATCCCCCAGGGCTATAAATTAAGATACTGTCACCCTGTCACCTCCTTTCAGCCTGCACCCCTTAACCCCACTATCGAGTCAGTGGGGCATTTTGCGGCCAACTGTGTGATAGTGGAGGTGTCTGCATTGGCTGTGATAATGTGGTGCCAGCACTGATGTCTGCTGCCTGTGCCGAGGCAGCGAGCACTGATAGCAGAAGCTGAGCACTGTGTGCGGATGTTCTTGGTGCTGGTGCAGCCTCTGCAGATTGGCAGCCCAGCCCCTGGGGAGCGTGTGAAATTCATATCATTTCGTTCAAAGCTGGTTTTACAGTCCTTAGACTCTGAGAGTTTTAAAAGTATGTTTTCTCTTTGGTCATATTGTTCCAATTATTTGCCAGGAAATGAGAGCCATAAAAGAAAGCCCTTCTGCTATGATTACACGTGTATTTTAAAACAGAGATATTAAACAGGATCCCTAAGCAGAAATAAAAAGCAGTCCAGCTTATGCAAGTAGTACCACAATTGGAACAGCAGTTTGGGCCTTTAAGTGTACTGATGGTATTTAAACAATACTAGCTACACTAGTGTCAAAGGTAGCTAACAGCCAGGGCAGGAAGAGAAGGACACCCTGCTGAGTTAAGCTCTTGTTTTCTAGTAACTCCTTTCATCAGGGAAATGACGTTAGTATAACCTGATGGTAAGGACTGCAGGCTTGATGGCAACAGTTCTCTGCATGCAACCCATAGCTACGGCGTTTTAGTGCTGCTTCTCTTCCCACTCACTGCACACGGGGGCAGCAAGGCATTGCTTTATCAGCAGAGTCACCCTTTTACCTGGGAAACAGCTTTGCCAGGATAAATGTACAAGACTCAGGGGTTTCTGACTCCAAGGTGGTTTGTTGATACTGTTAAAACAACAAATAAAATGGAAACAACAAGCCGACCAGGTTTTTAAATAGCTAAATCCCTACATACTCAGCTTGGCTTTCAGCTGGGAATTGATTCCATTATTTTATATTGCCAGGAAGAGGAATCTCTGCTGATGAAGTGTTAAGCTGCGATATGTAAGTGTACAAACTGCAATAAAACCCGGCTCTTGCAGTAAGCACCACCTGCCTTTTACATGCTGAGTGATCTGAATGATAGTACTGTGGTGTATTCTAGTTTCTCTCTGCAGGAAGGATGAAGAAGGCTTCAGGTTATGAGCTTAAACTTTAAATCCTGATTTATGATGTTGTGGGCACAATTGCAGAGCCAAATTCCTGTATCCAGATTTTTGAGGCTTCTGATCAGGTTTCAAAGTTGTTCAAAAGTAACAATGTAATGGTAGATAGACTAGCTAAACGTAATGAGAAAGGCACATAAATGCCTGTTTGGCATCCATGCCTGGGCAATGAAAACCAGGTAATCTCACTTGTACCTAAGTGACTAAGCTACCAAGAATGAAACTGAATATCCCAAAGGGGAAGAGAAGAAAGCATCCATCCACCATATAAAGCTTATCTCCAATAGGCTCTAAGGAATAGGAGATAGAAGTTGGTGCCAATTTTATGTCTCTTTTACTATCAAGGGAATGTGGCAAGTTGTAGAGTACGGATTGGAAATATGATAGGGAGCACAAAACATTCCTAACAGCAAGAGCTACTCACACATCCACAGAAGCTCAGAGCGGCTTGGAGAGTTGTGTTGCAGATCTTCCTTTCCTAGCTCTGAAGAAGTTCCAGCAAAGCTAGATATATAGAATAAGGTGGCAGGTCTGTGTTCCTGCTTTACCTTAGATGATTTCTACAATGGTGACCCCAGGGGGAGGGAAAGGGACTACTGTTTCTCATTCATTATTTCTCTAATTTACCATTTCTGTCTTCCAGTCTAACGTGTGTGGGCACAGCCTCCCCTGACAACCTCACTGTGACCAATTCAGCAGCTCGGACCCAAAGTGGACTGTCCTTGGTTTTCTCGGTGTGGAACTAGGAGCTGTTAAGGATGAGAGGTACGCTTTGTATTGTCCCTCTTTTCATGCCTTTCCTCTTTCTGAATACTCCTTTTTGAAGTAGAAGCAGTTGTATGTGCAAGGAGCTTTAGCAGATGAGACCTGCACACCTAAGGAAAGCAAAGCACTGAAGGCATATAATTACTCTTGGAAAATTCCCCGAATCCCCCACTGAGGGGGTGTAGCAGTAAGACAGCAGAAGGGCCTTTGTTACAATAAGTGCAGTGACAGGATGAATTCAGGAGGTGAGAAGATACCAGTCTGTGCTAGTTTGAAGCAGGCTAGAATGGTGTGGTCAGCAGGAGCAGGGAGGTCATTCTGCCCCTGTACTCTGCACTGGTTAGACCACACCTTGAGTACTGTGTTCAGTTCTGGGCCCCCCAGTTTAGGAGGGACATTGAGATGCTTGAGCGTGTCCAGAGAAGGGCGACGAGGCTGGTGAGAGGCCTTGAGCACAGCCCTACGAGGAGAGGCTGAGGGAGCTGGGATTGTTTATCCTGGAGAAGAGGCGGCTCAGGGGTGACCTTATTGCTGTCTACAACTACCTGAGGGGTGGTTGTGGCCAGGAGGAGGTTGCTCTCTTCTCTCAGGTGGCCAGCACCAGAACGAGAGGACACAGCCTCAGGCTGTGCCAGGGGAAATTTAGGCTGGAGGTGAGGAGAAAGTTCTTCACTGAGAGAGTCATTAGACACTGGAATGGGCTGCCTGGGGAGGTGGTGGAGTCGCCGTCCCTGGAGCTGTTCAAGGCAAGGTTGGACGTGGCACTTGGTGCCATGGTCTAGCCTTGAGCTCTGTGGTAAAGGGTTGGACTTGATGATCTGTGAGGTCTCTTCCAACCCTGATGATACTGTGATACTGTGAAAGGAAAACATGGTTGTGTCTCTTCTCTCACAGTCCCACTGAGAAGTATGGGAACAAGAAGCAAACATTAGATAACATTCTCCATTTTGTCTCACTCTGCTTTTGCCTTCAGACTGAGCAACATCTCATTAACCTCGCTGCCACTAACCTTCCTTCTTAACCTCTTGGCTGCACCTCTATTCTTTCTCAGGATTGGGGTAAGGTTGAGAGGGGCAGAGGGAGGTGCAGGGGTGGTTGAGAGCCCCTCCTGGGGACTCAGGTTTCTGGGAGGGGAGTTGTGCTTTCTGTGTTACTTTTCCTTTGTATATTTCTGTCTATAACTGTATATATTGTAAATAGCTGCTTGTATATTGTGCTAGCTGTAAACAAATAGCTTCATTTATGTTCCCAGAGTCCGTCTGAGTTAGCTGGGGCATTTTAAAAGTGTGTGTGGGGGGGAAGATAGAAGCCAAACCACCACACAGTCTTACGCAGCCACTTCCACGTGTGCTGGCGATTGTCCCGCAGCAGCTTTGCCTCCGAGGATCAGCATCCCAGTCTGGCATCTCAGAGCTCAGTGCCTGGGCACACAGGTGCGTGGGTATTGGCTCACAGCCAGTGCAGCAGCTGGACACTGGGCCCCTTTAAAAGCTGTAATGTGTTGTAAATGTACTTATCCCCTACACTGCTGCACAGGCAGCTTGCACCTTGGTGTTAAAAATTACATGGAAAAAGCATTTTTATCAGTTTCAGACAGCTAATAACAGTAATTTTAACTCCTCCTTTCCCTGCTTTGAAATGATTTTTCAGGCATCATAGAATTGTTTTGATTGGAATTGATTAGGTCCAAGGCCATTATCTAATTCTACCAAGTCTGGTGCTAAACCGCATCTGTGCATCTTTTAAGCCACTTCAGGGATGGGAGGATTCAATAACAGAATAGCACATAAGTTCTTTAAATGTCTGAAATAAAACGTGCTATTTGCTCTCCTGCAGTCATGCATTTGGCCTGAGAAGGGTAAAGAACATTTCTACTGAGCTAAAGGCTTCTTCAAACTACACCTGGCCAGTAGCAGTAAAAATTCAGAGACTTTGAGGATAAAAGTAAGTTAAAACAGGTAATAGACTTATAAACTGTCATTGTTATTCAATATCTATTGACTTCTATTGACTGGCCAGTAGGACAAGGGAGGAGATTCTTCCCCTGTACTCAGCACTGATCAGGCCACACCTTGAGTACTGTGTCCAATTCTGGGCCCCTCAATTCAAGAGAGATGTTGAGGTGCTGGAATGTGTCCAGAGAAGGGCAACAAAGCTGGTGAGGGGCCTGGAACACAAACCCTATGAGGAGAGGCTGAGGGAGCTGGGGTTGTTTAGCCTGGAGAAGAGGAGGCTCAGGGGGGACCTCATTGCTGTCTACAACTACCTGAAGGGACATTGTAGCCAGGTGGGGGTTGGTCTCTTCTCCCAGGCAACCAGCAATAGAACAAGGGGACACAGTCTCAAATTGTGCCTAGGCTGGATGTTAGGAGGAAGTTCTTCACAGAGAGAGTGATTGGCATTGGAATGGGCTGCCCAGGGAGGTGGTGGAGTCACCATCCCTTGAGGTCTTCAAGAAAAGCCTGGATGAGGCACTTAGTGCCATGGTCTAGTTGACTGGCTAGGGCTGGGTGCTAGGTTGGCCTGGATGATCTTGGAGGTCTCTTCCAACCTGGTTGATTCTATGATTGATTGATTAAAAAAATCTTTTCTGACTGTGACATATATGTATATATGAAGTTTCAATCATAGCTGCAAGATGCTCAGTTTGGTGTTCTTCTAGATCTGGGGCCTTAGTGATAGGCTTGGTTTACATTGAATTAAGCTGAGCTGTTGTTATGAGATTGCTAGACACAGGAAAGTGTGAATGAAAAGGTTGCAGAATGAAAAGACTGTTGCTATACTTAGGTATTGTCACACACTTGTTTGGGGTTCTTTAAACTTTTAAATCATACAGGTCAGCTTGTATATTACAAAAAAAACAACCCCACAACAACTAATGAGTCTATTGCCAGGTATGTTCTAAAGCACTTTGTAAAGTGCCACATGTTTTCAGGTTTACAAAAGCATAATGAGGTGTGCTATTATCTCCAGCTTTACCCAGGCAAGTTGAGGCAAATTCTGAGCTTGAATATGTACAGCACCTGCTCCAGATAATCTCTGCAGGGGATCTGGTGCCGGTATTTTGTTGTGATCAAGGCTCCTAACTGAGAATACATGTGGGCTAGAAAGCAGGCTATCTTCTAATAGTCTGTTATTGCTATTGGAAGAGGTCCACCTTACTGAGGATCAGTGGAAGCACTGGCTTGAAGGACAGGACTGGGAAAGTGTTTTACTTGCTACATATAAAAGAATCAAGAAGCTGCTTATGAAAACAGCAGTCCAGCTCAGATGAAAATGATTTTGTAGGAAGACTTCTGTGTCTGTAGGCATTTAACAACTGCTGTGGTGTGACATGGGGCTGACAGATATGGTGAAAGGTCACTGATGGGAACACATGGATTTAAATCCTTCAGTTGATCACCTACCCCTGTTGTGGCTTGAAGCTGCCCCACAATACAAGGGTGCCTTAGGCCAGTGTATGAGAAGTATGCCTTAGGCACCTGTATGAAATCTGGTATTGGTCACAACCATTCATGGTGTGCTCCTTGAGCTAAATGTGCTAGAGCTGGCAGTCCTGGGTAGCTACTAATGGGAGTCTGAGATGGAGTTCCTCAAACTCTATCATGTAAGTCCCTTCAAGTTTCTTCTCGTGCAGCCAGCTGGCTTGATATGGACAATGCAGAACCTGTCACACTGCAATCCCACTTTTCACTTTGGTAACTACAGGCTTTTCTAAAGGCTAGCTGCTCCAGGTTACTAATAGAGGTGATGTGAAAGATGTGTATCCTGCTGTTGCAGCAACCTGGCTCTGGGCTGAGCTGCAGAAGGGATGAGGCTGGTAAATAACTCACCGGGCAGCACAGCCGAGGGGGCAAAATATAATTACCTGAGCTGTAATTTGACCAGAATCTTTTGGTCCAGACTAATACCTCTGTGAAAGCCTGCAGCTGTCTGACAGTGGCTGAAAAGAGAACAAAAGAGGGAGATGAAAATGGAGGGGGAAGGACTGGCATGTCGTTAGTCCAAGTCAGTAATTTAATTGAAAGGTTTGAAAGCATGAGGGGAACGGAACTTTGCAGCCCTTGCAGCGAAAGGCTTTGGCAGGAGGGTTTAAAAGCAGCGCCAGCTCCCGGGGCCGCCCCGTTTCTGGCACTTCGTTAGAAAAAGAGTGTTTCACGTGATGGAGCGTGTCGGTCTGGTTGGTTAGACTTGCCCTGAGCTTGGGAGGGAGAGAAAAAGCCCAAACCAAACAACAAACGTTCCTGACCCCTCAGCAGCTCGGACACTTCTGGAGGCGCTTTCCCGCGCCTTTCCTTCAGCTGCGGATGCATTTGAAACGGTTGGGAGGCAACCCCCCCGCGTGTGCTCGGAGAGGTAGCGTGTGGTCCTGCAGCGCCCAGCGTAGCGGGGCCCCGCTGCCGCTCCCAGCGGGGCAGATGGATGACTTGGAGCTGGAGTGGCTGATTTTGGTCGCAGCGCCCGGCAGAGCGGCGGGAGGACGCCTACCCGACACACTCTCCGCGGGGCTCCGGGTCGCGGCAGCTCAGCCTCCCCAGCGCGATCCGCTCTTTCCCCGCCGCGGCGCTGGGCAGGGGGCGCGGGGCCGCCCCGTCGGGCGGGGGCGGGCTGGGGCATGCGCGCTGCGCCGCCGCCGCTTCCTATAAGGGCGGATCGCGGAGGTCCCACACACACCCAGCGGCAGTGCCGGGCGCGGCGCCGGACGGGGCGTACCGTGGCTGTAGTGGCGGCCCGCAGGCGGGAGGAGGCTCATATCGCACCCGCCTGCCTTCGCCCATGGGTAGGGCGCTGGGCGCAGGCCGGGCCGGCGTGGCGGCGGGGAGGGAGTAGCGAGTAGCGGCGCCGGCCGGCTGGTTCTTCCCGCCGGAGGCGGCAGCTCCGCGGACCAGCCCCGGGCATGCGGCGGCGGCGGCGGCAGCAGAACCCGCGGCGAGACTCCGTGCAGCGCGGCGGCTGCATGCCCCGGGGGACCAGGGGGCGCTGCCCCGACGCGGGGGGGCTCTGACCGAGCTGCCCGCCCGCCCGCCGCCCCCTCGGTGGCGCCATGCGGGGCGGGCGGTGCTGGCTGCTGCTGGCGGCGTTGGGCTGGCTGCTGCCGCCTGGGGCTGCGGCCAGCGGCGAGTACTGCCACGGTTGGCTGGACGGGCAGGGCGGCTGGCGGGACGGCTTCCAGTGCCCAGAGCGCTTCGACGGCGGCGACGCCACCATCTGCTGCGGCAGCTGCGCTCTCCGCTACTGTTGCTCCAGCGCTGAGGCGCGCCTCGACCAGGGAGCCTGCGACAACGACCGGCGGCAGGGTGGCGGCGAATCGGGCCGCCCCGGCAAGGACGGCCCCGACGGCGCGGCAGGTGAGGTGGACCCAAGGGTTCTCGAATTTCGGCGGCTCCGAGGGAGCTACCGCGGGTTTGCGGCAAACTTTTCGTCCGCTCCTTCTCCCTTGTTCCCTCTGCCGAAGGGCTGAAGGGGTGGAGGTGGGGGCAGCCGAGCCCTCCCGCAGCCGGTACACAAGGAGAAGCACTCCCGCCTGGGCTCTTATCTTTCCCTCTTTGAAAACCCCTGTCCCGTGCGGCTCTGCCGCCGCTCGGAGTCGACTCCTCAGTTCCATTTGTGCCCCCAGTTCAGAGGGGAAGAGCCTGTCTGAGCGGAAAAAAAACCCCAACCAAGTAACATGATATTTCAAAAGAACTTCTGACTATTCCCTACTCCAGTTGTGTGTTCTGCCGGTTCAGATAACCGTCCCCCTCCGTCTCCCCGTCCCCCGCCCTGCCCCTCGCTCTGTTTTTTACAGGCTGGATTTTCAAGGATAAACTCAAGTCTACTGTTGCTTAAAAAAAGCCTGGGTGACTTCCCAGCACCCTCGCTGCCATCCACGACTGCTGAACGCGCTAGGAGTAGCCTGAAGTGATGTTATAATTAGGACAGATTCCCTCCTTGCCTGTTACAGTCTGTAGCAAGTGTGTGCACCTGCTTGAGAGTTCCTGGAGCGCCAAGTACAGAAATAGAGACATTTTTTGCAAGCCTTTTGTTTAAAAAGTGTTAAAATTACGAAAAAAATGGGAGAAGTGTGACTTCAGCTGTGCAAGGCAGTACTCTGATGTGAGCGGACAGGCGACGCCCCCTCCCTTTTGCAGTTCGGAGAACAAGTTGTTTTTCCTTAACAATTAATTTTCTTAATTAGTATTTACGCTTCAGTGAGTTTGGGAGTCTTGCACTGGCACTGGTTAACTTGCAGGAGGGGCAGCTGCTGTGCCAAGGCATGTCCTTAACAGCAGCTTTGTTAGTGCTGGTCAGACAGAGGCTCACAGCCCTGTCTGGGTCTGGGCTGCCAGGTTTCAGTGGAAATGGTGAAACCCAGATGTGTTATCTGGAGCATTCGTAAGCACAGAAGAGAGGCACCTTCCCTCCCTTATTCCAGCATATATCCATGCCGATTTCTTACCGAGGAAGAGAAGTCAGCTTTTTCCCCAGGAGTGCAGAGTAACTGGACTTCAGGGCCTTCCAAGGAAGGTGTTTACCATCTGAAGCATCACACGTACTTTGTGCTGTCACTTCTCACCCACTCTCACTCCTGCCCTGATGTCCCCTCTTTAAGCCTCTCAAAGAGCAGCGCTGCCTCTGTGCTGGTAATGAAGCTTTGGAGCATGGTGCTGTCACCCCACCAGCCACCCTGTGATTTTTCCTAAACCCAGGGCTGAAGCAGAGAGCAGCCAGTCAGCCCCAAGGCTTTAGGGTGGCAGAGCCCCTGTCACTGCTACCTGGTCGCTGTCCTGTTACCTCTGCACTGAGGGGTGGCAGCAGCTCCAGAGGTTGGTGATGGGGAGGGATGCAATTTATCTCCTGAGCACAGAGCAGGGATCCTGCCCCTTGTGGCAGTGTTAAAATCCATGATTTTCATGACTGATGTGATAACCTAGCAGTGTTGGTTAATGATGATGTTTAAAGTGATCTTAATGGTCTTCAGCCAAAACAAGTCTATGATTCTTCTAGCAGGGCATATAGGAGATGATATGGTGAGATGTGGAGTGATGGTAGATGTGGATGACTTAGACTCCCACCAACAGGAGCGAGATATGAACTGTGGGCTACCCAGCCGTTGGTTTTAGCAGCCCTTTTCATCTCTTCCTTGTGTAAAATGTGTGACAGCTCACACAGCTGTCAGTGCTCACCCTGTATTGGCCTGTGCTGGCAGGGAGGTGGGCTTGGCTAAGGTCTGGGGGGACTTTCTGCAAGAGCTGCTGAGGTTTGTCCTTGTCCTGCAAGTGACAACATTTTCTTTGCTGTTGCAGTGCCCATCTATGTGCCATTCCTTATTGTTGGATCTGTATTTGTCGCCTTCATCATCCTGGGGTCGCTGGTGGCAGCTTGCTGCTGCAGATGTCTGCGGCCCAAGCAGGAGCCCCAGCAGAGCCGAGCCCCTGGGGGCACTCGTCTGATGGAGACTATCCCCATGATCCCAAGTGCCAGCACCTCCCGGGGCTCCTCCTCTCGCCAGTCAAGCACTGCTGCCAGCTCCAGCTCCAGTGCCAACTCAGGGGCCAGAGCCCCACCAACCAGGTCCCAGACCAACTGCTGCTTGCCGGAAGGGACCATGAATAATGTCTATGTCAACATGCCAACGAACTTCTCGGTGCTGAACTGCCAGCAGGCCACCCAGATTGTGCCACACCAGGGGCAGTACCTGCACCCTCAGTATGTGGGCTACGCCGTGCAGCACGACGCGATGCCGCTGACCCCAGTGCCCCCTTTCCTCGACGGTTTGCAGGGTGGCTACAGGCAGATCCAGTCCCCCTACCCACACACCAGCAGTGAACAGAAGATGTACCCAGCTGTGACTGTGTAGCGCTGGCGCCTTCCTCCCCCTCCCCACCCAGCAGATTTTAATATCTAAACAGATGAGAAATACTTCCTCGGAACGAAGCTCCCAGAACATCACTTGTAAATAATCCTGCAAGGCTCATGCGTGTCAGACAGTGTTTATAAACCATTTATTTCCATCGGGGTCCATGGCCAGAAACATCAGGATGATTTCCCTGCATTAACACTGCCAGATACGCTCTCGTTCCAGCGCATGATTTACAGTGGCAAGGGATGATGCTGGCAGTGCAGACCTATTGCAGATCACTGGACTTGCCAGACAGATGCTGGAGCCATCAAGTGCCCTTCAGGTATGACATGGTCAGAAGTGTTTGCCTAATTAATTTGTAGAAAGTTTTGTTAAGCTACGAGAGCACAGTGCTTAAGACACCTCTTTTCTCCTCTCCCACCTCCTTAAAGACTCTTCCCGTTGCTTTAGAGACAATCACAAATGGGAGCCAAAACGGTGCAATCCCTGCCTGCTGGGTGCTGGTACTAGCTCCTAGGGCTCCTTATGCACCCCTGGTTTGGGGTGGAAGGCCACAAAAGGCTTAGTCTTGCAAAGAACAATTTTCCTTGTCCCTGGTATTTATGTAGGAATTAGAAGAGTGTAAATTATTCATCTCTTCTCTCCAGTGCACTTGAAACCCATCTTGATTTGGTTTTACCTCAAGATCAGGACCCAGAAGTGGTTTGTACAGAATTTGCGAACTCTTTACTGAAGACAGGGTACTAGGTGGTTACTCTTCCTGATGCTCAAGCAGAGCTTTTGGTACAACTCACATCTGAGCTGGAGCTGCCTTTGCAGAGGAAGGTTGCACTGTGACTCCAAACATGCCTGATTTAACCTCGCTACCCAGGAAGCAGTAAATCCGTGTGACTGTGGAGGGGCTGGCAGAGGTTGGAAGCACAGCCCCTTTTCTTCTGCACCTGTGAGGCAGGGGCCAAGGAAGGCACAGCTGTATTTAAAAAATAAGGAAAAAGGCACAACCAAAGGATAAAGGTGCTCCTGGCTCTCTGTGACAACACAGGTGTCAGAGAGGAGGTGCAGTGTTGCAGTGGCGATGCTTTGCCCTGGAGCTGCTGCCTGTGTCTTGCTTTGCTTCATCTTGGGAAAAATACAGCTCCAGGTCGAAGAGGCAGCAGCGTGCTGGGAATAATCAGACTGCTAACTGCACTATAACACCCTGGATGAAACAAACTATTTAAGGCTGGTTTTATCTCTGAAGGAAACGTAGTCTCTGCATTTCTATCCATGTGTTCTTCAGCCAAAACACCGCAACAGAGGACTGAGGGCATATACCAAAACAGGGCAATTGCTGTAACCAGATCAGAGCTGATGAAAGGCTTCTTATTGTCCGATACTGTATCAGTATGTAGCAATAACTGTGACACTATGATTTTTTGTACGTCTGTTTGTAAAGTACACATCGGTGTGTTGCCAAATCCAGTGGTTTACTTGTAAACATGCCACACACAGGCAGGCTGCAGTGGGCAGAAATGGTTGGAGCACTGAGGCAGGAAGATGAATAGGTAATTTATCCCAGATCTGCTGTTCCTGGCTGCAATTGCCCAGCTGGCATGTAGGACACAGACAGAAAGATTGACTTGTGAGCCGGGCTTTGGCAAGGCTGCTGGAGGTGTTGGGAGCCTGCTCTGCTCTGTCTGCACAGCTCAGTGCTCAGGAGATCTTCAGAGGGAGGGAGTAGGTGCACCTGAGCTGGGTGCTGCTAGCCTTTGCAGGACCCAGCGGGCCCTCGGATTTTGTGGGGATTTAGGTTCCTACCTGCTGACGTTGCAGCTTAGTCACACTGACCAAAGCTGAGCTGGCATCAGGTGCAAGGGCTTGGAAGCCTTCACCTGCTCGTGGCTTTGGCAGGAGCTGGATGTGCTTGGCACCAGGTGAGACTTGGTCTGTGTGGCCAGACAGGCAGCCCATCCATGTGCTTATGATCTTTCCCAGCTGTGAATCAAGCCAGCTCCCACCCCCTGCTCCTCTTCTGCCAGCGCATACTGCCTGCCTTGCTCCTCATGCCCAGACAAGGACACCTCCTCTGACCTATGAAATTCAGGTGAAGCTCTTTGTATATTGTTTACTTGTTTGAAATAATACTAAGTTAAATTTAAGTCTGTAGAAATTAATTTACAGAAAATCCCGAGCTGTAATAAAAGGAAGTTTGTGAGACGTGGTGGGTTTTTTCCCCAGTGTTGTGTAGGATAATGTAAAACCAACGTTACCATTTGATACAGCATTTAAATCTCTGAAAGGGCACTTGCTTTAAAGTGTTTCTTACAAATGAAGAAGAAAGCCCCTTGGTTTCTTAATAAATACTTTATGGTGTGACTTTGCTTTTGTTTGCCTTTTTTACAGTTCTTTTTCCCTTTCTCTGTCTACAAGAGCACATCTGCCCAGCCTTCCTCCTTCAGACCCTGGCAAAAAAAAAAGAGTGAAGTTAGAATTTCTGGCTGTGCTTTTAAATAATAGCAGCAATCCCAACAATTGACATGACTGAACACTGTTCCCTGGTGGGGCATGAGTGAGGGGGGAGGGCATCTCGGCATCTGGTGAGCTGGAGACTCCTCAGGTCCCAGTAGCTGTAGAGATGGCTGGGGAGCAGGAGTAGGATAGGCTGAGTTCAAGGTCCCATCAGGCACCCTGTTCCCCAATAATGCCAAATACTCAGCAACAAATGGTGTTGTTTCCAGAAGGTTTTGGAGTCGCTGTACAGCTAGCGCTCAGTGTGGCCATGCTTTCCCACCTCCTGCACAGAAACCCTTCTCACTTGAGCACACTCCATCTTACTAAGTTAGATAAAACAACAATCCTCCATTGTCCCAGGGTTCATAATTCAGTCTGGGACAAGGCCACTTTGCTTTCTTGCTGTTTGCTCACTCCTGCTGCTGGTGATGCTGGCACTGACCCTGCCAAGGCAAGCAGGTGAGAGCAGCTGGGGCAGGGTGATCTACATGTTTGTGCCTCAAATAAACAAGGAAAACCATAGGCTTGGTCAGTCTGTACATAGCACATCCCAAAATACTATAGCTTCCTGCCTGCCAAAGAGGTGAAGGGACAGAGCTGGAGGCAGAAAGCTGGCAGGGAAGGATGGGGGGGGGAGGGACGGGTCAGCCAGGGCTTAGAGCAGATGTGTTGAGGTGATGAGCACTTCGCAGCAGGAGAGGCCAATAGTTTGTGTCAAGGCTTTTCCTTGTGTTTTTATATATGGTGGGGTTTTTTTGGTGTGTTTTTGTTGTTGTGGTGGTTTTTTTTGTGTTTGGGTTTGTGAATTTGTTTTTTTCCCCAATATTTTTTTTGTCCCTTGGTTGAGATGGGCAGGGTTTTTCTCACTGCACTTAATGATCCTGGATGGAATGGGGAAAGACAGCATGGCAACTGGTCTCTAATGACTTCTGAGCAAGCACCAGTGCTGGCTAGGAAAGATGCATTTAATTTTTATAGGCTACATTGCTAGCTGAGTCCAGGGTCTAATTAGTTGCAACGACTGAGAAGGCATAGTCCCAATGTGTAATAGGGTAACTAGCAATCCCCAGTGCAGTGCTGCTGTGTAGCACTGCTCCGTTGCAGCCCAGGGATGAGTTCAGACCACTGTCAGCGTGGACACTCTGAAGTTCTACTGATGAATGTGCAGCTGTTCCACAGCTTTATTTTATATAACACAAGAGCCTAAAATGTGAACACTAAAGAAATTGCAGCTCCGCTTGTAAACACACTGCATGGCCCAGACATGCATTGCATGGCTGTGGGAAGTGATGATGGAAACACTCCCACAGTCACTTCAGTCTGCAGCCCTTGGCTGAGTGCTCCCCTGGGGCTCTCCCTACAGCTCAGTGCAGATGACAGTAAACCTGCCCTGAGAGGCTGTAGGGTTGCTTGCTGAGTTTCATCCCAGTACTTTTTGCTTGCTGAGTTTCATCCCAGTACTCAGTCTCATCTTCCATTCCATCCTGCCCTAAGTAATTCCTCCTTTTTTTTTCTGCTATTTACACTCCTTAAATTTATGTCACTGCTCACTTGCAGTTCAGCTGTAACCTGTTTACTGTGCTGCAGCACTCAGTAGAGTGCCATGCCAGAGACAGTGTGCATGGTAAAAGTAACGATGGTGGGGAGAAGCCAGCCAAGCGCTTGCAGGCTGAGTGGGTGCTGGTTTGCTCGAAGCACACACCAGTGTGCTGCTGGTGTCCTTGCAAGGGACACCGTGGACATGGTGGTGTAGGCAATCCCAGTGGGCTCGGTCAGCACTAGTGCTCTGTCAGTGTTGGCTTAAGGCAAGACATGGGCCTGGCCAACCTACCTGTGGTGCCCAAAGCACTGAGACATGCAAAGCAATAGCATGAACCTATGGGTGGTATGACACTCTCACAACATGCACGTGGGGAACCACTTTGAAATGTCTTACCTATTAGCTGGGCATGGTCAGAGGACAAAGCCCATTCCTCCTTCTTAGCCTGAGGTCAGGGCTGCTGTTACATCACCATGTTCACTGAGGGAAAGTGGAGGTTGTGTCCTAGCTCAGCACATTCACCTCAGCACTGCCATTTAAAAGTATCTAAGTTGTTCACTTTGGGTCTTGCTGGAGCTCTTCTTTCCCCTTCAGCTTTTCTGCTTTTCCATTCTTTTCCTCCCAGTGAAGTTGTTACTAAATATTATTCCCTATATGTATTCTCTTGTATTTTTCCAAGGTGAATTTCATTTAATTGTTTCCTGCTCATATTTATTGCTTCTCTGTAGGTCCCTTTGTATTATTGCTCTGACCTCATCAGGACTTGCAACATTTTCCTGCCCAGAATCACTTACAAATGGACTGAACAAGCCACTTGAGCCTGTGCCATCCTTCCTCCCCTCCCACTTCTACACTGAGTGAAACCAGTTCAGAGAGCTGCCCATCTTGGAGGCTCACAGTGTCTCCTGTCCCATAGTGAAGCATTTAATTCTTCTGACGGTATTTCTGTGCAACCTGAGTGGGCAGGTGACACCAGTCACTGGTGCTGTTACAACTTGCTGTGCCTCAGCAGTGGGGAGATGCTCATCATGCTGGATCACATGGCACAAAATATCAGTGTGGGCTTTTGTCTGCTAGAAGCCCTCATGTGACCACCACCACAGGATGGCTGCTTTGCACCAGGCTAACACCATCAGTGTTGGCCCGTCTGCAAGAAGCCCTGGAGATGATGATGGGGTGGATGATGTCTTGACTCAATGTCCCTGGGGAGACCCTATAGCCTTGGCTTCACTCTCTGCTGCAGAGAAACACCTTCCTATCTAGATACTTGCTGGTCTTACAATTTGGTAACAGAATCATAGAATCAACCAGGTTGGAAGAGACCTCCAAGATCATCCAGTCCAACCTAGCACCCAGCCCTATCCAGTCAACTAGACCATGGCACTAAGTGCCTCATCCAGTCTTTTTCTATCTCCTGCTGGCTCCCATGCCAGCTGGACATGAAGCTACAGTGGCTGCCAAGTCAGACCTCTCACAAGAGCAGCTGGTTAAGGAGCAGAAGCACAGCTTCGTTGGGAGAAGAGGTGCCCATGCAACACCAAAGGTGGCGTTTTCCTGGTTTTCCAAACACTGAGCACAAGGCGGCAGACGTTTCACTCGGCGTGGCTCAAAAGTTGCTAGGTGTGCCAAAGGCTGAGGAGCTGCTTACTCCCTGATTGCCATTAGAAGAGAGGAGATAAACCTCTCTTATAATTCTCACAAGAATCACAGTGCTCACATTGCAAGTGCCTCCAGCATTGCACTGGCTGTGGCAAAAGGTGGCTAATTTACTTTTTCTTAATGTCTATCAATTTTGGTTGAGATGAAACCACAGAGGTAACGACTTGGTCACCTTCTGCAGTGGGCAAGGCCTGGTGTACAGCCCACCAAGGACAGATGCTGTTTCTTTCTCATTTGCACTGCTGACAGAAGCTCAGAAAACATGAAAGAAAACTCACCTTAAACTTTAGAAACAGAATCTTGTCTGCTGTCACAGTCTCTTCTCACTCACTTAATAAGCCTATAAGAGCAAAAGCATAATTCAACTATTCAAAGAGTAGAAATAACATCCTTTCTCCTCAACACCCCTCACTTTCAGGTAAGCGTCCCTAAGCATCCCTTAGCCACCATTATCAGTCTTCAGAAACCCTCCAGCAAGATCAAGGCCAACAATATCACAGTATCACACAGTATCACAGTATCACAGTATCACCAAGGTTGGAAGAAACCTCACAGATCATCAGGTCCAACCCTTTACCACAGAGCTCAAGGCTAGACCATGGCACCAAGTGCCACGTCCAATCCTGCCTTGAACAGCTCCAGGGACAGCGACTCCACCACCTCCCCAGGCAGCCCATTCCAGTGTCCAATGACTCTCTCAGTGAAGAACTTTCTCCTCACCTCGAGCCTAAATTTCCCCTGGCGCAGCCTGAGGCTGTGTCCTCTCGTTCTGGTGCTGGCCACCTGAGAGAAGAGAGCAACCTCCTCCTGGCCACAACCACCCCTCAGGTACTTGCAGACAGCAATAAGGTCACTCCTGAGCCTCCTCTTCTCCAGGCTAACCAATCCCAGCTCCCTCAGCCTCTCCTCGTAGGGCTGTGCTCAAGGCCTCTCACCAGCCTCGTCACCCTTCTCTGGACACGCTCAAGCATCTCAATGTCCCTCCTAAACTGGGGGCCCAGAACTGAACACAGTACTCAAGGTGTGGTCTAACCAGTGCAGAGTACAGGGGCAGAATGACCTCCCTTCTCCTGCTGACCACACCATTCCTGATGCAGGCCAGGATGCCACTGGCTCTCTTGGCCACCTGGGCACACTGCTGGCTCATGTTCAGGCGGGTATCAATCAGCACCCCCAGATCCCTCTCTGTCTGGCTGCTCTCCAGCCACTCCGACCCCAGCCTGTATCTCTGCATGGGGTTGTTGTGGCCAAAGTGCAGCACCCTGCACTTGGAGCTATTGAACCCCATCCCATTGGACTCTGCCCATCTGTCCAGGAGGTCAAGGTCCCGCTGCAGAGCCCTTCTGCCCTCCAACTCAGTCACATCTGCCCCCTGCTTGGTGTCATCTGCAAACTTGCTGATGACTGACTCCATGCCCTCATCCAGATCATCTATGAAGATGTTAAAGAGGATGGGGCCCAGCACAGATCCCTGAGGGACACCACTAGTGACAGCCGCCAGCTGGATGTGGCACCATTCACCACCACTCTCTGGGTCCGGCCCTCCAGCCAGTTCCTAACCCAGCACAGAGTGTTGCCATCCAAGCCACGGGCTGATAGCTTAGCCAGCAGTTTGCTGTGGGGGACAGTGTCAAAGGCCTTGCTGAAGTCCAGATAGACCACATCCACAGGCCTCCCCACATCCACCAAGCGGGTCACCTGATCATAGAAGGAGATCAGGTTGGAGAGGCAGGATCTGCCCTTCCTAAACCCATGCTGGCTGGACCTGAGCTCTTTGCCATCCCTCAGGTGTGCGCTTATCACCCCCAAGATAACCTGTTCCATCAGTTTCCCTGGCACTGAGGTCAGGCTGACAGGTCTGTAGTTCCCAGGTTCCTCCATCCGACCCTTCTTGTGGATGGGGACCACATTGGCCATTTTCCAGTCTCCTGGGACCTCTCCGGTGAGCCAGGACTGCTGGAAAATGACACATCAAGCTGAAAAAATGCTGTTTAGTTCAAAAGAGGAGTTGCTTTCCATCAGGCTTTCCCCAGGTTTAATGCTGAACCAGCTCAGGGCACAGCCCACACTGGTTTGTCTTTGCAGTTTAACTTGAGGACCAAAAGTGGGAAGGCACCATTTCAGATCCTATCAATGCTCTTAGTTGAGGAGAGGTGAACATCATCTGAAGCAGCAGTAGTAACACAGCAATAAAAACACTTCTTTGTCTCCCTTTCACGGTATTGAGCAACTTCCTTCAACCAGGTTTGGAAAGTTCTTAGAAATCTGGCAGGGACTGGTTGGCAGAGCATTTGATGCTGCTGGGCACAGAGCCAAGCTTAGCTGGCTCACAGTCTCCCTGGAGCTCAATGACACTATGGCCCAGGGCAAGCCTGACCCATTACAGGATGTCACTGCTCTGAGAGGAAGATGTCGATGTGTCGTGCAGCCTCTGCTTTGATTTATTACCCGAATGGTAAATAGTGGCTTGTGCAGCTGCTAATTCCCTCACTATTTGCTTTAGAGAGAAAGAATCCTATTGACCTCACACACCAGGCAGTCTGTGCATGGTTGGAAATGTCTCCTTAGAGGGAAAAAAGGGACTCTCAGTGTGCAGGGGTGCAAACCAATAGCAACTGCTGCAGACCCATGGTGTGGCCAAAATCATACACTCAGTTGAGAAGCTAGGGTGTCCCCTTCACTGTGAGTAAACACAGGCAGTCGTTACACAGGGTTTCATTAACACCTGTGACACAGGCATACAGTTCAAGCTCTGACACCAGGCACATCCACGGCAACTGACACCAGAACCACATGGTGTACTTTGCCAGGCAAAAGGCTGCATTTGCATCCTTCCAGGCAGTGTCTTCCACCACACAGAGAAACGAAGGGAGGAGATGGACCAGCATAGTTACAAGCCCAGTGCATTAGACAAACTCTATCCACAGTTGTCTCCTTCCAGTCTCCTTTCTCCTGAGGGGCTGGGAGGTGTTCCTGCTGCCGGTACCAGTCACCAGCAAAGTACCACAGGCTCCACAGCATCTCTTTAACACCAAACAGTCTTCTTTGGTGTGACAACTGAGCTGGATGCTTCATAGACTCAGAAAATGGCAGGGATTAGAAAGGACCTATGGAAACCACCTACTCCACCTGCCTGCTAACACAGATATGCCTAGATCAGGTTGCAAAGGAACACTTCCAGGTGGGTTTTGAAAGTCTCCAGAAAAGAAGATTCCACAGCCCTTCCGAGCAACCTGGTCCAGTGCTCCAGCAGCCTCAAAGTAAATAAGGTTCTCATGAAGTGAAACCTCCTGTGTTCTAGTTTGCACCTGCTGCCCCTTGTCCTATCACTGGCTACCACTGGGAAGAGCCCAGCCCCATCCTTTAGATATTTATATGCATTTATAAGATCCCCAGAATGGCTCAGGTTGGAAGGGACCTCAGAAATCATCTACTCCGATCTCCCCACTATGGGACACCTTTCAACTAGACCCAGCTGCTCAAGGCCTCATCCAAACTGAACACCCCCAGGGAGGCACCCACAATGTCCTTGGGCAGCCTATTCCAGAGTCTCAGCACCCTCTTGCTGAAGAACTACTTCTCCTCTCATCCTTCTGACTCCCAGGCTGAAGAGCCCCAGGTCTTCCAGTCTCTCCTCATAAAAGAGATGCTCCTGTGCCCTAATCATATTTTTGACCCTCCACTGGGCTTTCTCCAGTAGTTCCCTGTCATTCATGAACTGGGGAGCCCAGAAATGGATAAGATACTCCAAGTGTGGCCTCACCAGGGCAGAGTAGAGGAAGAAAAGAATCTTCCTCAACTTGCTGGCCACGCTTTTCTTATAACACCTCAGAATACCATTTGTCTTCTTGCCACAAGGGCACATTGCTCTCTCATGGAGAGCTTCATGTACATCAGCACTCCCGGGTCCTTCTCCACACAGCTGCTTTCCAGCAGGTCAAACCCTAACCTGTACTGGTGCATGGGGTTATTCCTCCTCGTGTGCAGGACTCTACACTTGCTTTTGTTGAACTTCATGATCTTCCCCTCCGCCCGACTCTCCAGACTGTCCTGGTCACACTGCGTAGCAGCACAACCTTCTGGTGTGTCAGCCACTCCTCCCAGTTTGGCATCATTAGCAAACTTGCTGAGAGTGTGTTTGTTCCTTCACACAGGTCACTGATGCATATCTTGAACAAGACTGGACCCAGTACTGACCCCTGGGAAATACCAGTAGCCACAGGCCTCCAACTGTACTCTGCACCACCGATCACAACCCTCTGTGCTCTGTTATTCAGCCAGTTCTCAACCCACCTCACTGTCCACTCATCTAACCCACACTTCCTAAGTTCACCTGTGAGGGTGTTATAGGAATGTCAAAAGCCTTGCTGAAGTCAAGTTATACAACATCCACTGCTCTCCCCTCAGCTACCCAGCTGGTCACATCACACCATCATAGAAGGCTATGGGATTGGTGAAGCATGATTTCCCCTTGGTGAATCCATGCTGACTATACCTGGTAATCTTCTTTTCCTCCATGTACTTCAAGATGACCTCCAGGATGAGCTCTTCCATCACCTTTCCAGGCATGAAGGCAAGGCTGAGTGGCCTGTAGTTTCCTGGGTCCTCCTCTTGCCTCTTTTGAAGGCTGGGATGACTCTGCCTTTTCTCCAATCATTAGGTACCTCCCCTGTTCTCCAGGACCTTTCAAAAATGATGGAGAGTGGTTTAGCAATAATCTTAGCCAGCTCCTTCAGCATTCATGGGTGCATCCCACTGGGGCCCACGGATCTGTAGGTGTCTAGTTTGAGGTGACCTCTAAGCCAGTCCCCCTAGACTAAGGGATAGCCTTCCTCCTTGCTTGTGAACAAGCTGTATGCCAGTGCCAGCCAAGCCAGCAGACAGGAGGTATGAGTGCTGAGGCTTCCAGACACTACACTGCAGGATTTAAGTGCCCAAATACCTTGAGAGCTCACAGCTTCATCACTCAAGGACCTCCTTCACGTGACCCAGCAAGCTCAGCAGCTATCCCCACCACTCTAACGATGTGACACCCTCAGGGGCAGTAACTGATACTGTGGAAAATGCAGCAAGGAACAAGGACCACCTCTTCCACCATCATCCCACTGTCCGTCTGACCAGTCAGGGTATGAAAAACACAGCCTGAGCTCTCACCTATCAGGGTTCCTCATGGTGTGTGTACTGCCTGAGTATGACCACCACAGAAAGCTATCACCAGCATGGTTCACCATTCTCCTGTCTCAGACACATCCCACTCATCATCTGCCCTGGAGCTCCCTCCTTTATGTGGACAGTCAAGAACTAGCAGCGGCTTTCAGTAATGTTTCAAGCCTCATTTCTCTGCAGCCCTGTATTTCTGCTGGGCAGAGAGCAGGAGAAAACTAGAGTGCTCCTTCCAAGTTTCTGAGGACTTGCTGCACTCCTGACGCTGGGGAAACTTGAAAAGGCTCTGGGCTGTGCTGGAAGGAGGGCAGCAGCACTCACAGAAAGGGATAGTGTTTGTGAAATCTTCTTGATTAACATTCCTCAACCAGACCATTCTCAGTTTCACTTGTATTTTTTAATGCTCTCATTTCAGACTGGAGCATTAATCTATGAGTTTAGGGACTTTGATTCTTCTTTGGTCTCATATGAGGCACCAAAGGCTGCTGGCAACGGACTTAACAGCTGCTCCAGCAAGTATGTGGCTCTGGGACATGAGCACTAGACACTCTCACAGCCTGGCCTGTCAAACAGTTAGAGGGAAAGTCTCTGAGGTGATCAGTCAACTAATGTATCTAATAAGGGGTTTAAGCAGCAATCCATTATATTTAACAATGCTGAGAATCATTCCCCTTTTAGCAGGCTGTACAAGAGAGGGCAGTGAAGGGACCATTTGGCTAAGCATTGAATTCTCCCACCACCAACTGCACAAAGCTTATTCGAGTTTATAATCAATTTTGCTTTGGCATAATTGATTGTCCAGATGTGTGAGAAGCTTTTACATACAGCAAAGTTCCTGCTGCTCCACACTCGTGGGCTGGACTGCTGCTAAGGAGGCCCAGGGAAGGAGCAAGCGTTTACTGCAGCACGACAGGGATGCACAAGAAGTTCACCACTGGCTTTTTATTTCTCTGCAAAGGAGAAGCAGGTATTAGGTCTGGCTTCTAAGATAAAAGTGTTTTGAAACGTGCTCAGGCAACGACTCGTAAAGGGAAGAGGGGAAATTTGGCTTACACCTCCTTTTTGTTTCCTAATTTAAAGAATCCAGAAGTAATTTGTTGTTTTAAAAAAAGTCTCTCCATGCTCTTAAAAGTGGTTCTGTCAGCAATCTGCAAGGAAAATGAACCTTCAACAAATTATAGTACCCTAAGGAAGAGAAGTTTTAGCCAGACAATATATAAATATGCATTTCACTCTTGATAAAATACGTTTAATTCCAGTATCTAATAACATCTGGACAAAGAGATTTCTTTGTTAAAGCTTTCACTTTCTGTAGGGACCTTATAATGTGTGCTCCCCACGGTCACCAAAAATCGAGCAAGACCAATCTTTTCTGCAGATTTAACTTCAGCTGCGACTTGAGTGCCCCTCCTGACTCTGCATGCATAATGGTTTTGTGCAGGAAGGATGCTGCTGTTGCTCGGAGTTGGCTGCACCCTGAGGTCTTGCAGCCCAGGCTTGCCCAGAGGAGCAGCTGAAGCTCTCCAGTGTGCCACCCTCCAGCTTCCCAGCAGGCCCAGCACGAGGGATAAGATGGTTCACAGCTCACCTCTTGAGCAGCATTTGTGCAATGGAAGGAACATACTGCAGCAGAGAGGATCACAGCTCGTCTACCCCGCAGCATATGGATGCGGAGCTACCGGGGACATGAGAGCTTTGGTGTGGTGCTTCGTGCTGTTGGTCTTGCTTGAGGCAAGTGAGCTTAAGAGGTAATTCTCCAGGCAAGGCAAGGCAAGTGAGCTCAGCAGCATCAGCTAAGCACCAGCAGCAGAGACTGGATGATCACATCCAGACAGATCATGCCTCTATGCTCAGGATGGTTTGGAAAAAGGCATCACTCACAGTCTTGCATCACATCATATCTCTACACATTACCAGACCACTCTGGCCCCTTAAACAGGAGTAAGCAGACCCAGCCTCAGCACTTCCCTGCAAGGAGTCAAAGGACATTTTTATGGCTCAATTTTCACCTGCTCAATGTGACTTAGCCGAGACAAAAGATTCCTCTGATTTGAGGCCCACTAAAGAAACTCAGGCTCTGTCCTTAGCATTTACAGAGGCAGGCCCTTAAAACACAACCAAAAGGTCACGAAAAAGTGGAAGTAATCCACTCACCAGCTTTGCAGGCTAAATCTCAAATGCATTCAACACTGAACTCTTGATGCAAAACCTGTGGGGCAGGAAGGAGTGTGTGAGAGAACAAACAAACAAGCCTCAGTCGATTGGATTGCTTTAATAAAAGGTTTATTGGAAATATTTTTGTGCAGACATACAACAGTCAACAATGCTGTTCAAAGCTACAAATTTTCTAAGTTTTCCAAACCTTCTAAAAATACAAGTAAATGACCTTCATTTGTATTCAGTCTGGGAGGGAAACAAACTCCACTGTAATGCGATGCTGTATTTAAACTACCAGAGGACGTTAATAGGATGTGAAAATGGTAACACTTCTAGAGGAAAAAAAACCCACACACCACTGCTGCTCTGCTGGGAGCCAATTAAACATCCCCCCACAGCACTGCTCCTCTCTGCATATCCAGATTAAAACCTCCCCATCTGAAACAATATTTAAGCAATTCGAGTACAGATATGACAGACAAGCGAGCACATGACTTGGCTGGCTGATGAAAAAGATGCTGTTAAAGACCCTGTCACTCAAGCCACTGCGTAGCTGACCTCTCAGCACAATGGGCTGCACTTTGGGGGCAGGAGGAGGGACAGGGGAGATTTTCAAGTCAGACAACTCTTCCAACACACACATGCACACAGTGCCCCAGAGGGCTTAGCTGCCTCATTGCTTTATATCATCTGGAGCCTGTGGGTTTGGGTTTTTATTTTTTTAAGTTTTCTTTTAAAAAAAAGAGAGAGAGAGAGAGAGAGAAGAGAAAAAATACAAAGAGTTGAGAAACAACTTGGAGCAACTTTCAAGTCTAAGAGCTCTTAATGGAAAGAGCAGCAAGTGCCTGCATCCCCTTCCTGAATCAAAACCTCGACCAGGAAGGTGAAGCAGAGCATGCCCACAGCCTGCTGAATTCCATGTTTGCTAGCAAGCCCTGCGGGTGCCCTGACATGGATTTGTTTATGCCAGTACGACATCTGGAGCATCTTCGCAGGGAAGCCACCCAGTAAGGTGGTCAGAATTTGGAACAATCACTTCTTTCTGTTAACGTTGGCTCTTCCCCTTGGCTTCATCACTCCATAATTACAAGGGTGCTGACCTCCCGGCTCTGCGCGGTGACAGTTTGGTAACGTGTTAAGTCTTTTCTTCATCATTAGACTTCTATGTGACTGCCCAGAGCTGGACTTGCCCACACAGAATTTGTCATTTGCCCACTTCTATTTCTCTTTTGTAGCTACAGAGATGCTGAAAGAGAATGATGCCCTCACTGCAGATTTCAGGAACATTTGTCTCACCTTCTTCATAGATAAGGGAAGGTTCTGAAGAAACACCAGCACTCAGCTACTTTTTACCTTCTGCCCATATCACAAATAAGCCACGAATCCCTGTGAAATGACCTCTCAGCTTCACACCAGCACAAAAAGACCCAGGTTACCAGATAAAAAAAGTCCTTCCCACCATCCTCAGAGACAAGAACCTGCCTACAAACAACACCCAGGAGAATTCCTGTTAGCTCACCACTACAGACACTTCCTGTCAGGACTGAAACAATGTCAGTGAACAGCTCCCGCGGGTTCACCAGGCCAACAACAGCTAGTAAAGAATTTAGCAATTTAGCCTAATTGGGAAAAAAACAACTGCTAGAGCCAGAGTGTGCTAAGTATGGAGGCTCCTGGGAGAGATGCATTCCCCTTCTCCAAGCCCAGAACTCAGCCTGGCACCAGAGAAAACTCACCCTCAGGAGATAACAGAGCTTCACAAGCTCACAACACAATTTTCTTCCTCTCCTACTAGAGCTGCAGGAAGGAACCAGAGACACAAGCTTTATCATATCTCTTCTGCAAAGCCTGAGGAATCTCCTTCCTTGTCTCTAGCAGCAGTAATAGTCTTGGCCAAGCTATTTTGTTTCCCTGTCACATCACCACTCTAAATAGCCCATCTAAGAACACATTCCCAGTCGGATATATCCCATCACGCTGCCTGGACTTGCTGCAAATCACCAAGAAGTGATCACCATTGGGAATTACCTTCTTGTCTGCACAGCACAGGACACTCTTTGCTCTTCATTTGCCAACAAGGCTCAAAGTCTGCATTAATCTTGCTGCTAGGTACAGGACATGTATGTGAAGCAGAGGTTGTGCTCCCAGAGCAGCCTGCTTTATGCCTGCTGCCGCTGGCAGAGTCAAATGAGCCACCAACTATGGTACAAAGATAACTCTAACAGGCAGCTCCTACAGGCCACTCCTCAGGGCTGTGTCTCTCAGCCCATATGGTGCCACCCTTCAGTGTGGGATCTCAGACAGACCTACTGCCCAGAGGACTTCCAAAGAAAAGCGATATGGAAAGTAAGCAACGGCTAAAGAGAAGTGTCTTTACCTGTTTACTCACTTGCCAAGTGATGCAGTTGCTCACACAGGACCAATGGTGGGATGGGAACAGGCCACATACATGTCCAGGCATCAGATGCATAACCTGTTGAGTCTTCATCTCCTGTGTACCTCTTTACGCTATCTGCAGTGACAACTGTGACTCGGGGCTAGGGATTACACTTGGATTTTAACTAAAAACTCTGCCCATTCCTGAGAGACTCTTCAGCTCCAAAATAGCCTGCCTGCAGGACAGCCTCAGGTTTATGCCCAGGGGACCCTGCTGGCATAGGGTAGGAAAAAGCATCCTCAAGGAGATGTGAAGCTGCAGCATAGACAAACTCCAGAAGAGATGAGTACAAGGATGCTTCCTGACGTGACAGAAGGAGTCCAACTATCTGGAGACTGAGGAACTTGCTTCATCTGTGCCACGCTTCAGAAGCAAACTACTGCCGAGATCACAGAATCATAGGATGCTAGGTGTTCAGACGGACCTCTGAAGATTGAGCCCACCCCTTCCACCATGGCAGGATCACCAAGGGCAGGTCACACAGGAACAATTCCAGACAGGTCATGAAAGTTTCTAGAGAAGATGACTCTACAGCTTCTCTGGGCAGCCTGTTTCAATGCTCCATCGTCTTTACAGCAAATAAGTTTTTCTTCATGTTGAGATGGAACTCTGTCTTCCAGTTTGTATTCATTATCACAGGACACCACTACAGAGACCAGCACCTTCTTCTTGACAACCCTCCTTCAGATATTTATAAACATTAATAAGTTCTTCTCTCAGTCTTCTCTTTTCCAGATTAAACAGTCCCAGGTGTCTCAGCCTTTCATCATAAGGTTCCAGTCCCTGAATCACCCTTGTAGCCATTCATTGGACACTACTTAGTCGATCCTTGTCTCTCTTGATCTGGACACAATACTCCAGATGTGGTCTCATCAGGGCAGAGTAGACCTGCTAGCCACACTCTGCTTAATACACCTCTGCCTAACCATTGGCCTGTTTGGCCACAAGGGCACATTACTGTCCTCAGGGTAACTTGCATTCCACCAGGACTCCACGGTCCTTCTCCATGGAGCTGCTTTCCAGCAGGCAAACCCCTAATCTGTACTGGTGCATGGTGTTGTTCCTGTCCAGATAATGGACTTTACACTTATCCTCATTGAATCTCATTAGATGCCCCTTTGCCTAGCTCCCCAATCCATCTAGGTCTCTTTGGATGGCCACACAGTCTTCTGGTGTGTCAGCCACTCTGCCCAGTTTGGCATCATCAGCAAACTTGCTGAGGGTGCAGCTCTTCCTCCATCTCCTTATCCAATTCAGTGATGTTGTTGAATAAGACTAGACCCAGTACTGACCCCTGGGAAACACCACTAGTTACAGGTCTCCAAGTGGGCTCTGCACTGGTGAACACAGCCCTCTGAGCTGTGTTGTTCACCCAGCTCATGATCCATCTCACCATGCACTCTTATAACCCAGACTTCCTGATCTCGCCTGCAAGGACATCATGGGACACAGTGTCAGGATGCTCTGCTTCAAACTTGAGTTGTGAGGCATAATAAATAATACAGTCCTCAATATTTACAAATGAAATCAAGACATTATTTATAAGGTAAATAGGGCATCACTAGTCTGCACTGATGACTGGATGCAATGCAAAACAGTAGATTTGGTGACTTAGCCCAAAAGGGCAAAAATAAGCCTGTAGGACAAGTACAGTGCAAAACTCAAGCTCTTGAGGTTATCCATAGAGTGCTAAATTGCACCCAGTGAGGCCACCAACCACATCACAGTCCCTGCATTTCACTTATTCCAGTGCACCTGAGCTTTCTCTGCCTTATTTATGAGCACTGACTGTCTCCCAGTAAACACACTCATGGACATGCTGCAAAAACAATGTAATCTTGGTAGCAAGAGACTTCCCTGCAGCATCTGCTATTAGCTGCTGTCTGAGGCAGGAGAAGAGACTGCACATTTCTGGCATGCAGTAAGAAGTGTGTGGTCTAGCAAAGTGCAGATTAGCGAGGCTTGGCTGTTATCTTAATTTACAGCTCATACAGTTCATGTTAACTCCACACACATTTTTAGATACATTAGCAGCTTAGTTTGACTCTGATACTTTTATTGGTTATTCACCATTTCTCCTTGACAAGTTATTACTGATTTCCCATGCTGGCTCCCTACAGCAAGACCTGAAGCCCTGTCAAGAAAAAGAAAATGTCAACAGACTTCTCAGCAGCGCTCAGCTCAGGCTCCTGCTTACCAGCTTTAATTTGCTGCCAGGCAATTGTTAAAGGAGCAGCAGCTTCTCTACAAGTGGTGGTTATGGCAGTACAAAAAGAAATGACATTTGATGCAGGAAAGTTACCATTTCCTTCTGAATACTCAAAATCCTCACCCCCCAACTTTGGTCAGTACAGAATGCTGATAAACCCTAGGTAGTTAAGACTGGACAGCCAAGCAGAAATCTCCCATTCCTTCTGCTCCAATACCTTGTCTAGTTGATAACACTTGCACACAGCACTTTCAAAGGCTGCTGTTACTGCTACGTGCGTTTGTGCTAATGAACAAGGACTTTGGTTGATGCAGAGCAGCTGCCACTCTCCTTTAGCTAACACACCACTGGAGCACACCTCATCACTGTTCACCGAGACAAGCAACTCAGTCAGGCTACCGCATATTACAATACATTAATTCCCATAATGATTCCAAAGAACAAGAAGAATGCCAGGCCTTGACCTGGGTGGGCTCTACAGGATTAACTCTGTTAGAGATTAAGGCCTTACAGTGATGATAAAGTCTGACCCATGAGCCTCACTGTCACATACTCTATAGACCTGTGACAAACCCCATGTGTAATTCCCATTGAGCTGACATCCAACACATGTACCTCAGTCTAAGCCGCTATTCCCTCTACGGAGGGTTTGTGTTTGTGACACACTGACCTCAATTTACAGAGAGGTCAAAGTGATACAGCCCCTAGTCCACACTAATAAAATAAATCACATTAGATGACAGTTTCTCCTCCCCAGTGTCTCTCATTCTGTTCTGTAAAAATTTGTTGCACTAAGTTAAAGATAAGAAAAGCTTCCAGGATCTTTTTTAGTCTCTGCTCAACACATTTACTTGTCCTTTATTATCCAGAGTTTTTTCCCGCCCTGCATCCTCATGAAAAGCCTCCCAGTAGTTTACACATCAATGTTTACTGTGTGGCTCAGAGTATAAAGACTAAGCTGGTCTCACTTTGTCCTTGTGCTGCTACAGAAGTAAGAAATGCTTAGCAGTTTTGAGGACAGGCTTACACCATAGATTTCATAAATAGACTGTTTCTAAGTAAAGGAGTATTTAACAGGTTACATCAATATCAGGACTTGAAACCTCCTGGGATCAGGTTTGTCCTCCCTTTATTTCTTCTCTGAGCTAGTATTTGTGCCTTTAAATAAAATTCATCTCCCACAAAATGCATCCACCCACACTTGGCCCCTCGACATTCATGCCTATGGCAAAATTATGTGCACGTTTCCCTTATTGCATAATTGTCTCATTAGTGCTGCAGAAAGAAGGTGATGACTTTTTCCTTCTGTGCTATCAGCCTAATTCAAGAGCAATTCTGCCTGGTGCTGCAGGAACAAAATCTGCTTTTTTAACATGGAAGGGGAATCAGAGCCTCTGAGGTGACACTGGGAATTGAACCGCAACACCCGAGTGCTGGCATTTACTCACAACCCTTAAGGAATATTAAGCCAGTGGGTCAGGCTGGCGTTTTCCTTTTCCTTGCTAAACATAAATATTCATATTCAAACTGCTTTCAGATATATTTAAATCAGTAAAAAGTTCTGGATGACAGTCAACAGTGCAAAAAACAACGCCCACTTTTTAAATGCACAGATGTAGTATATACATTAAACCATGAAACCTGGATAAAACACAGCAGTATTTACTTTATGCTATTCAGAAACCTGGCTTGATGACTAAAATTATTAGAACTTGTCTGGAAGACAGCATAAGCTTTATAAGAGCTCTTTCAGCTTTAACTTATGCCCCAGATTTTGCCCTTCCCCTCCCCAATTCCAATCTATGCGGCATCATGCCTGTCCCACTGGCACGGCAAGGCTGTGGAGCCAGAATTCCTTCCAGGTCTCATGGGTTTGAGTGTGTTGGGAAGCCTGTTGATGGATTAGATCTAGAAGAGGGGCTGCTCTGGCTGAACAAACAACCAGCAGGGTCTTCTCTTCACAGCACCCAGCTCTGTGTGTGCACGTGTGTACGCACGCACGTGCGGAAACCCTTCGTAACCTTTCTCTGCAAGCCTGTTCTTCCTGGTCAAGCGCAATGTTTCTTCAGGGTTACACTAACAGCCTCCTGTGTGGATGCATGCCTTTCTCAACAGCTGACAAGCTTGTACCTTTTCAGTTCTCACCCTCTGCTCTATTGTTAAAGTGGGAACGGGATCATGGAGGGAAACTCCAGGCTACATTTGAAATGCATGTCCAAATGCATCATGCAAAGTTACCAGGAGGCACCTATTTGAGTTCACCGTTGTGCACAACGCCATGCACTCTCAGCAGCTGCTCTGCTGAGCTCTCTGACTTTTACATCCTGACTTTGTGAGTAAGCTATTAACTGGGTTTTAGAAAGCTAAGATATAGCCCTAATAAATGCTGTAAGAGGGCAAGAAATATTCTAAGTAATTCATGACTACCTTGTGTTATTCTTGTGTCATAAGAAGGCAAATAAGCATTTTTAGCTGCAGACTGTGTTGCAATCAAAACTTTTACCCCAAATTGTCTGTTAAAAATTTCAACCAAATTAGTAAACAGTGAATATTAGAGGGAATAAGGTCTGCATGCAGCCGTGTGCGCTTGGCCTGTGCATAACCAAACAGGAAATCTCAGCACCCTGCTCCAATTAAGCAAAGGCTGATTTCTCATGGAACATAAATTTTCTACTTTTCTCCCAGAACAACCTTATGCTGATGTTTTAAATAGTGGTAAAACATTGCTTTTAATTTCACACCTCACATAGCACAGTCAAATGCTTCATAACAACATAAACAAAACTTTACGCAGAGCTTTGTGACTGAATTCAAACAATGATTCCCCCCCCACAACTTCTACTCAAGATTTGCAGGGAGAATACAGAAACTTGTTGGCTAAGGCCACAGAAATGAGTTCTCTGGTGTTTTGGCTGCTGCTGCCAACCCTTGTCAAGAATGTGTTAACAGTGGATGCATTGATCCAAATCCCATTTTTCCCACCACCCATCAAGTAAAGGGCTCTCTATTCTATTTCTGCTCTCCTTTTGGTTGTATCGTAGGATCGAACAACTTGTGACTGGGAAACGACACCATGTTCTTCTTGAGAAAATGCATACCCATCTGTGAAAGCAAAGGAGAAAGAAGTAAATCAGCAGAGTACAGCTTCAGGGCAGGGCTTGGTTTCAGGAAGAGTTTTAGGCATCAGTGAAGCCATCTGTAACAATCTCCATTTCCGTATTGTGCTTATGACAGCTGCAGCTGTTCACTACATTGCCCATGTGGCACAGGAAGGAGCACAGAATCATAGAACAGTCTGAGTTGGAAGGGACCTCCAAAGGTCACTTAGCCCAACCCCTTCTGCATTAAGCAGGAGCATCCTCAACTAGATCAGATGGCTCAGAGCCCTGCTGAGCCTCACCTTGAATATCTCTGGTGATGGAGTCCCAACCGCTTCCCCAGACACTGTTCCACCACCTTCTTGGTAAAGAACCTCTTCCTAAAGTCCTGCTGCCAAGCTGTCTTACTACTCCCCAGGTTAAGTCAGTGTACACAGTCAACATTTCCCTCTGAGTTAACCTGGCTAATAAGCTACAGATTGATATGGACACCATGTGTACTCCCATAGTGGCAGAGCTTCTTTAAAGACTTAGGTAAAGATTGGTATTTTTGCTCAAATAATCCACAGTCTGCTTGATACCAGTAGTTTTTCTGGAGGAACATGTAAACATCTAGATCAGAACTCTGAATCACAGCTCCTTCTCAACTCCATTCAGGAATTTATTTTTTAGCAATTTTCCAGGTGGCATCTGACAACTTAAACTGAGAGACTCTTGATTCTCTTGGCCAGCCACTTGTATCTCAAATAGAGCAAAATGAAGCATACTCTGAAGGTCTCCATTTTGCAGAAGTTAATCCTGCTAGTTAGCACAATCCTATGTTCTGCCTAGAAATTACACAGATTGAAGACCCATAAGTCTGATTTCTTTTGAAGTATTGTGGACTAGGCAAGTGACATATCTGACATCACCTGCAAACCACCATGCTCCTTGTAAAACAGTCACAAAAGCTGACATGGTAAACACCAAACTATTTAAAACAGACATGGCCCTACAGAAAATTCTGAATGGAAAGCTATAGCAAAGGACAACAGTTTGTGACATCAGGAAAAGGTTATTTTCAGGTGTAAATGAGCAACCAGAAAAATGATACCAGCAGATTAGCATAGTTGCAAAAATGGAGCAGTAGAAAAGTCACAGGCTATACAGAACAAGACAATGCTTTGTAGTAGGAAAGCAGGGAAGAGCTGACAGATGTGAACATTGCCCGGGAGAATCCAAGAATATGTGGGGTCTTCTCTCTCACAGTTAACTCTCCATAGGCAATGAGTGGCTCTGGAAACAGGAGCTTGTGAATTCTAAAATCATGCTCCAGATTCACACTATGCTGAAAGATACAGCATCAGATAAGGATGAAGTCCCAGTTACTACCCAGAGACCTTGCAAGTGTCTTTCAGAAGTCTTCCTTTAACAGGCTCAAGATATGCTCCTCCCTAGATCAGGTACTGAGTTGAGATAAGGCTGAACACAACACAAGAGACCCTGCAACAGAAAGGCACATGGGGCTGAACACTCTCTTAAAGCAGCAGTGATGTGAGCCACAAGTTAGCTTGGTGCTGTAAGACTGAGCTTGCTCCCCATGGGCCTGAATGTAGCCTGCTTTGAAGCAGGTGACCAATGCTGGTAGCTAGAAGAAGGCCAGAAGGCTAGAAATGAACTGCATCCCCACAGCGAAGCTTGTTAAACCTTCACCTTAACAACAAGGCAAGAAGAAATGGCCTGAAGCTGATACTGGGTAGGTTTAGACTCCACATTAGGAAATTCCTTTTTCAGAGAAAGAATGATCAGGCATTGGAATGGGCTGGCCAGGGAGGTGGTTGAGTCACCAACCCTGGTTGTGTTTAAAGTTCATCTGGATGTGGTGCTTAGGGATATGGTTTAGGGTGAACCTTGTAGACTAGGGTTATAGGCCAAACTTAGTGATCCCAAGAGTCTTTTCCAACCTGACCATTTCTGTGGTTCATGTTGGGACAGATGCTCAAGCTCTCCCAGATCCTTTCTTCTGACTGGTGCCTGCACAGCAAGCATGGCTAGCAAACCCTATACGTCTGTAAGCTGCTGGGAAGAGTCTCACAACACTAGGGATGACCACTACTCAGTTAATATGAAGGTCTTCTCCTCTTTCACAGAATGAAGATAAATGCCACCTTTGAAGCCATAGGAGCTTTGCTGCACATGTGAGTTCTTAGGCAGAAGGCATGCTCCCTTAACAGGGGAGTACATTATCAGCAGTTTAACTGACCAGGATCACAAGCATGGTAGGAATATATGAATCCCCCTGAGGGGAGGTTGTAGCCAGGAGGAGGTTGCTCTCTTCTCTCAGGTGGCCAGCACCAGAACAAGAGGACACAGCCTCAAGCTACGCCAGGGGAAATGTAGGCTGGAGGTGAGGAGAAAGTTCTTCACTGAGAGAGTCATTGGACACTGGAATGGGCTGCCCGGGGAGGTGGTGGAGTCGCCGTCCCTGGAGCTGTTCAAGGCAGGATTGGACGTGGCACTTGGTGCCATGGTCTAGCCTTGAGCTCTGTGGTAAAGGGTTGGACTTGATGATCTGTGAGGTCTCTTCCAACCTTGGTGATACTGTGAGTTTACTGGCAGATGGAAATATTGATTATCCCAGCATCCTATTATATTTTCCCTGAGCAATTCCATGCCAATATACTTACAGCTACAGAAGTACAGGTTGTCTTTTCCTGCCTCTAGCTGAAGGCTCACAGAGCACATTCACAAAATGCAAAGTCTTTTGGAAAAAAGTATGTGGACAGTGGATAACTGCAAAGAAAGTACGATTTAAAACATGCTTTCATTTAAAAAAGGCCAGATTCATAGTTGAAAAAAACACCTCCACTATGTTTGTTCCACACTAGGGGCCAGCCTTCTGCTAGCTTTTTTGGTTAAACTCTCAATGGAAAGTCAGCTTGGCCAAAGACCACAAGCTTACACCCTAAAAGACTGAAGCCTACGTCCCATAACGTGGTCTGCACCAAGACAGCTCTGCTATATTGATCTGCCTAGCAAGATCATTCAGCTCAGTCGATTCTTCAGTTGCCACAACTCCTGCAAATCCAGAACCGACCACACAAAGTGTGTGGAGCTTGTCAAACACAGGCAACTTCCCGTGACCTGCTTATTTCCAGTGACAGCACAGACTGATAAACAGCTAAGCAGCCCATGCATTCTGCAAAGCCAATACAAAATGCAATCAAGGAAGCATACTTATCACTCTCTCACTGGTAGAAAACACCTTAGCATGGCAAAAAAATGCAGGTTGAGATAATCAATGGTACCCTTACACCCTCACGTTTTTGACTCATCACAAAACATCAGCAGTGAGGGGTTTGTGCATATACCCTGGGGAAGGCTGTGACCCTCATACTTGCACACCGCCCTGCTTAGTTGAAGCTCAGCGCATGGCAGTTTATTTAATGCTTTTCCTGTTGATCTCTATGCAGGAAGAGGAGATCATATTACATATTTATTACATTTATATTTCTTTTATTCACAGCACAATTAAAATCGAGCTTCAAGCTGCTGACTTTGCCTTGTGAAGTCAACACTGTGAATGCTCAAGTCCCATGAGCACTTCCCAAGCTGGTCTATGTTTCCACTACTTTCAGATCCCATCCAAAAACAATGAAAGTTTCCATCTGCCCATTACTAGGGAACTTTTTTGGAAGTTTGAACTTTTCCCCCAATTCCAGTTTTAAAACCACACCTATGAGCCTGCCCTGGGAACAAGGCCCTTATTGTTCATCTGTCCTGCAGCAACCTAAGGAAGAACCACGTTTCTTTGAGTCTTTCTGGGCACAATCCACTCAAGCCTGTTGCAGAAGGAAGGACTTTTGTATTCAGGAACTTTTGTTAGTGGGGGAAAGGTGCACTTTTGAAGATCTGTCAGTGGGGCTCATTTGTTAAGAGGAGATTCCCATTCTCATCAAATCTAAGGTTTCACATGTACCAGACACTATCAGGTAACCTACTGAATTTTAAAAGCATCCTGCTGGTTTTTTTAAAGCTTTGATATTCTATTAGGAGATCAGAATTTAGTCTGCCATTAGGTTCCCAATTTAACACATTCTTTTTCTGTTCACTGCAATGACTATGCGTGGCTACGCAATGCAGGATTAGACACCACGAGTGTCTTGAGCACAGTAACTGTGCAAACAACTGCCCACTCACATTCAGCAGCTTCCAAGACCAGGACCAGAAACAGTCTGGAGTGCTTTTATTATTTTAGAAAATAGAAGTACTGAGTGCAGTTTAGTCACTTCAGGGAATTATTTTAGAAGCCACCTACTCCTTGCACTCTCCTGTGAACTGCCTGTCCTGGGGTTTGGACTAAGAAGGCAGTTCTCACTGGTTGCCCATCAGAAAGCTTACCTACTGCAGCACTGCACTGTTTCATACATGCACTGCTATTACAGTCCAATGTATGAAATGCACTTCACATCCCATTCTTTGCTTTTGAAGAAGAATGTCCTGATACAAATCCACAAAGTTTTAGGGTTTGGGAGGATTAGGAAAAAAAAATCTCTTTTGGGAAACATGGTTTCTTACATACCAATATTGTCCCCGACATAAAAACCATCCCCATTAAGGTATCACTTGGGCAGCCAAAGTCTCTCTCATCCAAATGTCTGATTCTGCACAGTGCTTAAGGAGTTTTGCCATGATATTGTAGTTCACATGTACCAAATAAACTCTAAATGCTAACTCAGCTTTGACTTCCCCAGCAACCCTCATCCACTTATCCTGGGAAAGTGAGAGCTGCTCAAAGTGTTGAACATTGTGACTAATGCTTATAGAAGTAATTAATTTCTCTGCTGATAAACTATGCCTGTGTTTTCTGAAGGACCCAAGAGGAATTCCTAACAAATGGTCCCATCTCTTTTGTCCCAGATGTTAACCTACTTGTACTGCACATAGAAACCAGAGCCAGATGTCAAAGCATCATGTCTAAACTATTTATTCCTATTTCTTAAGTTGATTTCAAAAGATTGCAACTTCACTTGACAGTTAACAAACATGTCGTTTGGAAAAACACAGAATGTGTATTGCACTTAAAAAAAACATGCAAGGCAGGAGGAAAGGGAGTTTAAAAATCACCTCAAGTAGCTACCCTGTTGTTTTTCAAATCAAAACACACCAGCAGAAGAGGAAGGTGGTGTCTGCTAGAGGAGAATAAATGGTGGGATTAGAGTCCTCAGCATGAACACATTACTGTTATTTATTATTTGCCAGCCCCCATATTGTGAAAGGGACCTCAGATGATAGGTGCTTTCCCCCCACTGATTAATAAGGTGCAAACCATAGGCTCTGTGTTCAGATTTACTCTATGCAGTCACGATACTCTGTCAAAGGAAGAGGGATTTTCTTTGCTAGCATAGGAAGCCTGAGCCAAATGCAGTAATCCTCATTCAGGCATTTCAGGGAGAATTGTGCTGGAGCAGTGCTTAAGGAGAGCAGGATTCAGCTGGTTTTAAGAGCATGCTGAGACAAATGACTACTAAACACTATTAGGGGTGTTCTCAATTACAGGAGGGAAACTGCACTAGAGGGATGGTACAGGACTTTCCTTAAGAACAGATAGGTTTGAGGGTACCTGAGCAAGCAGAGACCATCATCCTTCACATCCTACTGGTGAAGGTTTGGGAGCACAGGTGATAGAGATCAGTCATGCAGGAAGAAATGTGAGATCAGAAACCACTGTTTGTATCTACGGAGTTTGTCTAATGGAGATGCTACTTTCACAAAGTCACAGTAAGAAAAAGATAGGAACGTGGGTGGAGACTTGAAGAAAGCTCACCTGGTGAAAACCTCAGTGCCAGCAAACCCTCTGAGAGGGAAAACTTTTAGGAGTTATTACTGCTCGCTCCCTTGAGATTGAACCCCACAACACACTAATGGGAAAGGTCCAAAGACACATCTGAGAGCAGCCTGGTGGCATTTCCTGCTTACTCCTGGCTGGTACCTTCATTAGGAGCTATGCTAAGCCCAGAAGCCAGCATGGTCACTGCTTACTACAAGATTCCACTGAGATGATTTATGTTAGCACATGGTTTTGGCAAGCATAAAAACTCTCCCACTAAAGTTTCGTGACAATCTCATCTAACAGGAACTTTGCTATTTTGTTTTCTTTTAGGCTTCCCAGAAGTTATACTGGTAGGAAGGAACCACATGATCTTTGATAGGACAGTTACTAGACAAGATTTCTTTCATGCTTGACAGCTCTACAGGTCATGATTCAGGAAGATAAAAATAAAGGCAGAGCTGCATGAGAGCACCACAGCCAAACATTCCCATCTGAAGGTCTTGTGTTGTGCAAACGCTTTTGGAGAGAGACTGTCTCACCAAGAGAGCTAAGGAAGCATACAACAGTGAGCATCTGCCTTTTTGATACAGGGCTCTGCAAAGATTCACCTCGGTCAACTTTCTTCTCTCCCCACAGACCATTAGTAGTGGCCCTGAAACTCTCCATGGGATTTTCCTCCTTTCCAGCTGATTGGACACAAAGCTATTTGTCTCTTCTTAATTCTCCAGACATTTGGAAACAAATGTTGTCTTTTAAAATAACAGGGCTCTCAAAAGTACTAGATCTTTACAATAGGTGCTGGGAAATCAAATCCTAGTTCCCTTCCCTCTTGGGACCAAGGTAATTCATTTGATTATGCCTTTGTCAGCTCTAACTGAAAAAGAAAACAATTTTCCTACTTCTTATGCAAGTATCAGATTCTGAGATGAAGTCACACAAGCAGTTTCTGGAAGAAGTGGCCTTCACAGGCTGGGAACTTGGAGCTGGGTGGAAACATACAAACAGTTCAAGACTTCAAACAGAGTGCTTGTAGTGTGATTTAAGATATTGGCCCAGCATGTCAAGGCTACTGCCCTATTCATCAACTCTTCGCTTTGAAGAATCCAAGCATTTAGTAAACAGTTGTACAATTTAGGGTTGTGAAAACAGCACATATGTTCCCTGGATTTCACGTGGCCTTGTACATATAGCAGCTAAGCAACATTGGAAAATAACATTTGACAAGAGATGACAGAAGTTTTAAAGAGTCATGGATATGCCATAAAAAGTGTCTTCCAATCCTAACAGCTTCACAATCAAAATTTATGTTCATGTGAAAAACAGACGGCTCTTTGTAACTTGTCTTGACTCATTTAGCACTTAATCACTTGCATTTATAGGGAAGCTGGCTATCCAAATTAGCATTTATTTTGGTATCTCATTTTTCTTTCCCAATAGCTATTCATCTACTAACAACTTGATGATGTGTTTTACCAGACTAAAAACATACATCATCGAGTCTGACCAGGCACCGCTGGTGTATCTCCCCCTCTGCACAGTGATAAGTCTCTCCAGCAGACTACTCTGACAGCAATTTATTTATGCAGTTTACAGATTTCTTCTGCCAATCATTGCCTTTGGAATGCTCTCAAAAAGTGTGTTTTCTGGCCCAAAGCTGTGCTGACACCAGCATGCCCAGCTCCCTGACACACAGAAGTAAATCCTGACAGGAGCGCATAGTTGAAAGGGCTGCTCTGTGTACCAGCCTCTTTTCCCAGGAACAATGGGACTCTCCATCCCTTGACAGCGATAGCCTTGTTACAGCTGTATGAAGGCCAAGGACCAGCATATGCATCAGTGTTCCTCTCCTTCTAGTCGAATTCCTTGTGGAAAATAAGAGTATCTTGGGCATCTGGGATCTCAGACACCAGCCCTGCCTCCTTGGCCTGAACAACAGCTCTGCTACAGAAAAGTGATTTTACTGGCCTGGGATTCCTCAACAGTCAGAGATTTCACTTCTCACTGCAATGGCAATACCAAATACAAACCCCAAGTGCCCACTCATTGCTCTCTGCTCAGCAGTACTACATGCTGGGGGGGGGGAGCTGTTTTCTCTAGTGAGATGAGCATCTTTGACCACCAGTTTAATTACAAGAAATACTACATTTTACTACCAGAAGGGGTTGACTGGACTCCCTGGTCTCTGGAGACAGCATGGTCCTTCAGCATATCTGATTTACAGAGATGTTAGATGACTTTTAACACAGTAGAAGCCTTTCAACACTGACAAAATTGTCAAGCTCTGCAGATCAAGGCATGTCACATGTTCCACTAGAAAGATGACTAAATGAATGGTCTACAACTACCTGAAGGGACACTGTAGCCAGGTGGGGGTTGGGTTCTTCTCTCAGGCAACCAGCAACAGAACAAGGGGACACAGTCTCAAGTTGTGCCAGGGAAAGTATAGGCTGGATGTTAGGAGAAAGTTCTTCACAGAGAGAGTGATTTGCCACTGGAATGGGCTGTCCAGGGAGGTGGTGGAGGCACCATCCCTGGAGGTCTTCAAGAGAAGACTGGATGAGGCACTCAGTGCCATGGTCTAGTTGATTGGATAGGACTGGGTGCTAGGTTGGACTGGATGATCTTGGAGGTCTCTTCCAAGCTGGTTGATTCTATGATACTACACTAACAGGAAATGCAATTTATACCAAATAGCAGCAGTAGCAAGATGTGACATTGCACCTCGTTTCCCAGCAGAGGACAAAGAGGGAGAGGAGAGACGGAGCTCTGCACACCACGGCTTTTCTCATCAGAAACACACAGAACCCCTAGCTGACACCCCTGAAATATTGCTGTATCAGCTAACCATAGCTAATAAGACTTTTCATAGAAACCATTTCTATTTAAGCCATGCTCTATCACAACATGTATTTAATCCCTCAGAGTTTTTGATTTCACAGGGTTCTTGAGACTCTCTGGGTTTTACATTTAGAGAACCTGCATGTTGGGATTTTGTCATTCGGGCCTATTGATTGGATCCTAGGGAATTATCTGCATTTCAGCTCCGCTTGCCTAAGGCCAAATACACTAATTCCACTTCCAAATGTATGTGTCTTGCTTGGCAGCTCAGCCTCTGTGCTAGATTATCTCTACCTACAACTTAATTAGAAAGTAATCACCCTCGGCGGCGCTCATCTGGGACGGGCTGCCGCGAAGCGCAGTGGCACACACGATCCGCTACTTACGTGACACGCTTTGCTGGACAGAGTGAGCACGGAAAAGGCTCGGAGGAGTTTTCCTGCCGAGCCTCTTTAACAAATGATCACGTTCGTTCACGCTGAGGGAGAGAAAGGGAATAAAAATAACCAGTGAGCAACCAGACAGCTTCAAGTACAAGCCAACTCTATTTGAAGTGCTTGGCGGCTTCGACTGTGTCAGTATTTAAGATGGTTGTAGCATAAAAAGCAAATTTCTCTTCCTTTAAACTGCACATTATCAAAAGAACTCTCTAATAATGGAAACACTATTTCTAAGGCCACTTTGTGTAAGTTCACATTTAATTAATCCCTACTGTCCTACTATTATCATCACTATGATTTCTCTATGTCCATACCTATAAACCATTACAAAACATATCAGAAATCTGACATCAAGTGATAGGGAACATTAAAAAAGGAGATTTCTCCTTAGTATTATGCACATGGATCATAGCACCTACGAACTGCCTTAGCTCAGAGAAGGAGAACAGCTTTGAGGCTTAGCACATGGTAAAAGGCTTCTATCACACCTGCAAATTAGTCTGAAGCAACCAAAGTTGGAACCCATAGTTAATTCTCTCTTCTAAAGAACACTCATTTTCACCTCCCACACTGGAAAGGAAATTTACTATCCAGTTTTTAATTCAAAACCCCTTTGGTTTACACAGTTCCTGCCAAAGGCCCAAAAAATTATTACTGAATTTACAGAAAATGAAAATTAAAACTCAAGGCAGAAAATACAGCATGCTTACAACAGGCTTAACACATGTACACAGAACATTAGAGATAGGCTCCACTTTGATTTTTATCAAAAACACAGCTCATTCCATCAAGAGCTGTATGCCCAGAATTAACAAACAACAGCTAAGATCCTGACCTTTCCAAGCACTTCATTAGGTATATGAGTCACACAAAGTTCAATGGCCTTTAAAACAACCTAGGTGTCCAAATCTAATTGTACTGAGGCCTCAAATAACTGTTATGTATCAGATTATTTTGCAAAAAGATATTAAGTCTATTCTAGCTCAAAGTCCCTCTCCAACTGAGTTGGGTTTTTTTTTTTCCATCTCACCCTTGTACCTAACATTGGGATGGAGCCATTGCAGCTCCTTGCAGTGCCTTTATCCCATCTGCACCACATTTACACTGTTTCAACTTCCAGTCTGCAGCTCGTTCTTTCACATCATCATTCGCCAGCAGGAAGTGTGCTGGTTGTGCTGCGAGCATGGTTACATATCTGAATGCCAATGTTGATAGCTATCTTGGATTAGATTACAAATTCACCTACATTTGGTACACGGAATAGAAATCCCAGCAAGCGCAGCTGCTGCTGTCAGTGAGTTTACAACAGCTTTAAACAAACAACTCCCTTTCACTGAAGCAGTTTGGTAACTTCAAATAAGAAAGTAACCAAAGAGTCTCCAAGATGCCAACAATATGTAATCCAGTCATGCAGGCTTATATTCCACTTAATAGTCCATTAGGGTAATATCCAGGCTCATGCTCCTCTGTTCAATGCATGAGACATGCATGAAAGAAAAGGAGGATTCCTTCTTTTTTTTTCCCTGTGGTCTCTAAACTCACACCTGAGCTAGAAACTTGTACAGCCCATGGACAGCTGCTTAAAAATCTTTACAAACTGTCAACAGTTTCAGACACTTTGTCTCTTCTACTTCTTGGTGGCTGGCCTTGACGATCTTAAAGGTCTTTTCCAACAAAGAGGATTCGATGATTCTACTCTACAACTCACTTGGCAACAAAGAATCACATCTGCAATAGACAGACCAGGTTGTTTTCCCTGCCTGCAGTCTATTCCTTCAATACAAAAGAGAAATTGATGACAGATTTGCAAGCAAAAGTATAGATTCCAACTGAGAGTGTCAATCTTTAAGAGCTATTGAACCACGAAATCTGCATGTGTTCAAGGAAGAACATTTAGTTTCCACTAAACCCAGAGTTACAGCATGGAAGCTTCTAAGAATCTTTAAAGATCCCACAGGTTGAAAAAAAACAAACCAAAGACCAGCTGCTTGTAAGAAAATCAAGCACATAAAAAGATCTCCAACTGCTCAACACAGGCAGCATAACAGAAAGCATGCACTACAAAGAATTGCCAAGTAAGGTGATGGCAAGCACGAAGGAAAACATGACATTTCTCAAACTGTTAGCAGGCTTATGAAGTTCACGGCCCACAGAATCAATCATTACCAGTGCATGTGCAAACTGGTGATGCTCTCTTGTGCAGCCTCCCACTGGTTTCAGAGGATTGCTAGGTAACTGCAAACCCACTGACCGGTAAGTGTAGCAAAGCACTCTCGACCTTCTGCTGTCCTGTGATGACAGAAGTGGAATACTTGCTCATCTTCTGCAGCTGGACAACATACAAGTACAGTTTTTTTTCATTTCAGTAAGAGAACTAGAGGATGGTTTTGGATAGATGGCTTAAAAAGGGAATCATAAACCAATCACAAATATTTGTCCTAAGGGACAATTAAGCAACACCTGGCACAAAATTCTGACACTGAGAATTGAATTAGCTACAGCAGCAAAAGGCATGAGGAAAAAATTCTGTATCTTCCTGTTTACCACACAGCACCAGATGAAGTGTAGGAAGGTATCTGCCATGGGTCAATAATGGCTGGCTCCTCAGGCTTCTACATGCAACGATCCTTGAGTACTGTGTCCAGTTCTGGGCCCCTCAATCCAAGAGAGATGTTGAGGTGCTGGAACGTGTCCAGAGAAGGACAACAAAGCTGGTGAGGGGCCTGGAACACAAACCCTGTGAGGAGAGGCTGAGGGAGCTGAGGGTGTTTAGCCTGGAGAAGAGGAGGCTCAGGGGTCACCTCATTGCCATCTACAACTACCTGAAGGGACACTGTAGCCAGGTGGGGGTTGGCCTCTTCTCCCAGGCAACCAGCAATAGAACAAGGGGACACAGTCTCAAGTTGTGCCAGGGAAAGTATAGGCTGGATGTTAGGAGGAAGTTCTTGCCAGAGAGAGTGATTGGCATTGGAATGGGCTGCCCAGGGAGGTGGTGGAGGCACCGTCCCTGGAGGTGTTCAAGAAAAGACTGGATGAGGCATTTAGTGCCATGGTCTAGTTGACTGGATAGGGGCTGGGTGCTAGGTTGGACTGGATGATCTTGGAGGTCTCTTCCAACCTGGTTGATTCTATGATTCTAAGAAAGTGTGCTGTCAGGGGACTCCTGAAGGGTAGCGACAGTTTGCAGCTTTAAAGAAGCCAGAGCTAGGCTGCCTTTTATCTTGCTGCCTATAAAACTGAACCCACACCTGATTTTCCTATTTGGGAAGTTACATTGGATTGTATCTACACAGAGAAAAAAAAAATCACAGAAGAATTTGAGCATTTATGGTTTAAGTACAAGGGATATTTGAGTAGACTGCATGTCAAGACTAGGTAAGTACTCTAAAATGAACTCTTAATAAAGGTAAATGCAACACAGTTTTTCTGTAATAGATAAGTGATTTCTTAAGAGAGTTGAGATACAAGCCCTGAAAGGAAAGTGAAGGGAAGCGGGCTTCTTAGCTAAAGCATTTGTACTGATACCAAGAGTCCCTGCTTTCAGAAAAAGGTTTCTGTCTGCTACTAACAGATAAAGTGAAGACTTCTCAGTTTCCCTCACTCTTGGAGGCAAATCATGCAGATGATGAGGTCAGACTCGCAGGCACCAGGTTAGGCGCTGCTCACAGAAATACTGCTTGTAAATCAATCCCAAGTCTCGGTTGTGATTTTAAGTGTTAACACTGCCTTCCAGTGATTCCAGCGCCTAAATCCTCCCAGGGAATCTAAGGATGGCATCTTGAGATGCATTGAGGCAAAAGAGATCATATTCTGAATGTAGGTGTGTTAATATTAAAGATCTCAAAAACGGTGTCAGAATGAAAGAAATTACAAACACAGACACATTTATGGAAGTCACTGATCCAGAAAGTGACAGTGAAATACAGTTGATTTGGTTGGCTAGTGATCTTGGAGGGGGTAATGGAGTGACACTATCTATCTGTAATTATATAAAGCACACAGACAAAATGCTTTGAAGTAAACAGAGAGTACATCAGAGTAAAACCCATTAAAAATGTCCCAATTCTGAGCGTTACTATGAAAAAAACTTAAAAACATTAAACTCAGCCATTACTCAATATAAAAGGAGACTCAGTTGCTATCAGTAACCAAGAGTACCTTCGACCAGGAATACCTTTGCAATGCCTTCCTAAGTAGGTCAAGATGATATCTGTCTGCCTGGAAGTCTGCACTAACAACATTATGTAAATTCATTAAGTGAACGACAAATCAAAATGTAAACTAAAGGCAAGATGTTACTTCCTAACAATATTTTTCCATTCTGAGAATAAAATTACTCTTCTGACTTCATATCTGAATTGCTCTAAGGTGCCAACAGAGAATTTTCATTTTATCTTTTCTGTGTTCTCTTCTCATCCCTCACAAAAGGAAACAGTCCTTAAATCTAGGCAACAAACATCTGGCTTTACACATTCAAATGAGTTGCATCAAAACAAACAGAATAATTCAAAGCTGACCACAAGGTCCCAATGGCTCATTTGCTCAAGTAATTAAAAAAAGATGAGCTTCACCACCAATTAACCTACTGAGTCCTAATTAGCATTAATGAGGATTTGAGATACTTGGTATAGCTTGACCCAGAATGTCCTCCTGAGTCCACTAATTGGCTAGTGGCAAAAGCAGGGCTCACAAAGAAGGGAAGGTTAAAGTGGATGCAGGTGTCTCTTAAAATTGGATCTTCCCTGAGTAAACACACACATAGCCCAGTTAAAGAAAATAAAATAACCCAAGGCCACCCTTCTCTTTTAGGTACTGAACCCCTAAGGAATACAGTTCTGTTTTGTTATGATTTACTAGGAGACAGAAAGCGCAGCCACACCATAATGGGCAAAGTCATTTAGTTGCCATTGCTCTTAACTTGCTGCCCTCTGCGTTATTCAGCATTAGGTCAGATACACCAATTATATTGCTTGGGTTTGTATCTGCTTTTCCACTTCCTCGAAAGAAGAACTGAGCAGCTGGTGAAGCCTTACCAGAGCTGCACAAATAAAACACATAAGCATTTATCCTAGCTGCTATCCCACTGCCTTAAAATCATGCAAAACCGCCACGGCAGAGGCATGGCCCTTCCATGAAAGATACCCAGCACCCATGGCTAAGCCCAGAGAGAGGGCAAGCAAGGTACATATATCCATCTCATAGAATCATAGACAACCACCTCCTGAGTCATGATATTGAGTCATCACTTTGGCAAACAACTGCATATTGGCCCAATAACATAGAGAAACAACTAAAACCCAGAGGTGTTTCTTTCTTGTCTATGACAGAACTGAGTAGCTGGGAAGAGGCTTTAAGCAGTTGACTCAGGCAAGATCCATTATCAGTCTCAGACTGCCACAACAGCAGCTGTGAGGTGTGGTGACAATTCAGGGTAGTTTGTATGTTCATGGATTCATAGGACACCAGGTTGTAAGGGACCTCAAAGGTCACCTAGTACAAACTTTGGAAGGGACCTCAAAGATCACCTAGTACAAACTTTCAGGGTAAGACTATAGTTTAAATGAGGTGGTCCAGATTCCTTGAGGAAGGGACAGAATTAGACTGTGTCTTAAAAAACCAAAACAAACCCAAACCAAACAAACCAACCCCATACCCAAAAAAAAGGGAAAAAAAACCCAAACAAAATAACCAGAAAAGCAGAACAAAACCAACCCTCCTCCTAAAAAAAAAACCCACAAACAAAAAGCACAGAAAAAAAGAATCCCCAAACAAACCCAACAAGCAAGCAACCAAAAACCACAAAACCAAACCATACAATTTCTACTTATCTGTGCTGGTGACAGAATTCCCCAGCTGCCCTTGCAAGCAGAACCTGGAAGCTGGATTTTCATTTTGTTCTCAACATCTGGTTTAATGGGAGGTGCCCCTGCCTTTGGCAGGGAGTTTAGAAATAGATGATAGAATCACAGAATCTGTGGGTAAGCCCACAGAACAAGAGAGCATGCAGCTGTTTCTCCTCTCATCTGAATTAGCTATGAACCCTCTCACCCTACTGCCTGCAGGTGCAATGCCACCATATTTTTTTTGCCTTTGCTGCAGCATTTAGCAACAGATAGACCTTCTGCAGCTTGGTTTAAAATAGAAAACTCTCTAGAACTTACACTCAAATTCTGTCCTTAACTCCAGTCTCCCTACTACTTATATATATTTTCCAATGGAGCAGCAGACAAATCCTTGTTCAGTCTCCCTTCCACTGTCACATGTGCTGTTTAACAAGTTGTTGCCTAAGAAGCCCTGACTGGCCTGTGTATTCCTTTCCTTGTGGAAGAAGTGTCTTGCAACACGTTGTCCTCACACTGTGACAGCAGCAAGGGAAGGAGAGGAAAAGAAGAGTTTTACAAAATAGCCCATGTGGCTAAACACAGGTAAAGGATCAGGAAGTTTCTGCCCCTGTCAGCCTCAGCTGTGGATTAGATGTTTAGTTTCCCTTTTTAAAGTTTAAAATTAAAACATAACACTTCATTTCTTCTATGCATTCCAAACAGTAATGTCAATGGAAGGCTGCTGTTTTGTCAATGCTTTAACTTGTTCTCTTCCAGTTTAGACATAAGTGCACAAGAATGCACAGAACAGAGTTGTTAGGGCTACGTAGTGGGCTGTGCTAGTTTGAAGCTAGCTAGAATGTTTTGGTGAGAAGAACTAGATTACAGGCTGTGAAAGGGAAACAATGGTGATGACTGCTTCACTCATAGGCTTGTTGAGAGGTATAAGAGCAAGAATCCAAACAAAGTAGTTGCTCTCTATCCGAGCTTTGAGCTGCATTTCTCTCTCACCTAACCTGATTAATCCACCTGCTTCCTGCCCGCTCCTGGACAACTCTCTGTTCTTCCTTGGGCACAAGGCAACATCTGGGGTAAGGTGGAGGGGTGGGAGAAGGTGGAAGGGCAGTTGGGAGCCCTTCCTGAGGACTCAGGTTTCTGGGAGAGGAGTTGTGTTTCTGTATTACCTTTTACCTTGTATATTTCTGTATATAACTGTATATATATTGTAAATATCTGATTGTATATGGTGCTAAGTTGTAAATATAAGCTTCAATCATTTTCCAGAGCCTGCTGAGTCTAGTCTGGGTGATTTCCAAAGTGTGTGGGGGGGTTGGGTAACACCCAAACCATCACATGGGCAAATAACAACAAATGCAGAGCTGGCACAAGGAGAGCATAAAATCAACATTCCTGCAGGCCAAGAACTGAAAAGTAAAGCATGTAAACCATCTCAAATGCAAGCGACACTAATGCAGAAGGTTCAGCAAAACTCTTGTGTTCAAACACCCAGGACAATACAAGGCTGTGGAAGAAAGGACTGACTGGCTGAGTAAGCAAATACACCTCCATTGCTTGGGCTTCAGAGACATCACAGTGAGGAATTACCATTCTACATAACTGCAAAAGTATCAACCGTAGACTTCTGCTGGCTTCTCTCCCTTGGTCCATAAAGGCGAGATGTTATTTTTGGTTATCTAGCATTGGATTGTAGGAATGTTTAACTATGAGGTCAGAGTAGGAGGTTCTTTCAACTTAAAAGGCAAACATGCATTACTGATAATGAAGCTGCAGTGTAATCAAAGGAAATCTCCAGAGCATTTCACAAGGAAGTGTCTGAGGCATATAAACAGTAAAACAAAAATCAGCATTTTCTCTGCAGAGTCAGCGTCTACACACACTGCTCCTTAATCACTCAGGATTCAGTTGAAAAAAAAGACAGACATTCAAATCCATGCTCCTTTTGCATTTTCCTTTCAACAAAAACCCAGACCCTGGCTAGAAGATCACAGGGTCACTAGGCACAAACAACAGCCAAATGAAGACAGAAGCGTGCCTGTGCCGCTTGCAGGCTGAGCGATACAAGGAATTACCTATCAGAGGTGACTCCTGCACCAAGATAGTCAGGCTTTAGGGAGCACCAAGCTCTCCAAGGAAGCTGAAAGCCTTATGACGTGCCACAGCATAACACCTGCAGGCCTTGTTAACGCAGCAGCTTCCCAAATATATGTCATACCCACAGAGGAATTCTCCTTCTGTAAGGAAGAAGCAACTTTCCCTCTTTAAGAATTGTATTTGACATTATCCAGTCAAATGTTTGTTAAATAACAAAGGTATCTGGATATGCAGACTGACTTGGAATGTACTTAAAACAGGCTTGTAATGGTGAGCTCTCCAGGCCTGCAAGGTGTAGAACTGTGCCCATCTCACAGATGACCAAGTCATTTATCCTGCCTGGATGTGAAAATGTTGAGTGTCACATAACTTCAGCAGCAGCTCCATCTAAGTCCTGTGTGGTGACTGAGGGCTAAACCAGTTTCTGCTCTTACCCATTAGTCAGAGAAGTGGATAGTACTCCCTACACCATGCCACTTCCTTCAGCTTGTTCATTACACAAACCCACAGAAAGTTGAGCTGATCCAACTGAAGAGACAGAGCAAAGGTGAGCCAATATGGCCATGGAATGGTCTGGAAAACTCTTAAGCTAACCCTGCAGCCACATCAATGGAACTCCACAGATCCATAGCCCTCATCAACGCTCTGCAGAAAGACTGCTTTTACAGCTTGTGATCTGGCCCAGTAACATGCTACTGAAACAGCAGTTTGCCTTTCTTATTACATCTTGGAAATTCAAATGCAGAACCCCAGCATGAAAGAGCTCCTGCAAGCAGCAGGTAGCAGCAGGCCCCATGTAAGGTGTGTGCAAGTCCAGCCAGCAGCAAAATCACCCTGCAATGGCAGATAGAGGACAAGGCACACTGTGAGCTTCAGCAAGCCCTGTAAGCAGCACTCAAGTTGTACATAAAGTTCTGGGACCAAATTCTCCACTCTAAGTCCACAAATTCCTCAGGTTGGTCCTTAAAGCTGTGTGGCTAAAAGCAGGGGAAAGCTTTTCTTTCTGGTGACAAGCAAGGATAATTTACATTTTATTTTGTCATCAAAACGTTCTAAGGCAGAAAAGCCAAACTTATTCCCTTGATTTCACAAACCACATGCCAAATCCATTCTAGCTTTCATTTTTGAGGCTGCTATTCCTAAATTTCTCTCCAAGACTACTGCTTTGGATAGAAAAACAGCATTACCAAGCACCTTTAAAAAACCTCATCTAAAAAAAGCAGACACTAAACATCATATGCCTCTCTGAAAAGCAATAACCCTAAGAAAGCAATAAATGAGATCTCCCCCTGCTTAGACTGCCTTCCATTTCTAAGCACTGCAAATATTAAGCATGTGTTTATGCATTTCATTACACTGAGAGAGGAGACAAATCATTGTCAGCTATCTCAAAGCAAGCTTAACACAAAGGTGAAGCCTATTTCTGGCTTTGGCCGTTAATAAAATGTGGGAACTGACTCAATTGTCTGAGAAGCAGAAAAAAATAAGTGTGGCTTGCTGCTTTTCAGCTATCCTCCTTTTGGTACCAGTGCTGTTCACTTCTTGTCCACAAGTGCCTCACTTTGCACTTAGTTTAGTGGCGGCTGCTTGGTTGTATCCTCTACAGAGGCAGGAATACAGCTGCAATTAGAACATTCTTTTCCTACTGAAGTAGTCACCTTGGAGGCTGAAGTTTTCCATGCTTGGTCTCTATTCAGAGGTGGTAGTTTTAGATATTCAGGTGGTTTGTTTTGCTGTTGCATTTTTTTATTTTATCCAAACATTCTGGTTCTAAAAAACTCCACTTAAAGACTTGGAGAAAAACATTTCTGTGTTCAAAGATTCTAAACTCCTCCTCTCAATTTTTTTCTTCCTTCTTCTTTAGAAGAAAAAAAAAAGTTGAACAGATCAAGGCAACAACAAAAACCGGTGAAGTTTGAAAGTGTCTGTATTTGGTTGATCTGAAAACCAAACAACCAACCCAATTTGCTTTTCTCTGAGCATTTGAGTATTTTGCAATTTTCCACTAAAAAAATAATATCTACCACAACTTTCTGGGTTTTTCCATCCTTGCCACATGTAGCTTAGTACTTTATTCTTTGCCACGACTCAGAGGTGTGAATGCAGGCTGTCCTGCCTGTCTTCTGAGACTGGGTTAGCCAGCAGAGGAGCAGGGGCTGACTGCTGAAGCCATTAGGCTGGAGTAGTTGTTTTGGAGCAGTTCTCCTGCTGTGCAGCCTGGAGGGAAGATTTCTTCCTCTCTCCCCTGTGGAGATGCTCGGTGCCCAACCCAGTAATTCAGGATTAAGCATCAGAGAGATTGGCCCCTTAATCAGTTTTAACTCTCATCATCTTCTGTCCTGTTCTCTCTATTCTATGATTTTAATTTACAACTTCATTTCAGCCTTTGTACAGATACTGTACCTCTGTCAACTTTGACTTTGCTGGCAGATTTGATCACAGCTCTAAATCCTCCTCCAGGTCACCAGGTTTTAACCCTATTTGTGCATTGGATCTCCCTCAAGGTTACATGATAAGCACAGTCAAGATGTCAAATAATTAATTGCACTTGAGAAAGGGCATGTCAGCTCAAACTGGTCTGTACTAGCAGCTGGGCACTTGGGTCCCCAGTACCAATGAGAGCATAACTCACGCCCTCATGCCTGTGGCCAACTTCTGATATCTTCTCTGCCCTCTGCTCCTTCCCACTTCTGCCTCACAGCCTCTCCACTCTTCAACTCTGAGCACAATTAAACCCAGTAATTTAAATAGCCTCTCACACATGGGACAGAAATACTGGAAATTAACAGTACATACTGAAATGAAATAACATGATGATTCTGTACTGATACAAGACAGGAGGGAGAGAGAAAAGACTAAGTGTAAAATAAAACAAAATCATGCATTTTCTACCTACCATATAGGAATGTGTACCATATGGAATCAAAGAATTTAAAAAAACCCACTGATATAATTTCATGTGCTTTCTGCTAGTAAAAGGAGTCTAATATCTTTTTACTAGAAAAGCTGCAAGGAAAGATCATAAATATGCCAGTCACTTTGTTGTGTATGCTGGTGGAGAAATCTCAGCTTTGCTTCCCAGAAATGGTGTGAAGAACATCTGGGGAAATTGATAAACAGACTCAAAACTCAAAACTCAAATACAACTCTCTCCTCTTCAACCTCATTTTATGTTCAGCTGCATTGAGATCACAGTCATGCCTATTTTGAGTAAATACGCTGAAGTCAACGTGGTGGTGAAACAAGAATTTGGCTCCTAACATCCAGTGCTGCTTAACCAGTTGAAAACACAAGACTGCATTTGTTTCAAGTAAGATTCATTGTGTCTGCTGATGTGAAGAGGCCTTACTGGCATGGTCTCCCTATTCAAGCAGAGGTAATCTGAAATGCATCAACGAAGAGACAAAGTGCTTTGAAATATAACGAGCCCAAGCCTCCTTCCTCTTGATCTTAACAAAGACGTTTGCCTTTAGCTTGGGAACCACGAGATCACACCCTCAGTTCACTCAGGAGTTTAAGAGAACTGTTAAGTCTGTTTTACCTTTTCTGCTTCTGCTGGCATGATGCTGAGAGCTCTGCCATTCTTGGCTCTTGCAGAGCCAAAAGCTCAAGTACAGTTTCCCACATTCTCCTCTTGCTCCTGCCCAGGGGTCCGTGGAGTGGACAAGTCTCCACGGATACCTGCATTGGCTCACCCATTACCCGTTGCATCACACAGCTCCTGAAATGAGACAGGCCTCTGCCCTCATCTGACAAGACTGAGGCTAAGATAAATAAGACATCTCGCTCTCAGGGTGAAAGCCAGGCATGCACGCCTCACTAACGCAACAGAGCTCGATTTTCTGAGAAGCACTTAAGAAAGAAAATCTCCACCAGCACATTTCCTTGTTGAAGGCAGAGGAGAGCCTGTTGGGAATTGGTGGTTTAGATGCACTGTGAAACAGTATTTGTTTTATGACATGGAAATGGAAGAAAGAGGTGGCTAGCTATCACGAGCGGGTGTCTGAAAGCAGCAAGAGGAAAAGGGCATATTGCAAAATGCTGTGCAAAAGCACACTGGAACGCTTCTTTGTCACCTGCAGCTGCATTTCACTAGCTCTGTAGTTGCCTCCCTTCAACTTTGTTGAAGACAAAGCACTGCCTCCCAGATCTCCAAATAATTTGTCCCAATACTTCAGTGATGCAGGCACTTTCCTGCAATGCCCCAGACAGGCCCTTCAACTTCTTGTAGAGCATGTAAATCATGAAAGCTACACTACACTGTTTTTCAGTATCAAATAATCTTCTAATTCTGGCCACTGACCAATTGAAAACAGAACAAGTAACAATCAAAAAATTACTCTCAAAGGGAGCTCTCTGGCAGTTCTAAGACAGAGAAACCCTCTGAAACAGGAAATCTACTGTTGCAACGAGGAGGCTGGACAGCTTTGCTTGCTCTCCATTAGCTGGCCAGTGGAGCAAGGAAGTGACATGAGTTTCCAAAGTAAAGTTTGCATTGGTCCCTAATCAGGCTTTACTCCACCTGAACTCCTGCTGACTTGAATAAGAGGTTAGATGGAATGAAAAGCAAATGAGCACTTGAAGATTCAGTCCACTATGAGCCAAGATTTAGTTGTAAACTTAAAGACACAAACCCCTCTGCAGCTGAACTCAATGCCACTTTTGAACACAAATCTGTAGAACAACTGTTTGTTTTCTTTGTGTAAATCTTGCATGTTAACATGATTAGGTCTACTGTGCAGGTGTCTCCATATGTCCATGTTTGCTTTGGCATGCAAGTTGCCCCTCTCACCTCTCCAAATTCATGTAAATTTAGTGTTAAATCCTGCCTTTTGTTTCATCAGAGTGCCAGGGAGCCTCTCTCCCTTCTGAAACCAAAGCTTGCTCACATCACAGCTGGGCTGGAGTCCAGCCCAGCACTACTGGGTGCCAGACTGGGGAGGGCAAGTGCAATTACACATCCTGCATAAGTAGTCTGGCAACTCTGGTATAGGACCCATCAACAGCCCCTTAACTGCACACTCCCTCTTCTGCTTCTTAAGCTATTTCTGGACTTGCTACTTTTCCAGATACTTCCCCCTAGCCTGATGAAATTCCCTGTTCCTAGAATCATCTGACTTTGTAATTATCCCAGCTTCCAGAAAAAGGAGATTTTTAGGCATCCAGATTCGCCATGAATGAGAATACAACCCTTTACAGCTCAAAACAATTCAAGTGATACACCCTGCAAGCATCACTCTGATGTTATTTACAAGGTTTTTGAGACCCAGCTGGAGTGCTGACACTCTTCACTGTGCTACCACCCGCCCTGCTGTTTGCCCTTAGTAAGGCAAAAATGTGCACCTGCTTTTTTGGATCAAGACAAGCAAATCAAATTTTAGAAACTGTTCAAAGGGGCTGAGATTCACAAAGATGTAATGAGTACTAGTCAAGACAATTTATCCACCTGAAAAACTGTCTAGCAGGAACACTTGGCAAAATGAAGACCCTCTTTGACAGGCTCTGTTTAGGTATCTCGCAGCACTCCTTCCCCAAGTGCAGTGAGGACTCAGGTGCTACGCTGCTCACGTTTTACAGAAATTCAGCTGAGCCACAGCAAACTGTGGGCATCCTGTTGTGCAAGCCTAGATGTACTCACTGCTCTTTGGGCTTGGTGAATTGGTTTTTGTTTAGCAAATTAGTCCCAAGCATTCAGATCTTGCACCTCATTTTTTGTCTATGGTCTAGGCAACGATCAAAGCAACTAGTTCCTCAAATGCATCTCTTATCTGTAATTGGGTGTGAGTTTTTGTTGTCTGTTTGTGAAAAACACAGAACAAAAATAGTGTCCACTATGTGGGCCGGGAAAACAGATGTGATGACAGCCAGCTTATCTTCCACAGCTGCCTGAACAAGCCAAAACCTAATGGGTATGTGCTCACGAACACTTCCAACCAACAGCTAGAAATGTTACTTGGAAGTGGACAGCTCTCCGCTTCCTATTGGAAGCGAGCAGGTTCAGGTTACTTTCCCTTGCTGCACAGCATCATGCTACCACAAATACCCCAAGAGCAATGGGATCCAGATATGCCATGAACGAGACTACAACCCTTTACAGCTCAAAACAATTCAAGTGATAGAACCTGCAAGCATCACTCTGATGTTATTTACAAGGTGTTAGAGACGGAGCTGGAGTGCTTAGAGCGCTGACACTCTTCCCTGTGCTACCTGTGAGAGACGAGCATGTATCTCACAACTCATTTCCACTAGCTTCAAGAAAGTTTTTAAAGAACGTGAATCAGAAAGACAGTAACGGCAGAATATTCCCAGTCGGCTTCTTTCTCGCCCTCACCCTTCCCCTTGGACAAGCACACGATTTTCAGCAGGTGTGAAAGAGCCAGGAGACAAACAAGAGAGATAAAAGACAGAACAACTCTGAAGAGCACTCAGGAAGCCACATCACAAGCACAGCACAGCAGCTCCTAGTAGGCAGAGGCACTCTACCATTATCTAGTTCACAGATGGACCACCCAGACAATCTGGGAGCAATTAGGAATGAGAACAAACAAATGCATGGAAAGAAGGGGGGGAGGGAGAATGGGAAAGGAGAACCAGAAGGAATTCCTTACATCATCTCCATGCAAGCGTTTCGAGAATGAAGTGAAGCTATATGGAGGAGGAATGTAGATGAAAGAGTTTGCAGTGAGAATGCAATAAAATGAAAGGCTATGAAAACATGCATTGTATGAATGAGTTACAGCACCATCATTAAATTTACAGAAAGTTAGGACAGTGTGTAAACAGAAGAAACTCATCAAAGTCTTAGAGACATACAGACACACATAAACAGATCAAATGTTAACTGTCTCTCTCTCTCTATTAACAGTATGTCACCCTGCCTCGAAGCACAGAGATTCATCAGGCAACAAGTTTGAACCACTCTCCACTGTCAGTAACTGTTCGGAAAACACAAATGCTACAAACCAACACTAATGCAACTTTATATCCTATGCATAAAGGAGAACCACAGCAACAGCTAAGGGACTCATACTACCAGATCCATGTGCCTTCAAACAGTGTTTTCTGCTGGCCTGGGTTCCACTTCTCTGGCACCTAAACCAGTCTACCAGTCAGCACCTCACAACACCAAGTTACACTGTCCTGGGAGGTTGACCTGATTTTGGTAGCAAGTGCTTTGGCTCCAACAGACTTTAATGTGACTACTCAGCTCTCTAAAAACAATGCCCACTTTTAAAATTAAATACCTGATTTCAGACATCTTTTTTTGTTTTAAACTGTGGCACAGAAGGTTGCCTTTATTGGCCAGTGCTGCAAAATTTGCCTTCTTTTTGGAACAATTTGATGTGCAGTTTGCAACTCTTGCAAGTGAGCACAATACATAAACTGTGTTTTGTAGGAACCAAGTCACAGCAGAAGGATGACTCAAAGTAAAACCTAAACATACCAAGTGTTTTGAAATGATCTTAATCAATAACACTGTGTTTACTTTGTCTTGGCTTCTGAGAAATGAACACTGGTCACTAAGGACATCTTATAAACATGTTAAAAGTTCAAACAAGCATTCAAAAAGTTTTTCACTTTACTATAGTCTTGGTAAACTCACTCCCTGATAATTTTCACTAAAAATAGGGTTTAACAACTCAAGTTCAGCTGGAAAAAAGAAGAAAAATCTATCCCCTCATCTTAGCAGCAGCTACAATATGGCAATTAGTTTACCTTAGAATAGACATCAAAGGCTCAAAGGATGACCCTGCCCTGGAAGAACAAAATCTTTTAAAAGCCCCATTCCACTCAGCTTGATAGTTTATAAGGTTTGCTAAAATCCAGTTTAATGATCATGTAGTTTCTTAGCAAGTCATGTGGTGCCATATTGTGAGTTAGTTCTAAAACCTTTTTGAACTTCAGGAGCTTTTCTGACCAGCTGATGCGGAACCATGTTCTGAGTCGGTAAATGAAACTGTTGGATGCAAAAGCCTCGGTATGATTTTCTTTGGGTTCATTCAGAAGAGACAAAAGTTCCCACACAAAATGTACTCTCTCTTTACAATGAAAGATTCAATAATAGCAATATGTTCAGGTCCATATGGTGTGGATACAAGGAAGAGGCAAAAAGAGAAATCGAGAACCCTGAAAAACAGGAGCTGCAGTGGAAAACAGCAAAAACATTTAAAAGACCCAACCCAACACACAAACAAACAATCCCTTACAGTGAGACTGGATTAGCCATTGCTTCTTTTAAGAGGATTTTTTTTTCTGGATGGTATAAAGCACAATCCTTTCAAAACTAGTCTGGCTCAGTGGTCAGGTAATAGCACTGTGTGTTACTGAGCAGCAGTTTCCAATACAGCCTCAGAACAATAATGCAGGAGAAATGAAACTGGAAGGACCCACTTCAGTAACAGGAGCAGACATATATGAAAAAGAATAACAATAAATAATATATTACAGGAAAGAAGCCTTCTTACCCTATCTTACCCAGATTTGAATAGTGAATGAAAAACAGGGAGGGGAGAGGACAAGAAAGATCTGTTTTAAACATTAACATGAACTTGCCGCACCTCTTCCCATTACTATCCCGAAGCATGGCTTTCCCCAGCTCTCTTGTCTTCGTCTCCAACTCCTGAACTTGCTCCAGCAAAGTTTTATGGTAGGTATGCTTGGCCCTGTTCCACAAGGAAAAGACAAAAAGAGACAAACAAAACAAGAAAGCCACGTGAACATTTGTTTTGCTAGAAACCCCCAGCTTTACCTCTCAGGTTAGAGGCATGCAGCTGACCCTTGAAGGAAATAAGGCATAGTGTATGCATGTCAGTTCAGGTCCACAATACCTAGGAAATATTACTTAAGAAATGAGAAATTGGAAAGCCTTTAAATTCAGCAGAGCTCGGCTGCTTCAACACACCACTCAAAATCTAACCAAGCAGCAAAGCTATAGGACTATGGAGACCTGACACTGCTGCCATGGGACTGCTCAGGACCCAGGCATTCAGACAAAAGAGCTGGGCTTCATTGAATATTCATGGTAGTAAAACATGATTCTACTCGTCTTTTGAGCTATGTGTGGCACTGCTCTGAAAACCTGAGGAGAGTCTTGGATAATAATTGCCATTCAAGCCCCTTTATTTTCATTTATTAGTCTCACATGACTTGGAAAGGCACTTCTCTCCCCACTGAGCTTTCAAAGTGACAGTAACAAGACTGGCTGTGTCCTGTTTTCTCAGCTTGAGGATTCAAAGAGTAATCCATGTATCACACATGCATCCAAAATTTGGAGAGCAGTGTCCCCCATGAAGACACTTGTGCCTTTTTTTCCCATTTCACTACTGTTCCAGTGACATTACACCTAAATTACGGACAGAATATAGTTCTCTCTGTCTTGACATGTTGAAAGCAGTAATACAAAATGCAGATCTTTCTCCAATGGGCAGTTTTCAACCAGCTTCCTCTTTGTGTTCCTTAAAGTGTCTCATGAGATTGTATTGATTTGCATGCGACTACACAATAAGCTTGACACAAGATGGAGCCAAGTCAGTTATGACACCACTTGCTTCATGGCATTAAAATAATAGTCTTCAACTCTAGAGATGGCAAAAATGTCTTTAAAGTTTTATAAAAATCTTACATGCAGATACTGTAATCTTGAACCAGTGCTGCAAAACAATGTCAAATTCCCTCCAGCAAAAAAATAGCAACCGGTGTACATGTAATTAAAATATAATGAAGATGCATTTATTTTTAACAAGCATGATTCTTATTACTCCTTCCACTGGGAATAAGAAACAAAGACCACAAAAATCTTTCCTGATGTTATTTTAGATGACTATGCCTTGATGCTAATCCGAAGTTATCCAAGTCCTCTGGTCTTTGTGTTGTTGAATTAGGCCCCAAATGTCTTCAAATAAGAAGCTAAAATGGAAACTACGTTTCAAAACACATCTGCATTTAAGAAGGAAGAAGAGAGAACGACAAAAGATGAAGCATAGCAAAACCTGGAGGCAAACAGTCTCAGGACGTACACAGAAGAGCATCCTATTAAAACAAACCACCAAAGGTCTGTGACTTGAAAGAAATGCGAACGTACTGCGAAGGGAAAAATCAGTAGCAAGGATATTTTAAAAACAAAATGTTTCAAGAATGTGAGATTACCAATAGCTGCACAGAAATTAGTCATATTGCTGTAAGTAGTTAAGCTAATGATTAATCTGGGCTCCTCTTTGAGGGAGGGAAACTACAGCCATTAAAATGAGAAAGCTTTTCAGCTATTAATTCTTATAATCTTTGCAGCTGACTTTACTATAACTTTCTAAGTAAATACAGTGAAATTTTGACCTTGAATGTCCAGAATCCTTTATAACCAGTGTTCCCTCAGACAAAAACACAGAAATCTATAAGTTATTCAATGTCTCCAAAGGTTCCATGTTTATCTTGCTACAAACTGTAAGAGATGAGGGATGCTTTTCTTTTCACTTTGAATGAATATGAATTCAAAACAGCACAATGGAGGTCAAGCAATAAAATCCAATTGGTGCAGGACAGCACGCAGAAGCATTGCACTGATGTTTCACAATGAGATGTTGTATTTGATGTTCAGCTGAAATTTGATACATAACAAAGTCAAACTCACCTTTCACTCACACACCAGGATACTAAGATCATAGACCATAAGAACAGGCAAAAGGTTATCTTTGTGTTATGGGTGGCCCTATCCTTTCCAAGCCAGGGAAGTGCATAGCTTCACTTCATTGCTTCAGGAAAATATTTAGAAGACTTGGGAGGCCAGAATATATCAGGGAAAAGCATGGTTACATTCATAAACTTTTCTCAGACATGATGACATCTCTGTTCTGCCTCACTACCCTCAAAACCATTTTAAGAGTCTTACGCTCCAGGGACTGCAATTGTGTGCAATGATGAGAAGAGCAACTTATACCTCTCTCATTTACACTGTGGAGCTGGCAAATTCAACATGCTCCTCCCTCCACGGCAGGAAAAGTATGTTAAGTTTTTGGTAATAGTTGGAAGGCTCAAGAAATTTTTTACTGTAACACTAAGTATTTAAGACACCAACTACGAATAAATTCTTGCGCTCTTGCCTGATTTTGCTGGAACGCATTCTGTGTTTTTACAGTTCTCACACAGCTCAGCTATTTCAAGACCTCCTAGCACCAGTGGCACATGCCAACTGTGAGGAAGCACTCACCTTATAAAGCTCAGCTTGTTTCAATGGTAGGACAACTGGGACTTTTACAAGGCAAAAAACAAATCCAAACCAAGCCACTGGATTCTGTTTAGTGGACCAGAGTTAACAATGTAGTATTGCAGCCAAGTATTAATAAGCTTCCTTCTCATTTTAAAGTTTTCCACATTTCCCTGATTCACTTTTAATGGAAAAAAAAAGTAAATAACACTGGATCTGCAGAGAACATGGGAAATAAGTGGTGCACTGACAACTGTAGCCAGTGTAACAAAAGGGACATGTAAAAGTAGCTTTCTTGCAGCATTAAATGTTTTGATAACGAATGCAGCACAACAGTTTGGAAACAAGGATTTGCATGAGTTGGAAACACTTTCTTATCCCTTTTAATCTTCTTCCAGACAAAAGCTGTGTACTGTATTTATGGCTTCCCGGCAGTATTTTGTACTGAAATTAGGCATGTACCTTCTGGGTCACATGGAAGCACATTCTGTGGACATATGCTTTGTGTCCAAAAGAAACTGAAAGGGATAAATTCCATGATCAGAAGAAGTCAGAGATGTTTGAATTTTACGGCCAAAAGCAGATTCTGCTGATTTACAGACAGCAATGTGCTGTAACCACTGCTGTATAAATCTGCCAGCTGATTTCCCGAGACCTTGGGCTCAAGTTTTGGATGGCAAGCCTCTTGGAAAGGAAACAGACCTTTATTCCTTCCACACAGCAGTGCCAATATCTGTATCATTTCATTTAAAGTAGTTAAAATGTTAATGGTGTCAAATTTTCAGTGACGGATAAAAAACAAATAAAAGGGAAGGAGGGAGGGAAGGAGGGAGGGAAGGAGGGAGGGAAGGAGGGAGGGAAGGAGGGAGGGAAGGAGGGAGGGAAGGAGGGAGGGAAGGAGGGAGGGAAGGAGGGAGGAGTGGAGGGAAGAGAGGGAGGGAGGTGGGGAGAAAGGGAGGGAAGGAGGGAGGGAGGGAGGGAGGGAGGGAGGGAGGGAGGGAGGGAGGGAGGGAGGGAGGGAGGGAGGGAGGGAGGGAGGGAAGGAGGGAAGGAGGGAAGGAAGGAGGGAAGGAAGGAGGGAAGGAAGGAGGGAAGGAAGGAGGGAAGGAAGGAGGGAAGGAAGGAGGGAAGGAAGGAGGGAAGGAAGGAGGGAAGGAAGGAGGGAAGGAAGGAGGTAAGGAAGGAGGGAAGGAAGGAGGGAAGGAAGGAGGGAAGGAAGGAGGGAAGGAAGGAGGGAAGGAAGGAGGGAAGGAAGGAGGGAAGGAAGGAGGGAAGGAAGGAGGGAAGGAAGGAGGGAAGGAAGGAGGGAAGGAAGGAGGGAAGGAAGGAGGGAAGGAAGGAGGGAAGGAAGGAGGGAAGGAAGGAGGGAAGGAAGGAGGGAAGGAAGGAGGGAAGGAAGGAGGGAAGGAAGGAGGGAAGGAAGGAGGGAAGGAAGGAGGGAAGGAAGGAGGGAAGGAAGGAGGGAAGGAAGGAGGGAAGGAAGGAGGGAAGGAAGGAGGGAAGGAAGGAGGGAAGGAAGGAGGGAAGGAAGGAGGGAAGGAAGGAGGGAAGGAAGGAGGGAAGGAAGGAGGGAAGGAAGGAGGGAAGGAAGGAGGGAAGGAAGGAGGGAAGGAAGGAGGGAAGGAAGGAGGGAAGGAAGGAGGGAAGGAAGGAGGGAAGGAAGGAGGGAAGGAAGGAGGGAAGGAAGGAGGGAAAGAAGGAGGGAAAGAAGGAGGGAAGGAAGGAAGGAAGGAAGGAAGGAAGGAAGGAAGGAAGGAAGGAAGGAAGGAAGGAAGGAAGGAAGGAAGGAAGGAAGGAAGGAAGGAAGGAAGGAAGGAAGGAAGGAAGGAAGGAAGGAAGGAAAGAAGGAAGGAAGGAAAGAAGGAAGGAAAGAAAGAAGGAAGGAAAGAAGGAAGGAAAGAAAGAAGGAAAGAAAGTCCTGCTGAGGAGGGATTTTTCACTCAATGTTCATAGAGGTGTCCCATTTAAAATCTGCTGGGAAAATATTCAGCCTATCAATCGTATATGTTTGTCTTGAGAGCTTCACAATCTCTGTACATGCTTGAACTGAACCACTGAAAGGATTATGTTGCTGAGATTTCTCCAGGAAATAGCAAGGGCTGAGTCAGTAACAGTTTTAAATGAGTAATAGAGGAGGATGACCCTGTCTTGGTCTGGCCTGTTTTGCAATTCTTCAGTCATTTTTGCCAAGAACTGATAAGAACAGAGGATAACTTCAGGACATTCAATTACCATGAAAACATTTGAAAAACTACAGAATAATCTTGTATGCCTAAATATGTATTTGATCCCTGATGCTGCAGACAGCTGAGCTCCTCTTTAGCTTTAATCACAAAAGCAGCCCTACTGACTTCTAAGAAGGTAATTTTAAATAATACCTGACACAGGAGCAGGGCTCGTTACGCTAAATGAATTTAAAGGGTTTTCTTCAGAGCTTTAAAATGCAAGTCACAGACAAAGTACCTAAATGTAAACATTTTGACCTCACCTTTACAAAAATAAATTTCAATTGTAAAAGTAACAAAACCCCCTCTGGCTAAGCTGTCAGCCCATGGCTTGGATGGCAACACTCTGTGCTGGGTTAGGAACTGGCTGGAGGGCCAGACCCAGAGAGTGGTGGTGAATGGTGCCACATCCAGCTGGCAGCCAGTCACTAGTGGTGTCCCTCAGGGATCAGTGCTGGGCCCCATCCTCTTTAACATCTTCATAGATGACCTGGATGAGGGCATGGAGTCAGTCATCAGCAAGTTTGCAGATGACACCAAGCAGGGGGCAGATGTGACTGGGTTGGAGGGCAGAAGGGCTCTGCAGTGGGACCTTGACCGCCTGGACAGATGGGCAGAGTCCAATGGGATGGGGTTCAATAGGTCCAAGTGCAGGGTGCTGCACTTTGGCCACAACAACCCCATGCAGAGATACAGGCTGGGGTCGGAGTGGCTGGAGAGCAGCCAGAGCAGTGTGCCCAGGTGGCCAAGAGAGCCAGTGGCATCCTGGCCTGCATCAAGAATGGTGTGGTCAGCAGGAGCAGGGAGGTCATTCTGCCCCTGTACTCTGCACTGGTTAGACCACACCTTGAGTCCTGTGTTCAGTTCTGGGCCCCCCAGTTTAGGAGGGACATTGAGATGCTTGAGCGTGTCCAGAGAAGGGCGACGAGGCTGGTGAGAGGCCTTGAGCACAGCCCTACGAGGAGAGGCTGAGGGAGCTGAGATTGTTTAGCCTGGAGAAGAGGAGGCTCAGGGGTGACCTTATTGCTGTCTACAACTACCTGAGGGGTGGTTGTGACCAGGGGGAGGTTGCTCTCTTCTCTCAGGTGGCCAGCACCAGAACAAGAGGACACAGCCTCAGGCTGCGCCAGGGGAAATTTAGGCTGGAGGTGAGGAGAAAGTTCTTCACTGAGAGAGTCATTGGACACTGGAATGGGCTGCCTGGGGAGGTGGTGGAGTCGCCGTCCCTGGGGCAGTTCAAGGCAGGATTGGACGTGGCACTTGGTGCCATGGTCTAGCCTTGAGCTCTGTGGTAAAGGGTTGGACTTGATGATCTGTGAGGTCTCTTCCAACCCTGATGATACTGTGATACTGTGATATTAGACTATTCAATCATAATAAGGCACACCTTCATTACTCAGACAAAGCTGCCTCCCTCAAATTCAGGACTAACTTCACTCTCTCACGCTGCTGGTTGCATTGGCAGGTGAGAAATCACTTCCATTTCACTTTGCTGAGTGGTTTTCCAAAGGAGTACCACCATGTTGCACTTACTGAAAGGCTCTGTAGTTCTATGCATATCAAAACTGGTGTGGTCAGCTGTAGCCATTTGAGCTAGATTTCTAGCTCAGACATTAAAATAAATTAGGAACAGAGAAACTTAGACACTGATTGTGAAGTGGAAAAGTAGTGGAGTCTGAGAGAAGATGTGAACATGCCAGGGATATGCCATAAAACGGCAACAATGGATATGCTAACATTATTTCACTGGAGCATAAAAAATTTTCTGTTGGGAAGCATAGCTTGCATATGCCCCTTGCTGCTTTGTTGTGCCTGCTGCTATCTCCCCCCACTGCTGTTTTGGCTTGCTGCTTTGCTGCTTCACTTTACTCCAGCCTCACCTCCTCTAAGGTTACTATATTCTGTAATAGTTTATTCTGTCTATACCGTTGTGTTTAGTTTAACTGTAAAAATACAACTCCATTTTCTGACTTCCCAAATCCTGAATGGTAGTAAATTTTCTCTCTCTGGGGCATATTTACAATAAGTTATTGAGGGGAGGATCCACTCTAACCCATAACAACAGTACATGCGCACAAAGTAACTCAGGCAATACCGAGAACTCATTTGGGACTTACGCTGTCCACGCCACGTCTTTAAGAAGGCACGCAGTGGGCACGAGGAACAAGCCAAACCAGAAGTATCCACATCTTAACACCATTCCAGCCTGGGAAAGAACAAGCAAACAAATAATGAATGCACCTGTGGTTCTGTGAAAGATGCTCTGTGGAGAAAGACCTTGGAGTGCTGGTGGACAGCAAGTTCTCCATGGGACAGCATGGGGTCACCATACACATCCTGGGGTGTGTCAAGGAAAGTCTGGCCAGCAAGTCTAAGGAGGTTCTTCTCCCTCCTCTACTCTGCCCTGGGTGAGACCACACCTGGAATACTGTGTCCAGTTTTGGGCTCCCCAGTTCGAGAGAGATAGGGACCTGCTGGAAAGAGTCCAGTGGAGAGCCACGAGAATGACTGGGGCGCTTGAGCATCTCCCCTACAGAGACCTGGAGCTGTTTAGTCTGGAGAAAAGAAGACTGAGAGGAGATCTTATCAATGCCTGCAAATATCCGCGGGGTGGGTGTCAAGTGGATGGGGCCAATCTCTTTTCAGTGATCATCAGCACAAAGACAAGGAGCAATGGCTACAAATTGGAACACAGAAGGTTTCACCTCAACACAAGAAACTTCTTTACAGTGAGGTTAACAGAGCACTGGAAAAGGCTGCCCAGAGAGGTTGTGGAGTCTTCTTCTCTGGAGACTTTCAAAACTTGTCTGGATGCATTCCTCAGCAAACTACCCTAGGGGATCCTGCCTTGGCAGAGAGGTTGGACTCAATGATCTCTGGAGGTCCCTTCCAACCTCTAGAGTTCTGCAATTCTGTGAATGTTCTCAAATAATTTACAAGTAAAAGTCAGAGTGATGGCATCAAACAGCATCCATGACCTGGATGATGTTGCAATTTCACAGTGGGAGGAAATCTCAACTCTTAACAGGAATTATGGCTATAATTAGCAAACAGCAATGGCATTTCCCATTGCAATCATTCCTTATGGTCTCACAGTCCTAAGAGATCTTAAAAAACACCCCCAAATTCAAACATTTTGACCCAGTCTTTCACTAATGTTATCTGTGGAGCCAAGCAGACGAATTTTCATGCATGGAGAAGATTACTACATTCAGCTTGCACTTTAGACTCTTTTGTGGCCTTTGCTTACTCTGTGCAGTGTTCTAGACCTCTAAGTAGCACAAAACTGACATTAAAAAAGCTCAAGACATTTCCCACTGAAACGTTTCAGATGTGTTCCACATGGTCTTTGTGGTTTGTTTGGGGGGGTTTTGGTTTGGTTTGGTTTGTTTTTTTACAAAGAACACTAAGTTTAAACTAGCTTTTTTCTCATTATTGTAATACTTGAAGAAAAAGCTTGGCAGGATTTGAGAAGGAAGATATCTGGAAGCACTGAAAGTCCCAGCATAGACACATAGTTACAGAACAAAGCTGAAATATAGCACTACTTATAGAAATGCTATTTTAGGCTATCAGAAACATTTACAGATAGATTAATGATGAGTAAAGCCCAGGTTTGCTATACAGGAGACTTGAAATGACGTCACCACCTCTCACATGCACAGACGCTTCCCGTATCATTTCTCTAGTACATTAGAAACAGAAAAAGATGTTTTTTCCTCTAATGATTTGTGTGCAGCACACAGGTACAACAGAGGTTGAAAAGTGGTGATGCTATTGGCAGAGGCTAGTCACACTTTGTTCACTTACCACTGACGCTGCCATATCCCTTCCCAAAAACCTTTACTTTGCAGTATTTTGTATGCCACATACAATATAAGCACACAGACCTACACACATTCATGTGCAACGTCAGCTGAAGCAGGGAGATCTATATCATAGGATGTTAGGGGTTGGAAGTGACCCAAAGAGATCATCGAGTCCAACCACCCTGCCGGAGCAGGACAATACTCTCTAACACAGATCACAGAGGAACACATCCAGACAGGCCTTGAAAGGCTCCAGAGAAGGAGACTCCACAATCTCCCTGGGGCGCCTGTTCCAGTGCTCTGAGACCCTCACAGTAAAGAAGTTCCCCCTGGTGTTGAGGAGGAATCTCTTGTGCTGCAACTTACACCCATTACTCCTTGTCCTGTCAGAGGGAGCAAGAGCCTGTCCCCCCATCCTGGCAGCCTTCAGGTACTTATAAACATTTATCAAATCCCCTCTAAGTCTTCTCTTCTCCAGACAAAAAGCCCCAAGTCCCTCAACCTCTCCTCATAAGCCATGCCCTCCAGTCTCCTAATCATCCCTGTAGCCCTCCACTGGACCCTCTCCAGTAGATCCCTGTCCCTCTGCAACTGGGGAGCCCAAAACTGAACACAGTATTCAAGATGGGGTCCCACCAGGGCAGAGTAGGGGGGGAGGAGAACCTCCCTTGATCTGCTGGACACACTCCTCCTAATACACCCCAGGATCCCATTGGCCTTCTTGGCCACAAGGGCACGTTGCTGTTGGCAGTATCACAGTATCATCAGGGTTGGAAGAGACCATACAGATCATCAAGTCCAACCCTTCACCACAGAGCTCAAGCCCAGACCATGGCACCAAGTGCCACCAAGTATCCACATACACCAAGTGAAATCAGGTGCCTCCCTAGGTGAGGCAGGCCTGGCTGCCTTGCCATTATACAGGGCAGCCGCAGCCTGCAAAGCTGAAGTGTCAGCGCATTTTACAGACAAACACAAAGCTAAGCTACAGAATGTGGAACCAAACAAAATATCTGCTAGGCCTTGGAAATATACCATGAGAATAACAAAAAAAATCTGTAATTACACTCTAAGGCAAGTGTGTTTGACCACAATAACAAAAAAAAACCACCTTCTACTACTCACTCACTATAGCAAAGCTTTAAAACTTAGAAGAGCCATCACATTGCATTACCAGGATGTCCACCAGTGGCACCCAACATCTTCTCCAGGTGTTGATTTCTGTGTAAGGTTGCACACCTCAAAACTCAGCCATATTTAGCAGCAATCTGCCCTTGAACTGCCAAGTACTGAGTACTTCTAAAAGAGTTTTTCACTTTTGACTGTTAACTCCTCCATGCTGTTGCTGAACTGGCAGAGCAGTGCTAAATCTTGTACCAAACCCAAGAGCAAGCTAGACTGTTCTAAAACATTTACGGACACTTTGCCACCCATACAGACAGTAAGCACACACCAGTGTCATAATCACCTCTCAGATATTCTGGAGCACTCATGCCTCCATTTATGTGAGAATGCCAAAAGCACATGGGCAGCATTGATCTGTGCTCATTAAAGGAAAAGCATGTACAGGAATGACAGGGAAATCGTAACTTTGTTGGCTGAAGAGCTGAACTGTAATAACACAATGGCACAACATGAGATGTGTTCTCATGCTTTGTTTTCCTCTGGCTGTGACCCTGCAGGTATAATCATTTCCATTGCCCATCCTTCCATTGTCCATGTCAATAAAGGCTGGAAAAGGGCTATACTATCTTATATGCATTTTCTGCTATTTTTGCTTTGATATTTTTCATTCCACTTTTTGCTTTCCTAGCTGAAAGTAACTTGACACTTTCAAAGTGCAGAAAAAACTGAGTATGTGTTCACAGAAGTTCAAATGCTATTATGGTTATTACAAACGTTGACATCTTTATTAATGGCTACAAATTCAAGCATCTCATGTTAAACTCAAAACCAAAAAAGCTCCATGAGACAAATACGTTTTCCTTTCAACTATGCATTTTACCTAAGTATTGTTCGGTCCCAAACCTGCACCATAACAGCAAATCTAATCTAGTCACCTCACCTGAAATCCTGACAGATACTCGACTACTGACAAGTCTTTTTCCACACAACCCTCTCCAAGGTTTTACTCCACTCCTGAGCTTATCTGAAAGGTTTCTTCCCTGCTCATCTTTAGTTTCCTGTTGGAGTTGTACTGCTATGCTATGCTGCATGACAGTGAAATGGCTTGTCTTGCATGCACAGCTCTGCCTCTATCTCCTCTTCAGCAGGGTTACACCACGTGCTGAAATGATAGGAGCTCCTCAACTGAGCATTCACTGGAAACCACCTAAAATGCTCTAAGGATATCCAACAACAGCATTTTTAGGACATTCTCTAACTTGTGGAAGAGGGCCAAGTTAGGAACAGCAGCTACGGTAAAAACACCTATATACATACCAACAAAACCATCCTTAGGCCTCACAGCTGTTCTCCATTCCAATTGTTCAGCTATTCATGACAGCAGTTCCAGTGAGTAACAACCTTCAGCTACCTTCCCCAAACAAAAGTAGAGCTACCAAACAGAAATCAGCACCATATTTATTTTCTTTTTAAGAAGGTCACAGGAAGGCAGAGTAGAAAGTTTTAAAAAGTGATTCAAAACCTGACCAACTCTGTCTTCACACAGGCCCCATGATACACAGCTAAGTAATTCTTATTGTGTCTACTGATGTAAACATTAGTGACTGGCACATCCAAAGCTAACTACCAGAAGCCATTAATCACATGACACCCCAAAACCACTTCAGACTGTGCAAGTCCTCCTGTTGAAGACAGCACAGCTTGAACTGCTGCCATTAGCAGGCTGCCTTCCAAGCACTGATGGGGTTGCAACAGTAAAATTGCTTCTTTTGAAGGAGGGATATTTATCACAATGAAAGAATAGAAACAAGGAAATCTAAAAAAAAATTGCTTTAGGTATTTCACAACTGAGTAACAAACACTCTGGGTCCTAATACCTTTAACCTTTTGTGAACTGATTTTCTATGGGGGGGGTACTTCCATTTTTTTCCTTTTAGTCACAGTAAAAAAAAAGTGATGGCACTAAGCAGTCAGAATAACTAGAAAGATCTGCTCTGTACTGTTATTCTAGGAAGCACAGGTTAAGTTTTTTGTTTGGTTGGGTTTTGTTTGTTTTAAATCAAGGGCATACTCTACACAAGTGCTTACAAATAGGTTATAGATAATAAAGAAAAAAAATCCAAAGTGGCACTATGGAATACATTTCAAACTCTTCTCTCCATTTCACTACTCTTCCTCAGTATGCAAATAAGCATCATTCATAATTTTACTGATGCCACTACTTTCAGCAACTTCCAAGGATTGCAACAAGGCCAGAAGTGCCCAGGGGTGGGAAGACATATCCAGATAGTTCTGGCATTCTTAACTCAGCATGGTTAGTTAATGGCTAGGAACCAGTAAATTCAGAAAAACCAAACAAGAATTTCATTCATCTTGCATCATCTAATAAAAGTGAGATAAAATTTAAATGCATATTTTGAATAATAAAAGCTTTTTATTAGTTCATTTCCTCATAGATTCATGCATCCTAACTCGGATAAAAAGTGGACAGCAAAAGCATAACAACACAATGGAAACAGTTGGCTTTATATTCACAGCACAACAAAATTTATGGCTGGAAGTATGCCTGGATCCTGATCATAACTCTTTTCATGAGGCATGGATAAGCACTCAAGCTGCTCAAATATGCTTTTATATTCATACAACTTCAGCTTTATACACTAGGGATCTAAGTGCAACCTGCAGTCAGGTGATCAGTTTGGTCCCACTAGTCAAACATAGATAACATGACACTGCCTTTTGCAGCACTTAGGAAAGGAGGAGAGAGGGGGAGGGATGGCTGCATGATTATTGTGAGAGATTCATATGGGGTAACAGCACAGTAAATATTTATTGCTATCATTGAGATACTATTGTTCTACTCACCCAGCTATCAAGAAACGTGGTTGGAGCTGCTAGTGCAACTCCAAGAGTTTTGGCCCAGCTGCTCCATCTGCATTGCCTCAATAACCAAAGCAGAAAGCACCAGCAGGCAGATACCTCTGTCTTAAGGCAATCAACTGCAGCAGGTATCTCTGCCAGCACTCCTCCTCCATCAATTATAGACCAGTGGCTTGGTCTGAGCACATCACTTAAGAGGGGCTGAAGCAACGGGTTTCTCCTGCTTTATGAACTAGCATTTGTTTGATCTAGTCAAAATCTCCTACTGTTTTTGTTAGTGTATGTGGAATGATCAGTATCTCCTTTCCATGCTGTTATGTTGTACAAACACAAAAATTCTATTGTAAGTACTGTATTGTACAAGATCTTTTAATTGTTACAATACCAGACTTACCTTAAAGACCAAATATATTAAAACCCACGTGAAGAAAGATGGCAAGGTTTGCTCATGGTCACACAAATCAATTGCAAAGCTGGGCAGACTGCCCAAGTACCTCAATTAAATCACACTACACCAAGACTGAGCCCACTGAAGCCTGAGTATGAAATATAATCAATATCCAAGAATGCAGCCTCAAGGATTTTCCCTGTGCATACTGGAACATAATCTATCCTCAACATGAGTCGGTGCTTAAGAACTTTTCCCCCCCTTGTATAACTGTAGCCAGCTCCAGGCTGGACAGATTTACTAGATTCAGAGTTGACAGGTGTGATCAACAAATTTGCCAGCTTCCTCTGTGACATGCATCTTAGCTGGAAACATGCCCAAAGAATAACCCTGTTGGGCTAGTGGCAAAGTGTTAAGAAATAAAGCAAAAGAATTCGATTTCCCCTTTTGCTTAGACCACTGGGAGTCAGGAGTACCTCAAATGAAATCAGTGGAGCTCTGCCACTGAAAAACTGGTTGGATATTTCCATGTCTGAAATAAAGATGTGCAATGTTTTCCATAATGTAAGAGCTTTCATTCTGAAAAGACTCTGATGAAAACAATTACTTCACTGGCTGGCTGGATTTAACACAATGACACACTGGTCCAGCCTCAAGCCTATTTCCTCCCTCTTCCAGTCTCCACTCATACAGCCATATCCCCTTGAGAGCAGTAAAAGGGGGAAAGGGAAAAAAAGTCAGATACCTTACTCAGACATTCAACTCCTTTTCCTTAATTTTGCCAGTCATACTTAAAGCCATATGGAGGTCTAGAAAAAGAAATCTATCTGCTGTCTAGTTTCCACAACACAGTTATCATTATTATGCATGATTTTAACGTAATATCTATATACAAATGTAGGGAAGGATGATAGAAGCAGCACTTAGAGCAAAAGGAGAAATAAACACAGTATCCACAAAGGCATATATTTGTCATTGCTAGAGTAAAGCAGAAGATATTTTGAGATACACAGCTCAGGCAAAAAGCTTTTCCTTAAAGAAGTTGCTAGTTAAAATAGTTAAAAGCAAGCATGAAGGCACAAATCTAAGTACATAACCCCTCAAAAAGAAGATAACAGCAACTCCAAGACAAATCACTTGGCTTGAAGCTCTTCCATGATCAGAAGATTACAGGACTAGGTAATACAAAGCTACAAAATTAAAAGTATTTTCAAGGGAAGGAAAAACAACCAACCTCACACACTGCCATGAGTTGTGAGAAACCAGTTAGAGCTATAACAGCACAGGAGCAGTGAAATCCTCAGATCTTCTACTCCCTTTTACTTTCTTTTTAGGAACTAATTTTTCCTTAATGGAGAAATACAGCAAATATTTTTACTCTATTTCTTCATGAAATTTACAGAAATTAGTATTTGATACATAAATGAACATATAATTGGCTAAAGGTGTCCCAAAGGGTGTTAATAAGATTTGGTTTGTGTTAACTAAAATATGCATTCTACATATGCAGTTTTTCCTGAGAAAAAGCTACTATATCTCATATTACTAATTAGTATACAATGCTACCAATTAAACAGAGAGCTTGTCCATGTTACTCTCCATTATTACTCTGATAAGAGAGAATTAAGAAAGTTAATCAGATGGTTGTAAAATTTGATTTTATGGTTCACTAGCAGTGTAAACTCTGCTGTGGTTCCATGCAGCCTGCAATTTCTTTTCCACTACTGGTTACATCAAGTTCAACAAAAAAAAACCCAACAAACAAATTAATGTTTCTTTAAAGTTATTTGAAGACAACTGTTGGTTCAAAATTAGTAATAAAACGATGCTCCATCTAAATGGATATAATTGGATTGCTGACATTTTATTAGACACAGATCTCATTAACCAAAGCACTGTCTCCTTGAAGTAGATGAACCACCTCAATAAATCTTTACATCATTGACACCAGGCACTAACTATTCTTTCTGGTTATAAACATCTAAAAATATATAATGCTGTATTAGTCTGAGCTCCCACAGCACAAATAAGAATTACTGAATCTAAGTAATTCCTTCCTTTACACACTTTCTTGTGAATCATGGACACCTTGAAAAAAACCTGACACAGAGGACACTGTTGATAGTATCCAAGACCACAGTATCACAGTATCACCAAGGTTGGAAGAGACCACATAGATCATCAAGTCCAACCCTTTACCACAGAGCTCAAGGCTAGACCATGGCACCAAGTGCCACGTCCAATCCTGTCCAGATGTCCCTCACCCAATTCAGGTGTGATACTATTCTGAATCACACCATACTTGGAGTTTCCTGAGATATCTCCAACTAGATGGTTGTGAAATGCAATATAATCTTTCATAGTTCAGTTTATGATGAATACATAGAATCATAGAATCAACCAGGTTGGAAGAGACCTCCAAGATCATCCAGTCCAACCTATCACCCAGCCCTATCCAATCAACTAGACCATGGCACTGAGTGCCTCATCCAGTCTTTTCTTGAAGACCCCCAGGGACGGTGACTCCACCACTTCCCTGGGCAGCCCATTCCAATGGGAAATCACTCTCTCTGTGAAGCACTTTCTCCTAACATCCAGCCTATACCTACCCTGGCACAACTTGAGACTGTGTCCCCTTGTTCTATTGCTGGTTGCCTGGGAGAAGAGGCCACCCCACACCTGGCTACAATGTCCCTTCAGGTAGTTGTAGACAGTAATAAGATCACCCCTGAGCCTCCTCCTCTCCAGGCTAAACAGGCCCAGCTCCCTCAGCCTCTCCTCATAGGATTTGTGCTCCAGGCCCCTCACCAGCTTTGTTGCCCTTCTCTGGACATGTTCCAGCACCTCAACATCTCTCTTGAATTGAGGGGCCCAGAACTGGACACAGGACTCAAGGTGTGGCCTGACCAGTGTTGAGTACAGGGGAAGAATAACCTCCCTTGTCCTACTGGCCACACTGTTCCTGATGCAGGCCAGGATGCCATTGGCTCTCTTGGCCACCTGGGCACACTGCTGGCTCATCTTCAGCTTACTATCTATCAGTACCCCCAGGTCCCTTTCCTCCTGGCTGCTCTCCAGCCACTCAGTCCCCAGCCTATAGCGCTGCTTGGGGTTGTTGTGGCCATACTTGGTCTCTTCCAACCTTGGTGATACTGTGATACTGTGATATAGGGAAGCTACCTGCCATGATGCTGTAACTTCACCAAACCCAACTAAAACCTGTGTGAAAGTGTGCTTCCTAGTAAAGTCACTCCTATAGATACCTTTCCTAGAACTTTTGCAGTTTTTCTATCCTTTCCCTCAAATTAAACCAAAGCAGCTATGAGCAGAATGAATCAAGTAAATTTGAAACAGTGACTCTGACAAATGAACCTGATAATGGAACAGTTTATCTTGTTCACTGTTTCATGCGCTTCAGTACAAATGTCTATTCCACATATAAAAAGCAATTTATACTTTTCATTGTTCTCTTTCTGAAGTCATGTTCAGCATGTAACTACTCTTGTTTGGTGCCTGTAACTTTTCCTGTGAGAGTTTTAATACCAACCACTCTGCATAGTAGCTGCCCTTATTTAATAATTCTGTTTTTATCACAAAAGCTACAGTGAGAGGAAATTAAATTTTATAGAACCCACCTTTGAATTTGAAACTCCAAGGGAGTAATTATGTTTAGCAAAAGCTGTTTCTTGCAAGGAAAGATGTAAGATATTTGTACAATGTGCAAACTTATACCTACAGTAAGTCACAATCTTTGAATTTCCTGGCTTTGTGTGCTGAAATTTTCCAACTGTGCTAATGCAACAGCACCGGCTTCCTCGCAGAAAACACACTTGTTTAAAGATACTCCTTCCTTCCCAGTATCAGCAAACTAGAATCCTTGAGTAAAGGTGCTCTAACCAAGAGTTTGAGTACCAAAAATCAGCATTTTTGTGTTAGTATCAAGTAACACTTCCTCCATCTCGCAGTTCTTTTACTATCTCTTTTTAAAATCATCCTTGAAGTCTGCATTTATTCCTTTGCTATTTATCTTGACACTGAGTGTGTCTTTCTGCTAAATATTTTTGTGTATTTATAGATCATCTTAAGAGAGTGGATTGAAAAAGAAATCATGAGCCACATTAAAGAGACTACACTATTAAATATTTCAAGTAAGTCAAGCACCTATCCACACACCTGAGCCATCTAAACAATTTTGTCTTCTGATGGTAGCTGCTGATCAAAACAAGTTATACAGCACATAGAAAGATTTGGAATAGCCAGTGGCAAGACTTTAATTTATACATTTTCAAATTAGATTCTGCACATTGTCTCCACATCTGGCAAATAAGCTGACTTCACCAAGACTGATTCTTTCCAGAGTCTTAAGCTAGCAATTTAGGTGGAGCATGAAAACACCTACATGTGCAGGTAGCTTGTCAGAAAGGACCGTGACTCTAGATGTGGCTTGCAGTGAGCTACAGCATTGAAACCCACAAATACAAAAGCATTGTGGGTTTTGATATTTTGCTTTTACCTTAGCTTTTGAGAGGATTTGACATTAAGTTTATCCGTATAATACTACTTCCCTTTTTACATCTTGAGGATTCCTTAACAGCTCAAGAATTTACAAAAATGATTGGTGACCACACAGCATGAATTAGATCTAGTAACTCCAAGAGTCACAAAAGCAGATTACTTCCAATGTTTCAAAATGAAGTACAGGCTTATAAATCAATGAGCAAGCTGAATTGTTACTGAAGTCAGCAGCAGCTGAAAGTACAGTGGTTGTATAGACAACATTCTGCATTCTGCAAATCTGTGTCCTGTAAGCTCATTTTTAGAGCTCTTTGTCTTAATGCATTAGAGCAATGGTTGGCTTGCATTAGGTAAGTCATCACTTCCCTACACTGTATTTCTCCAGGAAGAGCAGTTTACTGTGTCACTACATATTCACCTTAGATTTTCTCTTTCACCCATTGGTGATGTTCTTAATGCAATTAGCTCCAGGTTTTCTTTACTGTCACACTCACTCTCTTAAAGGGCCTAAAGAGTCTGGGTTACTTTAAGCACAACTGCAGTTTAAGTCAGTTTAATGAACTCTTACCACAAACTGGTACTCTCCACCCATACAATTTTGGTTCTTCACTTTCCTTCCCCAAGCAATTTAATTGCTTGAGCACAAACAACCCCTTCAGACAATCACCATATCTTTGTGACTTGTATTATCCTTTAAGAAGTACATCAGCAATGATTCCTACAACCTCTTGCCAAACCTTAGGGACGTGCCCTGCTTCTTTCTTCCTTCCACCTTTTACTGAAATCTTCCTAAGAGCAGCACAAGACAGAGGTCATTATCCAAATGCTCTTTTCCACATCACCTGGCAAATCACAAATGTAGATGCCACCCTGCCCACAGAGATGCCTGAAAGGCCTCATGAGTATGTAGTTGTCTTGATTAACCCTATACAGTAGTGCAGCACTTAGTGTCTACACGGGCACCTAGTACTGTGGCAGATCTGCGCTGCTCAGCCTTGGTCACCTCATGCCAGTCCTATTTTTCCACAGGTGGATGATTCCTCTGAACATCTGAAACTCAAAGCACAAGAGTCAGAGCCACAGCTTCAGCTGCAGACAGGCGGTCTCGCAGGAAATGATCTCATAATCATAAAGCACTGATAAAATGGCAAGATGGCCACAATTCCTAGTCCAAGGTGAAGAGGCTGTCCTGCCTCCACAGCTGCCTGCTGCCGCCACACCCTCTGCCAGCGAGGCAGACCCGGTGGCCTTTCTGCCTGCCTTTGTTGTGAGAACTCTGTAAAACCACGACACTGTTTAGTGCATTCATTTGAACATATTGATTTATGCTTTCCCTTTAATTAAAAGGTACCAGAAAAACATTTGGTTTTGATTTGGATGCTCAAACCCAGCGGGACCCATTTCAGCCGACTCCTCAGCGTAGGTCCAGCAGGCCCTGTCTGAGCCTCCGCAATGAATTACTTCCGCCACCGCGCAGGCCAAAAGGCTCCCTGAGTCCTTCCCCCTAATCCCTGCCATCTGTTCTGCGCCCAGGCCAGCGCCTGCTGGCGGCGTGGCTGCAGATGGGTAAACACCCCAGCACCCGCGCCAAGCTGCAGTGTGATTTCAGCTGAGGGCTCCGGACATGAGCGCGGCTCTCACTCGGAACATGGAGGAAGCACCTGCTAAGAAACTATCCAACATAAATGTACTGTGAGTCCTTTAAGAAAGGGAACACTCTGCCTGACAGCAGCAGTACGAGAGCCCACGGCAGCAGAATTCACAGCCCCGTTACAAACCCTGACCAACTGAACACACAAACAGCACCCTTTTTCCTTTCGGGGTAGCAGTTACTATTGCATTTCTCATCTTCCACTTAAAACAGATGCTCTTCACACTGGAAGACTGAAGCGTGACCTGTTTGGACCCGCTTTATTTTCTTCTGTGCAGGAGCCCTACAATGCCGTGCTGTGTGTAGCTTTAAAGGAAACACTTTGGTGTGGTTACTCTTCAAACCCGTGTCAGCAGCCTGTCACCGTGAGCAGTCTCAGAAGTTCAGCTAGTGAGAAAGGCGGACAGTGATATTCTGCTTAAAGTCTGCAAAGTACACTAAATGAAAACCAGTGGCTTCCAAATTAACGTTAAAATAGTACCAGTATCACAGTATCATCAGGGTTGGAAGAGACCTCACAGACCATCAAGTCCAACCCTTTACCACAGAGCTCAAGGCTAGACCATGGCACCAAGTGCCACGTCCAATCCTGCCTTGAACAGCTCCAGGGACGGCGACTCCACCACCTCCCCAGGCAGCCCATTCCAGTATTGAGATTTTCTGAAGTGGGAGAAAACTCCAAAGTCCTTCAGTCTTTGAGTGGAAGAGACAACAGGCATTTTTGAAAAGCTTGTTGGCAATCTTCTCATTTACACCATTGTTCTCCCCCATGAGGGACCTTAGTAGTTCACCTAGGCTGACGGTCACATCCTCCTCCTCCCCCTCCTCCATCTGTATACATCTGACTAGAAATGACACTGCAGGCTGCTTAACAATGATTGTGGCATTTGTCAAGACTACTTAACTACCTTTGAGCACAGGTCACACTAATGTCCAAGTAGAACTAGATCAAAATTTGTACTATTCTGTTATTCTCCTGTTTGTTTCTATCCAGACTTCTCCAACAAGAACAATGTTGCTTACTGATTTGAGCTCTACACCGTGTTTGTGAGGTAAGAAAAAAAAGATTACTAAATACAAAGGTGTTGTTTCTAGGTGTAGAAATCCCTGAGCTGCTTGGAGTTAGGAGACTACATGACTGAAGTACCATTATATCATTTTCTACTCTTATACTCTTCCTAATCATCTGCCACTGGGCAGCAGGGATGTTATCTCTGTCAGGACTAAGTATGCACTACTTAGATTGCATCAACTCAATGCTACAAATGAGCATACTGAGAGCACCAAAATTTCTCTATTGTGGAATGAAACCAGCTGGGGAGGCTGGTGAGAGGCCTCAAGCAGAAGCCCCATGAGGAGAGGCTGAGGGAGCTGGGATTGTTTAGCCTGGAGAAGAGAAGGCTCAGGGGAGACCTTACTGCTGTCTGCAACTACCTGAAGGGTGGTTGTGGCCAGGAGGAGGTTGCTCTCTTCTCTCAGGTGGCCAGCACCAGAACGAGAGGGGACAGTCTCAGGCTATGCCAGGGGAGATTTAGGCTGGAGGTGAGGAGAAAGTTCTTCACTGACAGAGTCATTGGACACTGGAATGGGCTGCCTGAGGAGGTGGTGGAGTTGCCATCCCTGGAGCTGTTCAAGGCAAGATTGGACGTGGCACTTGGTGCCACGGTCTAGCCTTGAGCTCTGTGGTAAAGGGTTGGACTTGATGATCTGTGAGGTCTCTTCCAACCCTGATGATACTGTGACTTAGAGGATACATGAGTGAGAAGTGCAATCCTCTTGGAACTGACCCCTAAGCCATCTTGTTAAGCTTACGTCCTCACATTTTCCCCCAGCTTCCTCTGCCTCCTAGAACCCACTCCTCCATTGTTCTGAAACTAGATTTTGTGTTCATCCTCCAGGTACTGACACTCAGTGAGACCCAGTCTGCTGGAAAGCCTGGCTTAAGGTTTAGAGTTGATAGTTCCCTGGGGCACTTACCAGCCATTATCAGGAACACTGGTTTGCAAAGACTGACACTAATAATGTGCATCTGACTCATTTCTACCAACACTCCAAACATGCATAAGTTTTTTTGCAAGGACCTAATAGACATTCCAGTGAATAATTCTCAAAATGGTGACCTTGTGCCATAATTACACACAACTCCTTTCACTCTCAGATAGGAGACACTAAGGACCTATGCTCGTAACAGCTGAGATGAGACTTCTCACAGTGAGGCACTGTAGCCACCTGCCTAAGCAATACTTAAATCCACCGTAGCTCTTCAAAGCTTTCAGTTTTGCTTAACAGACAAGTAAAATGAAACTGATAAAGCAATGTGCATTTCACTCAAGAAGTGAAAGGGAGAAAGGTAACTCAATGGAGATTTGCATTATATAGAGCTTCTGAGAGAATATCTAGCATACCTGTGTGACAGGCTCCTTCAAAAGTGCCAAGCTTTCAGCTCAAATGCATTGTGTCCACCTTCTCAGTCAAGTACAATGCAAAGTGGGACTTTACATTCCCTCACAGGGAACTATTTCCTTTTCCAAGGCACAGACATGAAGGTGGCTGCAAAGATACAGCTGAAATCCTTATCACCTGATCCCTTACAAGCACACTTTCCAGCATGTCTGTGGCCAGTCCAAAATGAGAAGGGGTGACCCAGAGCACATTCTGAGCCCCCACATCAAAACCTTACACCCCTTTCTCTGTGCTGTCAGATACAGCCCCACACACAGAATAAAAGAGGAACGCTGAGAATCTGGGCTGAACAGGGAAACTTAAATCTCACAACCACACATAACTGAGTAATCCAAATTTGGGCTTGCTTAGGTTTATAAGAACCAAAACAACATTTTTAATGCTTATTTTTGCTTCCCTTTAAGGTTAATTAAGCTTCCCTCAGGCTCACAAGCCTATTAAATTTGAGACTTATTTTTAAGATAACTGACATGGAGAGTTTTCCTACCTCCTATATCCTTAAAGCATGCCCCACGTTTGTTGACTTTTTTGCTGTTTTACCACAGCCTTGCCAGCCACATGGGAATCAGAAGAAAAAACGACAACTTAACTACCTGATAAATATTAACCACATCAAACAGTTTCAATCTCATTTGCAGAGTGAAGGGGTCCTCCTGCAAGGCTCAAGGTTAGGTGAGATAGGAGGTTGTTCTTCTGTGTTCCCCTCCCTAGGAACTTTATGTAGGGGCTCCTAGTTGCTACAATAAGGCCATTTGCTACAGGCAGCAAAAGCATAAGCAAAGACCTCTTTACAAGTGTCAAAAGCTGGAGCTATTCTGCAACTGTCAGGAAAAATGTTGGTTTGCAACACCAACAAATGCATCCAATAGCTTCCTGAGTCTCTGAATAGGCCAGGAATTTGCCAGGAAAAAATAAACCAGAATATTTATACTAAAACACCTCCCTCCCCCTTCAAAACTAACCTTAACTCAGGAGGGAAGTATCACTGAAGCAGAAAAGATTGCTAAGCTCACTCTAGCACCCGGGTAGCATGATGCTAATAATTAAGTCATTCTGCTTCGACACAGGCAAAAAAGAATCTAAACCTGTGCCTTATGAAAACACAACAAAACCAAAACCCACCAAATATAACTGTTTAGTAATTATTTTTTTCTTGGTGTTGTTACATTCTAGACCATTAACAAAATAATTCAACAGGGAACAAAAAAAAAAAAGACAGTGCAGTGTGGAAAGGAGGATAGCACTAGAGGAAGATTTAGAGCACCAATTCCCTGTTAATGTTTCAGATTAATTCAGATGGGAAACAGTCATAAAGCTCCAGGGATTCACACATCCTTGCCTCGATTCAAGGCATTAATAACCAATCTGTATTTTAAATAAGACTCTATAAATATTTAAAATTTTTAATCTTTCGAGTGCCAAGAATAACATTTCCCATCATGTCCTTGCCTTTCCCACAGCAACAGTGATGAGATTTCTCATCTGGCATTACTGGCACTAGCACGGTGTCAGGTGGTTTTAGTAGTGGCAGTCAATTAACTTAAAAAGTTAACCATCTAATTGATCCATTTCCTGCTCTGATAAACAATTGTAAACAAGTACTTCTCTTCAAAGGAGGGGCTTTGTTCACAAATTAGGAGGAAAGAGGCCATCTGAACCATACTTGCCATAGCTGTGTCAGGGGTTTTGTTATAAACACTATTTTTAGGGATCTAAATGAGTGATGTGACATTAAATATAAGGAGCCAAATTCTTTCCCAGTTTAACATGACAGTGGTGCTTCGTCACACAATAAATTCTGCATTTCCTTTTGTTATTACTGACAACAGTGTGTGTGTATTTGCATGGTTTTGATATTCCTAACCCCTATATAGCCTTTCTACTTTATGCTCCTTTTTAGGCAGAGGAAGCTCACCAGCGTCCCTCACTTACAGCGAGGTTCAGTGTCAGATTCCTGAATGTCAGTAGAACAGCCCTAGCAAAAACAAACAAATGAACAAACCCCACCAAATCGCTTGTGTTTCTGTTTGCAATTCCACCGTTTTGATAAGCATGCATTTTGTGGTGCTTTTCCCATACCTATAAAAAAAAAAAGGTAGACTGGAAAAAAATCCATTGGAAGCTTCAGACTTTTATGCTGATTTGAAAAAGCCACATCACGGAGAGTTACCTGCAGTACATCAACTTCCCTCACTGAAAAGCCATGCTACTACCTATACTTCACCCAGCTTATTCTCCTCTCTGTCATTGTTTCCCTATGTGCAGAATGAAAGCTGTCATAGAATGATCGTTAAGATATTGGCTTACCTCTAAATGATTTCAGATCCAGTGATAAAGTATGTTACAGAAATGCTTAATTAGTTTTGCTACTACTGTATTCTTCTCTGGCAGAAAGCCAGGAATTCTTAAGTGTAGGGGATTAAAACTGCCACTGCCTTTTCATTAGTAAAAGCATCTGCTAACTAGGAAAGGGCAGTCAGTTGTATTTTTGATTTTGATATGGGCACATAGCTCAGAAGTTCATGTCTACTTTTAGTAAAATGCACAATTCACCTAAACCTTGAGCAGAGAAATGATTGACTTCTACTCACTGCCAGCTGCTATGTCTGTTTTGACAGAGTCAGAGTGTTTCCACATACAATTGGAGCTGGACTAACAGGGTTAGAGACTAAGACAGCATGCCAATAAAGTGTCTGAAAATGATGAAAGCTCCATATATCGATTGCACATTTTCAGGAGTTAGGTGCCCTCTGTTATTTTTCCCGTCTAGACATCCAGTGTTTTACCTCACACAGTTTTAAAGACAACAAATCAAACTCAAACACGAACTGGCAAATTATATAATCTAACACTGTTTGCCATTTGGCAATCAAGTTGCAGGGCATGGTCACAAGAACAAGGTGTTGCCTGTAAACCTGAAACAACCATATCAGAGATATTTTAACAAGCAGTGAAACAGATGCATCTTATTTACAAACCCAAAAGCTTAAATGCATTAGTCTAGCACTAACATGGTATGAAAATGCAAGTTCTAGACATTCAACAATCAGAAGTTTGGAGAACCAAAACAAAATAGCTGCTTACCAGCTCTCTGCAGGTGGATTCACAGTATCAAAGCATCACAGTATCACCAAGGTTGGAAGAGATCTCATAGATCATCAACCCTTTACCACAGAGCTCAAGGCTAGACCATGGCACCAAGTGCCACGTCCAATCCTGCTTTGAACAGCTCCAGGGACGGCGACTCCACCACCTCCCCGGGCAGCCCATTCCAGTGTCCAATGACTCTCTCAGTGAAGAACTTTCTCCTCACCTCGAGCCTAAATTTCCCCTGGCGCAGCCTGAGGCTGTGTCCTCTCGTTCTGATGCTGGCCACCTGAGAGAAGAGAGCAACCTCCTCCTGGCTACAACCACCCCTCAGGTAGTTGTAGACAGTAATAAGATCACCCCTGAGCCTCCTCTTCTCCAGGCTAAGCAATCCCAGCTCCCTCAGTCTCTCCTCGTAGGGCTTGTGCTCAAGGTCTCTCACCAGCCTCATCGCCCTTCTCTGGACACGCTCAAGCATCTCAATGTCCCTCCTAAACTGGGGGGCCCAGAACTGAACTCAGTACTCAAGGTGTGGTCTAACCAGTGCAGGGTACAGGGGCAGAATGATCTCCCTGCTCCTGCTGACCACACCCACTCACCCACCCAAATCAATTATGAAGCTCTACTGGCCAGCAGAAGAGAAGCACTGAAAATAAGCAAACCAGAAATTAAATGTTACAATGATTAGCAGATAATAATCGACCCCAGGAAAATTAAGATGACACAGTGCCTTTCACTCAGCTGGTAGTGCTAGCCAAGAGCAACCAAGACAGCTCACTGTCAGGTCAGAAGAAGGGAAGATGGTATCATCACGTCATTACTATTACACCAGTAGTGTTCCTTAGAAAGCAAACAGCAAACTGTAAAGTAGGGGAACTCAGGTACTGAAAGGAACCAGCAAATAAAAGGGACATGAACCTGGAGCCCTCCAAGTCTAAAGTAAGATGACAGATGCTTTAACCTTCTTTGGAGACATCGCTTCTCTCAATTCCTGCCAAACTTCTGCTGTCAAAAATTGAGTTCAGTCCCACTGTCAGATTCCAGGTTTTCTTAATCTTTCCTCACTTAAAACAGACTCCAGCACTTGCTTAGATGTCAGCTTGTCCCCGGTAGGCTTCCTGATTCGGCCTATGTACAACACAAACATTAGTGTTGCATGGAAAGGCTCTAACAAGATCTGAAGAAGCACATTCTGACAGTAAAGCTAATGAACTGAGTGTTCATGTGTTCACTAAGTTTGAAGTACCTGAAAGTAGACATCTCAATAAGTCCTTATTTAGGGATGTCACACTGACAAGGGTCTTTTCTGCCACATTCACAGTTCTGCAATTTAGATTCATTTCCCCTCCAAAATGCCTTTCTCCAGAATGTCTCTCTCCACTGGTTGACATAAATATCATCATTCACTCAGAAGTACCTTGACTCTTAGAGCATTCAGAGTACAACCAACTACTCTCCATATGTATGCAAGTTAAAAAAGAAAACACATTTCCACTTTTAAAAACCTTTATAAATACAAAATAAATACCAAACAGAGTAGCCCTATTTCAGTAAGAGCTTTATTCCCTTCTGACTTGAAACACCACAAAAACTTTTCCAAACAATCCACAAAGAATTCTGAGCAAGAGATTAAGACAGCCCGGTAACATTGCTGTCAAAACCAGCAAATTTGAGGGAAATAAGGAGATTTTCATTATTGCAGATTTTCATATCCTTAGACATCTAAGTCACCAAAAAAAACAGAGAACAGCAAGTAATGTCCTCAGTTCTTAGAAAGAGTTAGTGCAGACATTGATGAAGATCTGTAACTATATCAGATTCAAAGAAGATACACATACAGAATGTGTCTCAGTGATAACTCCCAAGTCCATACATGGACCTTTCCTATGTTCTAGTTTTCAAGGAGAAAAGAAATGCTACTGTGGGGACTAGAATGGAGACATAACTTATTTCAACATGGTCCTAACCTGGACAGTCAGAGTTCCCTGCAGAGTGGTCCCAGGGGTCTGTTTAGACACAGTGCAATAAAAGAATAGAGGAAAGCTAAGTGGCTGCATTCTGTTCAACCTGCACTACCTCTGTTTTTAATTCATGGATCACCACTTTGGATTTTACATACACACTGTGAGACTGAAAGAATTCCTAGCATCAGATTATAGCTAATTTGGATGCTGTTAAGGCAGAAAATGTGTTCTCTTCTGACTGTAATGATAAAGACTGAGAGCACAAATCCTATGAGGAGAGGTTGAGGGAGCTGGGCCTGTTTAGCCTGGAGAAGAGGAGGCTCAGGGGTGATCTTATTACTGTCTGCAACTACCTGAAGGGGCATTGTAGTCAGGTGGGGGGTGGCCTCTTCTCCCAGGTAACCAGCAATAGAACAAGGGGACACGGTCTCAAGTTGTGCCAGGGTAGGTATAGGCTGGATGTTAGGAAGAAGTTCTTGCCAGAGAGAGTGATTTCCCATTGGAATGGGCTGCCCAGGGAGGTGGTTGAGGCACCGTCCCTGGGGGTCTTCAAGAAAAGACTGGATGAGGCACTTAGTGCCATGGTCTAGTTGATTGGATAGGGCAGGGTGCTAGGTTGGACTGGATGATCTTGGAGGTCTCTTCCAACCTGGTTGATTCTATGATTCTATGATTCTAAACCTGCCTAGGATATGCAGAAGAATTACAACATAGAAAAGTGATTAATCTTAGTAACCCAGTGGGGAAACAACAAAAGAAATTAACACAGATGATCAAATAACTGGAAGTGTTGCATAGAAGAAGCAGCCTAGGAGGTTTTTTATAAATTACTACCTTTTCTCAGAGGGCAACTAAATACCATGCATCTGAAAGAAACTAAAAAAAGCAGTCAGATGCTGAAATAGATTTATTATGAAGAGAGCTAAAACTAATAAACTCCTCATCTGCATCCTAACAGAACAGAAGGAAGTGAATTACAAGTATTGAAAATGCAAAATCAGAAGTTTAGCATAAAAGCCATAGATACTACTGAATATAACTGGGCAGCAGGGCTGGGGGAGTTCCAGCAAAACCTGGATGCTTCCCAGTATAAAGATCCTGTGGAGAGATATCAGTGAGGCTAAGAGCTCACAGAGTTTGAAAGGCCAACAGAGGAAGAGAGGTCAGAGGCACAATTAAAGTAATGCAAACACAAAAAGCCCCCAGACCACACAGGTTTTCAGTAGACCTTTATAGCTGAAGACTCAGCATGCACAATACACAATCTCCACCCACTCTATCTGACATATCTAGAAAGTGCAGAGGTTCCCCAAACCAAAAGTGAGGCCAGCCTAGCAATGCAAAAACAAACAGACTGCTGTGAGTCTTGCACAGGTCAATCTTGTCTGAGGGGGTAAAAAGCATTTAAAAAAAAGTGTTCCCAGCAGAGCAGTAACTGCCCTTCCTCAGTCTGTATGATTTAAGTAAAGAAGATTCCTGAGCAGTAACTGCCCTTCCTCAGTCTGTATGATTTAAGTAAAGAAGATTCCTATGCAACAAACCACTGAGGCTCAGACACGGACAGACAGGGGCTAAGTAAGCAGAGACACAAACTGGCAGCAAGGCACATGTGGTATGGAACTACATATACTAGCACATCTAGTTGACTTCCACCCTGCTGCTGGCTTCTGACCATGTTTAGCTACATTTAGCTGTTAATTCAGAGCTGCTCTGCCTGACTGTACATAAAACGAGGACATTGCACAAACCACGGTAATCACAACATGTGGTTGCTGTCTGTCAAAGGCTTCTTGATGCTTACAGTGAGGTTTTTGAAACACTGTTCTTGAGGATAGGGTTTAGAAGCAACATAAGGAATTGCACAACCGTCACAGACACCTCCCAGAGTCGGCAGAGTGAATTTCACAATAGCTCAGCTACAAAGAGGAGGAAGACAGACACACAGGTGTCCCTGATACCTCTTTTTACATACCTCAAACGAGTTTTTAAGAGAAGCCCCAAAACTAGAGTAAGTCGCCCCAACAAAAATCCCAGTTCCAATGTAATAGAATGTACAACTAGTGCTGAACATAAGCTTGTGCTCTACCCACATAATCCACTGTTCATGTTGAGCACCTTTTGTGACTTGTTTCATGAAAAATGGGGATGAATTTCAGCAACACATTAAATTTAAGGTTTCAAATTCTTCTACAATTTTAAGTACAAGGCTGAAAGAATCAGCTCTGAGACGAGAGTTTCTGTGGTCTGAAGTAATCAAGTATGTACTGCTCCTAACCTCACTCAACTAAAGTTAGTTTTCCTCTTACTATTTTAAAAAGATTTGTAGGATAAATTTTAAAAAAGCCTACATTTTTTTCTTGGCTATGAACTACAGAATCACAGAGTTAACCAGGTTGGAAAAGACCTCTAGGGTCATCCAGTCCAACCTATCACCTAACTCTAATAACTAACTAAAGCACAGCACTAAGTGCCTCATCCAGTCTTCTCTTAAACACCTCCAGGGATGGTGACTCCACCACCTCCAAGGGCCACCCCGTTCCAAAGGCCAATCACTCTTTCCATGAAGAATTTCTTCCTAAGGTCCAGCCTAAATCTACCCTGGTGCAGTCTGAGACTGTGTTCTCTTGTTCTGTCACTGGGTGCCTGGAACACTCTGTCTGGTTGTAGCCACCTGGCTACAACCTCCTTTCAGGTAGTTGTAAACAGCAATGAGGTTTCCCCTGACCCTCCTCTTCTCCAGGCTGAATGACACCAACTCCTACAGCTGCTCTTCACAGGGCTGTGCTCCAGCCCCCTCACCAGCTGTGCTAGTTTGAAGCAGGCTAGAAAGTTTTGGTGAGAAGACCTAGATAATAGGCTGTGAAAGGAAAAAAACAATGGTGATGTCTGCTTCCCTCAGAGTCTTGTTGAAGAAGAATGTAAACATTGGGTAACACTCTCACCATCTTTGTCACTCTGCTTCTGGCTTCGGACTGAGCTGCAGCTCCCTAACCTCACCTTCCACTCACCTTTGCTTCTTAACCTCTTGGCTGAACCTCCATTCTTCCTTAGGACTGGGGTAAGGTTGAGAGCCCCTCCTGGGGACTCAGGTTTCTGGGAGGGGAGTTGTGTTTCTGTATTACTTTTACCTTGTCTATTTCTGTCTATAACTGTATATACTGTAAATAGCTGCTTGTATATTGTGCCAGCTGTAAATAAATAGCTTCATTTATATTCCCAGAGCCTGGATGAGACTAGTGGGGTACCTTTTAAAGTGTGTGGGGGGGCGGGTAGCACCCAAACCACCACACCAGCCTTGTTGCCCTTCTCTAGACATATTCAAGGACCTCAACATCTTTCTTTAATTGTGCAGCCCAGAACTAGCCACAGTACTCAAGGTGTGGCTTACCAGTTCTGAGTGCAGGGGCAGAATGACTTCCCTGGTCCTGCTGGCCACTATGCCTGATACAGGCCAGGATGCCATTTGCTTTCTTTGCTACCTGGGCACACTGCTGGCTCATGTTCAGTTGGCTGTCAACCCATTTCTCTCTCTGCCTGGCTGCTCCCCAGCCACTCTGTCCCCAGCCTGCAGCACTGCTTGGGGTTGTTATGGCCAAAGTGCAGAACCTGGCACTTGAATTTGTTACAACTCACAGCGTGGGACTGTACCCATCTGTCCAGCCTGTCCAAGTCCCTCTGCAGAGCCCTTCTGCCCTCACATTGGGACTGCCTGTTCCTGTGCCTTCAAGATTTCTTTCTTGAAGTAGGTCCAACCTTCCTGGACCCTTTTGTTTTTAAGGGCTTTTTCCCAAGGTACCCTTCAAGTTAGTACTTTGAATAGGCTGAAGTCTGTCCTCTGGAAGTCCACTGTGGATGTTTTGTTGATGCTCCTCCTAGCTACTCTCTAAAAACCTTCTAGACTGCCACCTCTCTGCTGTGCTGAGTTCCCAGCAGATATCTGGCAGGTTAAAGTCACCTATAAGAACAAGGGCTGGCAGTCTTGAAACATCATGCAGTCATTTATAGAATAATACATTCACTTCCTCTTCTTGGTTGAGTGGCCTGTAACAGACTCCAACCAGTATGTTAGTCTTGTTGCTCTGCCCTCTGATTTTTACCCATAGGCACTGAACCCACCCATCATTAGTTACAAGCTCTATGGTGTCAAGGGTTTCCTTAACCTCCATGGCCACCCCTCCACCCCCTCTCCTGAAAAGCCTGTATCTGTTCACCGTAGCATTCCAGTCGTGTGATGCATCCCTCCACGTTTCTGTGATGGCAGCTACACCATAGCCTTCCTGTTGCACCAAGGCTTCCAGCTCATCCTGCTTGTTGCCCATACTGTGTGCATTACTGTACATGCACTTCAGCTGGACTGCTGATTTAACCCCCGATAATGGCTTACCACCCTCAGCTTCCTTTGTGGAGAGCCTGGTTCCATCCCCTAGCCACCTCAAACCTAGATTAAAGCCCTCTCAATGAGGGCTGCCAACCACAATAGTGGTTAAAGCAAAAGGATTGCTAAAAAATGCTTTTCTGTTTTGGTGTATATCAATGCAGTTACTGAAAAGCATTTTAGACACCATTCAAAATGGAATAATTGAATTCAGCTTTAATAGTGAATGAGCACTTCAGAATGATTATGGCTCCTGCTGGTTTCCTTTGGAGAGACAAAGCAATGATACACACCAAAAGGTGGCTGGATGAAACAACACTGATCACCACCTCCTGGGAATCTTACTGACCAGGACTTCTGAAGCAGAGACTAAAAGAGGGACTGTAACATATCCATCTCTAAATATTTTTGTTGTTGCAAAAGGGGAATTGAAAGAGAAATACACATCCTTCACATGTCAGATTTGTCATAAAGTGGAGACCTGTCTTGGGTCCTCTTAAATCCAGGAGATCTCACTCTTGTAATCACACTACTTGGGCATATAAAGCACAGAAGAAAGAGTGTAGACCCTAAGTGAACACTTCTGAAGTGACAAAACATTAAAAACTAATACCAAACATATCATAATAATAAAATGCCAGGCTGGTTCAACTGTAACAGAAAATTTATGGCAGAATACTGGGAATTTCCACCTGGAAGCTTCATTGCTGGTCACTGCACTCACGTTGGCAGCAAAGTGTCATTTCAAGTACACATTCAGAAAGGTTTCTCTAAGAGCTATTAAAGTACTCTGCTCTGGCTCATGTGTCTCCAGGCACCACTTCAAGTGAAGATCCTTTTTTCAATATGGCATTACCATCAGTTTGTCACCTCATGAAAATATTCATCTTCCTCCTTCCAAAGCAGTTAATTTTTTTTTTCCTCTTGCCATCCCACTGCTGGTCTTACTGGAAATTTGTCCTGGAATTTCCTCATCTAGAAAGAAGCTCTTCACAAGCTTTAGCTGAATTTTATACAAGGTTCATATACATTTTGCATTAACACCATCCTTTAACATTAATGCTTCCTTATGTGGTGTCCCAGTTACAGCAGAACTAGTAATAATAGAACTGCATTTTAAGCAGCATTTCCTCTCCATGTTTCCTCTCCTGCAATGCATAAGGCAACTTACTGGTCTCTTCTGCCTTCTCTAGGCATTTAAGCAGCCCTCCCCCTTTCAACTATCATGAAGTAAACGGAAATGAGCCTCAAGTAATGGGGCTGGATGAGAATTCATCCTCTTGAGAAGGTCTGAGAACACAGGCAGAATTCTTGTACTTTGCAGTTACTTGCAAAGGTATCCAAAATCAGAATGAGCTCATCATCACCCAGCAAGATCAACAGCCTGCCTTGTGTTTTCCACTGTTAATCACCCTTGGCAGGAGGAAAGAAGGGACAAGGGGATGTTAGAAGTCAAGAAGGGAAAAGGTTTAGAAGTGGAAAGCCCTGGCAGGGAGCCAGAAGAACACACTGCAATAAGATCTCTTTGAAGCAAACAACCTACCAAACTGTGGAGGAACCCTCCTCCCCCCATTGACTCTTCTGGTATGAGACCCCATAGGAAGAGTGAACCCTTGGATTTCCTACTGGAATGCACTCTGTTATTAGAGAGACTACTTAAATGGGGCAGCTCCTCCATCTGCAACTCCACGATGACTTTCTACAACTACCCAGTTGCTTTCATGGCAACATAGTCTTAGGAAAGTATTTGATATATTTTTAGCCTTCTTTTATTGTAGCTTAGCAGCTGGATTCAAAGAAAGCCAATACCGTGTGATCGAGATGACCTGAGCAGGGATCAGTAACATATGCTCTACAAACCAGCCATGAGCCCTCCAAGACATGATAAAAAGGGCCAAGTCAGGGATTACAGTTTTGAGGGTATAAATCCTCATGGATCAGGGCACAGGGGGCTCCTCACTGCCATCCTGATTATTATGGTTAATCAGCATTTTTTCATGTTTCAGTCAATCCTTGATGGTCCAGTTCCTGGTTTTGAAACTACTACTACTGTGTGTAATGTGAGAGAAGACAGAGGACTAACTGGATTAGTGACTTGATACAGCAACAATTTGTATGGCTTGGCTTGCCATAAATCCTGCTTAAACACTATCCTCTTGGTTAAAGCTGGACAGTCAGTGACTCTCAGCCTGCTTGGCCTGTTAAGGAAGTGACCACAGAAAACCACTTCTGAGTAAACCAAATCCTTGCCTGCTGAAGAGACGTGCCTCCACTTGGCAAAGCTGAGAAGGGCAGTGAAGAACATGGCTGTGCTTTAGGTGGAAACTTAATCTATGCTGGGGATATTCCCAACTGTGGAAACATTTGACTTAAAGAGTTATGCGTTTCCATATATTAACATACTTCCCACACTTGCTCACATCTGCCCAAATAAGCTATGAAATAAATATTTTCCACACCGTAAATATAGCACACATTTCTAATGCTCAGTGATACATCACTGAATCCAGAACGGCCTAAGTCGGCTTTTGCAGCTAAGCCTTTCATGGTACAGCTCAGGAGGCAAGTAAACAAATGTAAAAAACAAATAATATATATATAATTTACTTACCTGTCAGTTTTCAGTTCTCTTGTACATAGAAAAACTAGTATCACAGCATAACAGAGCAACAGGTAGTGCACTCTTCTAAAGGAATACCTGTGACAAGCAGCACAACTTCCTCATGCACACCTGCTTTTTCAATATTAGCTGAACATCTGATGCACAGAATTAGTGAGATGAAATGGGCTGCCCAGGGAGGTGGTGGAGGCACCATCCCTGGAGGTCTTCAAGAAAAGACTGGATGAGGCACTTAGTGCCATGGTCTAGTTGACTGGATAGGGCTGGGTGATCTTGGAGGTCTCTTCCAACCTGGCTGATTCTGTGATTCTATAAAAAGCGACTCACTAAGAAATTTGCCTCTTAATTTCCTTATGCTGTATTTTGAAGACCTTTATTTATCCCATTAAACTAACGCTCTTCTGTCATCCTGTAAATGCAGTCATTGCTATGTTCAATCTCCTTTACATTTGTTAAATGATTACCTCAGAGATACTTTGTTTAGTGAAGTTTAAACAAAGACATCCTTTCTCCGAAGTGTTTTGTTAAATCTTAGATCCAACCCATCAATTTGTGTGTTTCCCAGGGTTTTTTTAAGCTTTACCTATTTTTAACCAGTGAAACACTAAGTATACTACATGTGTGTCCTCCCTAGTTTTACAAATTAACTGGTTATCTCCAGAACAAAGATTCAGTGAAATAAACAAATATATCCCTTCTCCAAAAGGTTTAGTCAGCAACACAAAAAACCCCAGGTGTTAAAAAACACTGATTAAAAAAAGCAATCAGAAGTACAATTCAGAAATGCTATTCATTCCTACTTTCAGAGCTCTTTTCTATTGCCAAGACTTCACAAGCCAATATGCCTAACAAGGTGGAGGAGTAGACAGCTTTATACATTATTTAATTGAAAGCAAAAGATATATCTTCTAGAAAATAAACTATTTGTACAAATCCAAAGCTGTAATCTCTGACACTTTGAAAAGCTGTGATTAAATGAGAATTACTTGCCCTATGTTAAAAAAATTGCTAATCACACTTTATGAAGACAGTTACTGCAAAAGTTGCTGAAGTTGGAAGTCTGCTCAGGATGTTGTCTAAACAGAGTATTTGTGCAGCTTGTATGGAAGGTAGAGGAAAGACTGAGGTAACTGTTGCTTGGAAACTGGTCAAAGACTGTGAAAGGACTGATGCCTGAAGAATTCCTCTGCCTGCTTCGGCTAGCATAATTGAAGGTCAACAGTAGTTCAAGATTTGTGTAAAACTGATTATAATATGTGTTCCCATAAGTGCCATACTACAGCTATAGCATAGCTAGCTTTGTTCACAATGAAAGCAATAAAACAGTGACCTCCATTATTAGATTATGAAATACATTACTGAAAGTCGTCTTCTACAAACATTCATCTCCACAAGGATTTGCAGACTGCTTTCTCAGGGTTAATTTTACTAGTTAATAGTAATTTACTTGAAATCTCATTGTAATGGGATTATGCTCTAATGAACTAGTCACCAAAAACCCCAACAAAAACTATGTTTCCTCGGCAACTACTCTGGCAGGAAAGGTTGGACTACATCATCTTTCAAGGTCCCCTCCAACCCTTATGTTCTATGGTTCTGTGAATTAAGCAGTGACAACTGTAGAACTATGGCCTAGCATAGAATCAACCAGGTTGGAAGAGACCTCCAAGATCATCCAGTCCAACCTAGCACCCAGCCCTAGCCAGTCAACTAAACCATGGCACTAAGTGCCTCATCCAGTCTTTTCTTGAACACCTCCAGGGACGGTGCCTCCACCACCTCCCTGGGCAGCCCATTCCAATGCCAATCACTCTCTCTGGGAAGAACTTCCTCCTAACATCCAGCCTAGACCTCCCCTGGCACAACTTGAGACTGTGTCCCCTTGTTCTATTGCTGGTTGCCTGGGAGAAGAGACCAACCCCCACCTGGCTACAACCTCTCTTCAGGTAGTTGTAGACAGCAATGAGGTCCCCCCTGAGCCTCCTCTTCTCCAGGCTAAACAACCTCAGCTCCCTCAGCCTCTCCTCATAGGGTTTGTGCTCCAGGCCCCTCACCAGCTTTGTTGCCCTTCTCTGGACATGTTCCAGCACCTCAACATCTCTCTTGAATTGAGGGGCCCAGAACTGGACACAGTACTCAAGGTGTGGCCTGACCAGTGTTGAGTACAGGGGAAGAATAACCTCCCTTGTCCTACTGGCCACACTGCTCCTGATGCAGGCCAGAATCACATCCATGCCAGCTAGAAATCTAAAGAACTGTGTGTTCCAATAGTATTATTTTTAACACTTTACAAAACAATCACAGGATGTTGTGGGCTGGAAGGGACCTCTAGGGATTATCAAGTCCAACTCCCCTGACAAAGCAGAATCACCTAGGGCAGGCTGCACAGGAATGCATCTGAGTAGGTTTTGAAAATCTTGAGAGAAGGAGACTCCACAACCTCTCTGGGCAGCCTGTTCCAGTGCTGGCCCCACCCTTACACTGCTACACTCAGTCCACCCATCACACACTTCTCATTAGACCTCAATAAGGCAGAAGTCCAGTGACCCAGATACAGTGGAAAGGCCATTGGAACTGTACAAAACTTGAAGCAGGAAAGATACTGATACTTCTTGTAGAAGTCTGAAGGGAACTGCAAGGTTAGCCTAGCAGGCATGAATTACCTAGATTTTCACAGTTTACACTGCAGCATTACTTAGATGCATCATTCTTGAAGGCTGCTTTATTTATAACACCACTCACTGTACCACATGGTTTGGGGCAGTTTTATCACTCCATGGAAAAGGGATTTTCTACTGGCATTTTAGTTTCACCAAGCACCTCCATTTTATAAGGTACAATAGGAAGAAAAATGCTATTGGCATTTCAGTATCACCAAGCACCTCCGTTTTATCATGTACAATAGGAAGAAGAATGCTCAGTTTTCCTCATGCTACATTAAGTATGCTGCTCTTCTGTCAAATGCTCTTAAAAGTTTTCTTCTAGGTCAAATCATCTTAATCCTCCAAGCAAGTTGTGATTTCTTAATTCAGATATTATTTTCTGCTTAAGTATTCAAGCTAAATTTACCCGGAACTTGCCTGCTTCTTCTAACTGCACATCATTGTCTGCTAGTTGGTAATCCCTCCTGAGCAGGGCTCAACAAATTGCTGCTCACTCTTCTCTCCCATTCCTCAGTTTCTCTGTCACATAGGTTCCAAAAGCCTGTGAAATCTTCCTCCAGTTAGCTCCTCATGAAAGCTTTCTTTCTCTGTACCAGTGTCAAGAACAGACTATTTCTATTCTAGGACTTTCTTCATCAATCTCCCACCTGGATAAACTTGAAAAAAGTTTCTTCCCCTCTTTTCCTACGCTTTCCATCATCTTTACCTCAAAGCACTGTTGTTTAGGTTACTTCACTGATCTTGTCTCAATTCTGCTTCTTCTGTACACACCTGCCTGAACAGTTTTTAATCCACACTAGCACTCTGCCCCGCATTACATGGCTTTTTATTTTCCTCACTAGAATCTTAGGAGGGGCATTTTACAAAGCTTTAAGAAACCAATTTGTCTCATGAAGGTTGCCTTTATCTTCCATCAGCTTATTCAATAGCACTGATAATACAAAGAACGACAATTTCCTCATGAAAGCCATGTCATTTTGACTTCAGTAATATTAACCTAATTCTCCTCTTACTCTCTTCACAGAGGAAATCTGTGGGCTGAACTCCATATTGACTTACATTAAAATGATTCAGGAAAAAAATAAAACATAACTGATGGAGTTATCCATGGCTATTGTTGTCCTGAGAGGAAAATTCATTCCTCTATTTCATTCCCGAGAGCTGAAGTAAAATTAAGTTATATCTAATTCTTAGGCTCTCTCCCTTGAAGACAGACTTTATTTGCATACCTTTAAGGTTTTCAGGAGCACTTGTTAAGAAAATTAACAGGAAGGGATTTTGAAAGTGTTTACTATTTTCCATTCATACAGCTGTTTTACCAAGGAATTTTCCCGGTGCAGATTTATTGTTCTATCTTTTCATCACCTCCACTAGAAAACTTGTACTTGAATTTTCCATAGATCTAACTTTCTCCTCAAACATTAAGATATGCTAAGGTCACACACTGATTTCCATTAAAAAATGTCCTTGGAATAATAATTTCCCCTTCATCTTCCATGATGAAAATAGATGTAAAATAATTCCTAACTTCCCTGCACCTCATCATCTACTTCAGCTATCACTCACATATTGGTACTTTGGAGTGACTAGCCCTTACGGTCAGACAAAAAGAGGACAACGATCAGCTGATATTTCTGCCTACAGAACACATAGGAAGGAAAATAGAGCATTGTAATACTGATCTCCTTAACTCCTCACAAGTGCCACTTCATCCCAATATCAGAGCCGGCACAACCCAATTCTGCTCCACTGAAAAGGAAGGGTTGGGGGAAGAGGGGCAGCAAAGAGCTTGAGAGAGGTGGAGGGAAGGAACAACACAAGCCAACGGTGCAAAGAAATATCGGTAGAAAAGGGAAAACATATTAAGGCTTATCTTCAAACAGATTTCAGCAATACTGAAGCTGTTGCCCAACGCAGACCTAGCACTTTCAGCCAAATGTCTTCAATTTCTTTGAAGCTGCTTCTTGGAAAACACTATCAAAGCTATTCCCCTCTCTCCCTTCACTGTCCCAACTCCAAACACCCCTTTCCTGCCAGATCTATGCACTCGCCTCAGTAACATATAGATGCTGCTTTTGCCGTGCAATATGGCCTGTTTGCTTTGATTCTCCTTTTTCTTGGTGCTGAATACCCACAGCATACTATGGGTAGAGATTTCCTCATAAAAAGCCTAACGGCAGGATCATGAAGGCTCTCAGGAGATCAGAAGGAAGGGCAAGTGCAGAGTTCTGAGGGAAAAAGAAAAGGTGAAAGGGCAAGGATGTTCTCAAGATTTCTCTGCTGTGCCTTATCAGCTCAAATTCTCTACTGAGAGAACATGCACAGCCTCGGTGGTTTGAGAGATCCTAAAAAAAGTCACTTAAATTTGCTTCAGAGTCCTGAAAACATTTCTACCTGGTAATTATGTGACAAAGTACAACTATCTTCTGATACCACCATGACTGCTGTGCTGCCAGTCTGTCCTGATGTGAATACCTCTTCAGGAGGAAACTGGGCTCTCAGGAAGGAAATGGTTGGGTTTACTGGGGTGAATTTATCCTTAGGCCTGCTCCTCTTTTCTGCTCTGGCAATCTGAAAAACCTGAGTCTGAGTGACACATAAGGACAGATTAGAAGGAATAGAGAAAAGCACATTTAAATTGAAAGAGCTTAAGGTGATTTATGTGCAATTAATCTACAACACTCATTTTCTATTCATACTTAGTCTAATAGCCTTCAGATGGAGTATTTCTTCTGTTATGTTAAACCTCTCCTGGACATCCATGCTGTTAGTTAAGAATCATGCAAAGCAAGAACTGTCTACTTAAAGAAGCATCATGCAGGAAACATATTTGAACTAGAAGATAGCTTTTTTCAGAATACAGCACAAAAAAATATTCCCAAAAGACAGAAAAGTG